>NW_027206293.1:0-535760 GCF_024711535.1 Dipodomys merriami | reverse complement strand
CCCTAACTGTAACACTCAGCTTAAACCTAACACTAACCCTTACCCTCATCCTAACCCTAAGCCTAAACCTAACCATCACCCTAATACTCACCCTAATACTAACGCTAAACATAACCCTCATCCTCACCCTAACCCTAACCCTAACACTCACACTAACCCTAACCCTCCCTCTAACCCTAAACCTACCCCTCAGCCTAACACTCATCCTTACCCTAAACCTAACACTAACCCTCACCCTAACCCTAAACCTAACCCTAAACATCAACCTAAACCTAACCCTCACCCTAACCCTCACCATCAGCCTAACCCTAACCCTAAACCTCATCCTCAACCTCACCCTCACACTAACCCTCACCGTAACCCTCACCTTCACACCAACCCTATCCCTAACCCTCACCCTAACACTAAGCCTCACCCTAACCCTCACCCTAACCCTCACCCCCAACCTAACTCTAACCCTCACCCTCATCCTAACACTCAACCTAACCCTAAGCCTCTCCCTAACACTCACCCTCACACTAAACCTCACCCTAACCATAACCCGAATCCTAAACCTAACCCTAATCCTCACACTAACCCTAACCCTAACCCTAACGTTAACCTTCACCCTAACCTTCACCCTCACTCTAACCTAACCCTAACCCTCACCCTAAAGCTAATCCTAAACCTAACCCTCACCGTCACCATAACCCTCACCATCAACCTAACCCTCAGAATAACCCTAACCCTAACTCTAATCCTAACCCTCACCTTCACCCTCACCATCAACCTAACCCCAACCCTATCCCTAACCCTCACCCTAAAAATAATCATCACCCTAACCCTCACCATAACCCTCAGCCTAAACCTCATCCTAAACCTAAATCTAACCCTAACCCTCACCCAAACCCTAACACTAACCCTCACCCTCACCCTAATCCTCAACCTAACCCTACGCCTAAACCTAAACCTAACCCTACCCCTAACCCTAGCTCTCACCCTCACCCCAGTCCTCACTTTAACCATAAACCTAACCCCAACCATCACCCTAACTCTAAACCTCTCCCTAAACCTCACCCTCACCCTAAATCTCACCCTTACCCTTACCATCACCCTAAACTTAACCCTAAACCTAACCCTCACACTAAACATAACCCCCACCCTAAACCTATCCCTAACCCTAATAATAACCCTAACTCTAACACTAAACCTTTACTTCACCCTCACCCTAACCCTAAACTTAACCCTAAAAATAATCCTATCCCTAACCCTAAATCTAAACCTCATCCTCACTCTCACACTAACCCTAATCCTAACCCTAACAATCACCTGAACCCAAACCCTAACTCTCACCCTAACCCTAACCCTAACCCGACCCATTAGCCTAATCATCATCCTAAACCTCACCCTAACCCTAAATGTCACCTTAACCCTAACCCTCACCCTCACCCTCACCCCAATCCTAACCCTAACCTTAATCCTAACACTTAAACTCACCCTCACCCTCTCTCTAACCCTAAACCTAACCTTCATCCTCACCCTCACCCTAACCCTAACCCTATACCTAATCCTCACCCTCACCCTAACCATAACCCTCAACCTCACCCTTACCCCAAACCTAACCCTAAACCTCACCCAGCCCTCACCATCACCCTAACAGTAAGCCGCATTCTAACCATAATCCTAACCCCAACCTTCACCCTAAACCCCACCATAACCCTAACCCTAACCCTAACACTAACCTAACCCTAAACCTAACCCTAACCCTCACCCTAACCCTAAAAATAACCCTAACTTTCAGCCTCACCATAACCCTCACCTTCAGCCTAACCCTAACCCTAACCCTAATCCTACCCCTGAACCTCAACCTCACCCTCACCCTAACCCTAACCCTAACCCACAAGCTCAACCTCAACCTAACCCTAACTCTATACCCAACTCTAAATCTAACCCTAACCAACACCCTTACACATAACCTCACCCAAAACCTAACCCTCAGCCTCAACTTAACCCTCACCCTAATTCTAAACCTAACACTAACCCTCACACTAACCCTAACCCTCACCCTAAACCTACCCCTACCCCTCAGCCTAACCCTCATTGTAACCCTAAATCTAAACCTAACCCTCACCGTAACACTAACCCTAAACCTGACCCTAACCGTATCCCTCACCCTCACCCTCTCCCTCACACACAGCCTATCCCTAATCCTATCCCTATCCCTAAAACCCACCCTCACCCTCACCCTCACCCTCACCCTCACCCTCACCCTAATCCTCACCCTCAACCTCACCCTAACCCTATAACTTACCCTAACACTAACCCTCACCCTAACCCTTACCCTCTCCCTAAACCTAACCCTCACACGCACCCTAAAGCTCACCTTAAACCTAAACCTAACCCTCACCCTAACCCTCACACTAACCCTATCCCTAACACTAACCCTAACCCTAACCCTCACCCTGATCATCACACTACCCCTAACCCTAACCCTACCCCTCACCCTCACGCTAACCCTCACCCTAACCCTTATCCTCACACTAACCTTAACCCTCACCCTAACCCTAACCCTACGCCTCAGCCTAATCCACATCCTAACCCTAACCCTAAACCTAACCATCGCCCTAACCCTAAAAGTCACCCTAACCCTTACCCTCACCCTCACCCTCACCCTAACCCCAACCCTACCCCTAACACTCACCCTAACCCAAACCATCACCCAAATCCTCACCATAACCCTCACCTCACCCTAACACTAACCCTCACCCTAACCCTCCACCCAACCCTAACCCTCTCCCTAAACCTCATCCACACCCTAAACCTCATCCTAACTCTAACCCTAACCCTAATCTTCACACTAACCCTAACCCTAACCCTAACCCTCAACCTAACCCTCACCCTCACACTAACCCTAACAATAACCCTCACCCTAATGGTAACCCTAACCCTAAGCCTCACCCTCACCCTAAACCTCACCGGCACCTTAAACCTCACCGTCACCCCACCCCTAACCCTCATACTCACCCTTATCATCATCACCCTAACCCTCACCATACACATTACACTAACATTAAACCTCACCCTCAGCCTAAACCTAACCCTTACCCTAACACTCACCCTAACACTCACGCTAAGCCAAACACTCACCATCATTCTCACCCTAAGCCTAACACTAACCCTAAACCTAATCCTAAACCTATCCCTCTCCCTCACCCTCACCCTAAACATAACCCTAATCCTAATCCTAACCCTCACCCTCACCCTCACCCTAACCCTAACCGTAATCCTAACAATAACCCTCACCCTCACCCTAACCCAAACCTTAAAAATAAACCTAACCCTAACCCTAACCGAAACCCTCACACTCAAACTCATCTTCACCCTAACCCTCCACCTCACCCTAACCCTAACAATGACCCTAACCCTAACTCTAACACTAACTCTGTCCCTCACCCTAACTCTAACCCTAACCCTCACTCAAACCCTAACACTAATTCTCACCTGAACCCGAAACCTAACCCTCACCCTAACCCTAACCCTAACCTGAACCCTCACCCTCAGCCTATCCCTCACCCTAACCCTAACACTAACCCTAAACCTAACCCTCACATTCACTCTAACCCTAATGCTAACCCTAACCTTCACCCTCACCATAACCCTCACGGTAACCCTTAACCTCACCCTAAACCTAACCCTCACCCTAACCCTAACCCTAAACTTCACCCTAACCCTAACCCTAACCCTCACCCTAAACCTTACCCTAACCCTAACCCTAAAACTAACCCTAACTCTCACTTCACCCCAAACCTCACCCACACACTAATCCTCATCCTCATGCTCATCCTCACCCTAAACCTAACCCTAACCCTCACCCTAATCCTAACCCTAACCCTAACCAACACCCTAACCCTCAAACTAACCCAAATGCTAAACTTAAACCTCAATCTTACACTAACCCTCAACCTAACCCTTACCCTCACCCTAACCCTAACCCTAAACCTCACACTAACCCAAACACTCACCCTAACCCTAACGCTACCCCCCAGCCTGATCCGAATCCTAACACTAAACCTAACCCTCAGCATTAACCCTAAACATCAACCTAGCCCTCACCTTCACCCTCGCCCTCACCCTCACCCTCAGCCTAAACATAACCCCAAACCTAATCATAACCCTCACCCACACCCTTATCCAAACCTAACCCGAACCCTCACCCTCACCATCAACCTAACACCAAACCTATCCCTAACCCTCACCCTAACCCTAACCATCACCCTAGACCTCACCATAACCCTCACCTCACCCTAACCCTAACCCTCACCCTAACCCTCAACCTAACCATAACCCTCTCCCTAAACCTCATCCACACCCTAAACCTCATCCTAACTCTTACCCTCACCCTAAACCTAAACGTAACACTAATCTTCACACTAACCCTAACCCTAACCCTAACCCTCACCCTAACCCTCACTCTCACCCTAAACCTAACAATAACCCTCACCCGAATTGTAACCCTAACCCTAATCCTCACCCTCACCCTATACCTCAACGTCACCCTAAACCTCAACGTCACCCTAACCCTCACCCACACCCTAACCCTCACACTCACCCTTAACCTCACCCTAACCCTAACCCTCAACATAAACATCACCCTAACACTAACCATCACCCTAACCCTAACCCAAACCCTCACCCTAAGCCTCACCCTCACCATCACCCTCACTCTATGCCTAACACTAAACCTAACCCTAATTCTAAACTAACCGTCTCCATCAACCTCACGTTAACCCTAATTCTAACCAAAACTCTAATCTTAACAATAAACCTAATCCTAACCCTCACCCTCACCCTCAGCCTAAACCTAACCCTAAACCTTGGCCTCACCCTAACCATAACCCTAACCCTCACCCTCACCCTAACCCTAACCCTAAACCTAACCCTCACCCTAACACTCACCCTAACACTCACGCTTAGACTAACCCTCACTCTCACCCTAACCCTCACCCTAAAACTTAGACTGAACCTAATCCTAACATTAAGACTAGCACTCAAACTAAACCTAACCCTCACAATAACACTAACCCTAACCCTCACCCTAACCCTAACCCTCACCCTCACCATAAACATCACCCTAACCCTAACCATCACCCTAATCCTGACCCTAACCCTCACCCTAACCCTCACCCTCAAAATCATCCTCATCCTAAGTCAAACACTAACCCTAATCCTAATCCTAAACCTAACCCTCTCCCTCACCCTAACCCTAACACTCACCCTAACCCTAGCCCTCACCCTAACCCTATCCCTAACCTTAACCCTCACCCTCACAACCTAAACTTAACCCTAATCCTAATAATAACCCTCACCCTCACCCTAACCCAAATGCTAATATTAAACCTAACCCTAACGCTAACTGTAACCCTCACACTCAAACTCTTCTTCACCCTAACCCTCAACCTCACCCTAACCCTGACAATAACCCTAACACTAACTCTAACCCTAAGTCTCTCCCTAACCCTATCCCTAACCCTAACCCTAACCCTCACCCAAACCCTAACACTAACCCTCACCCGAACCCTAACCATCAACCTAACCCTACCCCTAAACCTAATCCTACCCCTACCCCTAACCCTCACCCTCACCCCAGCCCTCACCTTAACCATAAACGTAACCCTAAACTCACCGTAATTCTAACCCTCTCCCTAAAACTCACCCTCACTCTAAATCTCACCCTGACCCTTACCATCACCCTCACCCTAACCCTAAACCTAACCCTCACACTAAACATAACCCCCAACCTAACCCTAACCCTAACCTTAATAATAACCCTAACCCTAACCCTAAACCTTACCCTCACCCTCACCCTAACCCTAAACTCATCCCTAAAATTTATCCTATCCCTAACCCTAAATCTAAACCTCACCCTCACCCTCACTCTAACCCTAACCCTAATCCTAACCCTAACAATAACCTGAACCCTAACCCTAACTCTCACCCTAACACTAACCCTAACCCCACCCATTAGCCTAATCCTCATCCTAAACCTAAACCTAAACCTAAACCTCACCCTAACCCTCACTCTCACCCTCAGTCTAATCCTAACCCTAAGCTGCATCCTAACCATAACCCTAACCCCAAACTTCACTCTAACCCCCACCATAATCCTAAACCTAACCCTAACCCTCACCCTAATCCTCACCCTAACCCTAACAATAACCCTAACCTTCAGTCTCACCATAACCCTCACCCTCATCCTAACCCTAACTCTCACCTTAATCCTAAATCTCAACCTCACCCTCACCCTCACCCTAACCGTAACCCAAATCCTCATGCTCACCCTCAACCTAACCCTAACTCTATCCCTAACCCTAAACCTAACCCTACCATGACCCTTACACATAACCTCACCCAAAACCTAACACTCACCCTTACCCTCACCCTAATCCTAAACCTATCACTAAGCCTCAGACTATACCTAACCATCACCCTAATCCTCAGCCTAACCCTAATCCTAACCCTAATTCTAACCCTAACCCCCACCCTAACGCTAACCCTAAACATAGCCCTAAGCCTATCCCTCACCCTCACCCTCTCCCTCACCCTCAGCCTAACACTAATCCTATCCCTAATCCTAAACCACAACATCACCCTCATTCTCACCCTAACCATCACCCTCAACCTCATCCTAACCCAACACCTAACCCTAACCCTCACACTCACCCTAACCCTAAACCTAACCCTAACAATAACCCTCAACCTCACACTAACCATAAAAATAACACTAACTCTAACCCGAACCCTCAAGCTAACCCTTACCCACATCCTCACCCAATGCTCACACTAAACCTAAACCTCAACCTAAAACTAACCTTAACCCTCACCCTCACCCTAACCCTAACCCTCACTCAAACCATAACTCTAACACTCATCCTAACCCTAAACCGCATCTTCACCCTCTCCCTATCCCTAACCCTAACCCTAACAGTCACCTTCACCCTCACCCTCACCCTAAACCTCACCCTCACCCTCACCCTCAACTTCACCCTAACCCTAACCCTAACCCTCAACCTAAACCTAAGACTCACCCTAAACATAACCCTAACCCTCACACTAACCCTAACCCTAACACTCACCCTAACCCTAACCCTAACCCTAATGCTAACCCTAACCCTCACCCCTACAATAACCCTCACCCTAACCCTTACCCTCACCCTAAACCTAAACCTAAACCTAACCCTCACCCTCATCCTAAATATCACCCTAAACCTAACCCTCACCCCAATCTTAACCGTAACCGTCATCCTAACCCTCACCCTCACAATCACCCTCAGCCTAAACCTAACCCAAACCCTAAACCTAATACTAAACCTAACCCTCTCCCTCACCCTCACCCTAACCCTAACCCTAACCCTAAAAATAACCCTCACCTTCAACCTAACCCTAACCCTAACAATAACCCTAACCCTATTCCTAACCCTCACACTAATCCTAACTGTCAGCCTAAGCCTCACACTCACCCTAACCCTTACCCTAACCCTAACCCTCACCCAAACCCTAAACCTAACCCTCATCCTCACCCTCACCCTAACCCTAACCATCACCCTAACCCTAACCCTAACCCTCATCCTCAGCCTAACCTCACCCTAACCCTAATCCTAACCCTAACCTTCACCCTCAACCTAACCCTAATGATAACCCTAAACTTAGCCTACACAATAATCCTCCCTCTAACCCTTAACCTCACCCTAAACCTAAGCCTCATCCTCAACCTAACCCTAACCCAAACCCTAACCCTCACCCTAACCCTCATCCTAATCCTTACCCTCACCCTAACCCTCACCCTAACCCTAAGCTTAACCCTAACCTTCACACTAAATCTAACCCTCACCCTAACCGTAACCCTACCCCTCAGCCTAACCCTCATCTTAACCATAAACCTAACCCTAACCCTCACCCTAACCCTAACCCTAACCCTCACGATAACCCTCACCCTCACCCTAACCCTAACACTGACAATAACCCTAACCCTCACCCTAAACCTCACCCTCACCATCACCCTCAAGCCAAACCTAACACTAAACCTAAACCTAATCCTAAACCTGACCCTCTCCCTCACCTTCAAACTCACCCTAATCCTAACCCTAACCCTCACCCTCACCCTGACCCTAAGCCTAACCCTTACCCTCACCCTAACCCTAACCCTTACAATAATCCTAACCCTAGCCCTAAGCCTAAACCTCACCCTCACCCTCAGCCTCACCCTAAACCTAAACCTAACACCTACTCTAACCCTAACCGTCAGACCAAACTTCACATGCACCCTAACCATAAGCCTCAGCCTAACCCTAAAACTAACCCTCACCCTCAGCCTAGCCCTCACCCTAACCCTAACCCTAAGCCTAACCCTCACCCTCACACTAACCCTTATGCTAACCCTAAACTTCACCCTCACCCTAATCCTCACTCTAACACTTAACCTCACCCTAAACCTAAGACTCACCCTAACCCTAACTCTAACCCTAAACCTCACCCTAAACTTTATCCTGACCCATACCCTCACCCTAACTCTCAACCTAACCCTAAACCTAACCCTAACCCTAAATTTCACACTAACCCTAATCATCACCCTGTTCCTAACCCTAGCCCTCAGCCTAACCCTCATCCTAACATTAAACCTATATCTAATACTAACCCTAACACTAACCTTAAACGTCACCCTAACCCTAACCCTCACCCTAACCCTAGTCCTAACCCTAATCCTAAACCTCACACTCACCCTTACCCTCACCCTAACCATAACACTAACCCTAACCCTCACCCTCACTCTCACCCTAATCCTATCCCTAACTCTCACCCTAACCCTAACCCTCACACTAAACCTCACCCTAACCCTCACCCTTACCCTAACCTTCTCCCTAATCCTCACCCTCACGCTAAACCTCACCCTAATCATTTCTCTCACCCTAACCCTAACCCTCACCGTCAATCTAATCCTTACCGTCAGTCTAACCCTCACCCACACCCTAACCCTCACCCTAACCCGAAAAATCACACTCACCCTAAACCTCAACCTCAACCTAAATATCACCCTAACACTAAACCTCAACTTAACCCTAACCCTAACACTCACGCTAAGCCTCACCCTCACCCTCACCCTAACTCTAACCCTCACCCTAACCCTAACCCTAATGCTCACCCTCAACTTAAGCCTAACCCTAAATGTAACCCTCACCCTAACACTCACTCTAACACTCACGCTAAACGTAACCCTCTCTCTCAGCCTAACCCTCACTCTAAAACATACCCTAACCCTCACCCTAACCCCAACCCTACCCCTCACCCTAAACCTCATCCTAACCCTAACTCTAAGCCTAACTTAACCCTCACCTTCAACCTCACCCTCAGCCTAAGCCTAAACTTAGCCTAATCCTAACCCTAACCCTCATGCTCACTCTCACCCTAATCCTAAACCTAAACTTAACCCTCAACCTCACCCTCACACTAACCTCCACCATAGCACTTAACCTCACTCTAAACCTAAACCTAGCCCTAACCCACACACTAAGACTAACCCTCATCCTAACCCTAATCCTAACCCTCACCCTAAACCCAACCCTAACCTTCACCCTAACCCTAACCATAAACCTAACTCTCATCCTAACCCTCACCCTAACTCTAACCCTCACCCTAATCCTCACCATAACACTCACGCTAACCCTAACCCTCCCTCTCACCCTAACCCTCAAACGAATCCTCAATCTAACACATACCCTCACCCTAACCCTAACCCTCACCATAACCCTAAACTTCATCCTAACCATAAACGAAACAATAAATCCAAGCCTCATCCTAACCCCCACCATAACCCTAAACCTAACACTAACACTCACCCTAACACTAACAATAACCCTAACCCTCAGCCTCACCCTACCCCCTCACACTAACCCTAACACTCACCCTAACCCGAACCCTAACCTTAATCCTCACACTAACCCTAAACCTAACCCTAACCGAAACCCTCACAGGAACCCTCACCCTAACCCTAAACCTAACCCTAACTTTCACCCTCACCTTAACCCTCACCCTAACCCTGACCCTCACGCTCACAAAACCCTCACACTAAGCCTAAACCTCAACCTAACCCTAACCCTAATCCTCACCCTCACCCTAACCCTAAACCTAAGCCTAACCCTAAACCTCATCTTCAGCCTCTCCCCTACACTATCCCTAAACCTCACCCTCAACCTCACCCTCAACCTAACCTCAACCTCACCCTCACCCTAACCCTAAACCTAACCCTAACCCTCACCATAATCCTAACCCTCACCCAACCTTAAACCTAACCCTCACCCTCACCCTCACCCTAACCCTAACCCTAACCTTCACCCTCAGGCTGTCCCTAACCCTAACCCTAAACTTAACCCTGAACCTCATCCTCACCCTCAACATAACCCTAACCCTAACCCTCACCCTCACCCTCACCCTCACCCTAACCCTAAACCTAACCCTATCCCTAACACTCACCCTAATATTAACACTCACAATAACCCTCACCCTAACACATATGCTCACCCTAACGCTAACCCTAACCCTCAACATAAACCTAACCCTCTCCCAAAACCTCACCCTAAACCTTACCCTAACCCTAACCCTAACCCTCACCCTAAGCCTAACACTAAACCTAAACCTAATCCTAAACTTAACCCTCTCCCTCAATCGCATGCTACCCCTAATGCTAACCCTAAACCTAACCCTCACCCGCACCCTAACCCTAACCCTAAACCTCACCCTAAGCCTCATCCTCACCATCACCCTCACACTAAGACTAACAGTAAACCTAACCCTAATCCTAAACTTAACCCTCTCCCTCACCTTCATGCTAACCCAAACCCTAACCATCACCCTAACCCTAATCCTAACCCTAAACTTCACCCTAAGCCTCACACTAACCCTAACACTAACACTAACACTAACACTTACCATAATCCTAATACTCACCCTAATCCTCATGCAAACCCTAACCCTAACCCTACACCTCACCCATACCCTTACCCTCACCCTAACCCTTACCCTCATCCTAAACCTAACCCTCACCATAACCCTAACCCTCACCCAAACTTAAACCTAACCCTCACCCTCACCATCACCCTAACCCTAACCCTAACCCTAACCCTCTCCCTAACCCTAACCCTAACCCTAATGTTATCGCTAACGCTCACCCTTACCCTAACCCTCACCCTAACCCTTACCCTCACCCTAAACCTAACCCTAAACCTAACCCTCATACTAAACCTAACCCTCACCATAACCCTAAACATAACACTAACAGTAACCCTAAACCTGACCCTAAACCTAACCCTCACCCTCACCCTCACCTTAACCCTAACCCTAACAATAACCCTATCCCTAACCCTAATCCTAACCCTCATCCTCACCCTCACCCTCATCCTAATCCTAACCCAATCCCTAACCCTAACAATAACCCTAACCATAACCCTAACCCTCACCTTAACCCTAAAACTAACCCCACTCCTCAGGCTAATCCTCATCCTAAACTTAAATCTAAACCTAAACCTAAACCTCACCCTAACCCTAACCCTCACTCTCACCCTCAGCCTATCCCTAACCCTAAACCTAATCCTAACCCTGAACCTCACCCTCACCCTCAACCTAAACCTAACCCTAACCCTCACCCGCACCCTCACCCTAAACCTAACCCTATCCCTATCCCTAACACTAACACTAACCCTAACCTTAACCATCACCCTAAACCTCACCCTAACACATATGCTCACCCTAACCCTAACCCTAACCCTCACCATAACCCTAAACCTCTCCCAAAACCTCACCCTAACCCTTACTCTCACCCTAACCCTAACCCTAATCCTCACACTAACCCTAAACCTAACCCTAACCCTAACCCTCACCCTCAACCCAACCCTCCCCCTAATGCTAACACTAATCCTGAAACTCACCCTTACCCTAAACCTCACTGTCACCCTAACCCTCACCCACACCCTAACCCTCACACTCACGCTAACCATCACTCTTACCCTGAATATGACCCTAAAACTAACCCTCACCCTAACTCTAAACCTAACCCTGAACCTCTGCCTCATCCTCACCATCAACCTCACCCTAAGCCTAACCATAAACCTAACCCTAATCCTAAACCTAACCCTCTCCCTCACCATCATGCTAACCCTAACCCTAACGCTAACCCTAACCCTCACCCTCACACTCACCCTAAACCTAACGCTAACCCTAACAATAACCCTAACCCTAACCCTATCCCTAACCCTTACCCTCACCCTCACCGTAAACCTTACCCTAACCCTCACATTATCCCTAACAGTCAGCCTAAACCTCACCCTAACACTCACACTAAAACTAGTGCTCACCCTCACCCTAACCCTCACCCTAAACCTTACCCTAACTATAACCCTAACACTAACCCTCACACTAACCCAAACCCTAAACCAAAACCTCACCTTCATCCTAACCCTAACCCTAAACCTAACCCTAACAATAACCCTATCCCTAACCCTAGCCCTATCCCTAACCCTCACCCTCACCCTAACCCTCATGCTCACCCACATGCTAACCCTAACATTAAACCTAACCCTCAACCTAACACTCACTCTAACACTCACACTAAACCTAACTCTCACTCTCACCCTAACACTCACACTAAAACTTACGCTAACCCTAACCCTAACCCTTATCCTCACACTAACCCTAACCTTAACCCTAATCCTCACATTAACCCTAAACCTAACCCTAACCCTAACCCTCACCAGAACACTCACCCTAAGCCTCAACCTCACCATCACCCTCAACCTTAGCCTTACAGTAAACCTAAACCTAATCCTAAACCTAACCCTCTCCCTCACCCTTATGCTAACCCTAATGATAACCCTAACCCTACCGCTCACCCAAATACTAAACCTAACCCTAACTCTAACAATAACCCTAATACTAAACCTAACCCTAACCCTCACCTTAACCCTAACACTAACCCTAACCCTAACCCTCACCCAGAGCCTCACCCTCACCATCACCCTCACCCTAAGCCTAACAGTAAACCTAACCCCAATCCTGAACCAAACCCTCCCCCTCCCCCTCATGCTAACCCTAACGATAACCCTAAACTTAACACTCACCCTAACCCTAACCCTAACACTAACCCTAACCATAACCCTATCCCTAACCCTAACCCTAAGACTAACAGTAAACCTAACCCTAATCCTAAACTTCACCCTCATGCTAACCCTAATGCTAACCCTAACCCTAACCCTCACCCTAACCCTAACCCTAAACCTAACCCTCACCTGAACACGAACCCTAACCCGAACCCTAACACTAACACTAATCTTAATCCTAATCCTCACCCTAATCCTTATGCAAACCCCAACCCTAACCCTACACCTAAACCTCACCCTTACCCTCACCCTGTCCCTTACACTCAACCTAACCCTAATCCTCACACTAACCCTAACCCTCACGCTAACCCTAACCCTAACCCTCAGCCTAACCCTCATCCTAACCCAAAACCTAACCCTAAACCTCAACCTCACCCTAACCTTAATTCTAAACGTCAACCTAATTCTATCCCTCACCGTCACCCTCACTCTCATTCTCACCCTCAGCCTAACCCTAACCCTAAACCTAATCCTAACCCTCACCGTCACCCTCACCCTAACCCTAACCCTAACCCTCACGATCACACTCAGCCTACCTCTAAACCTATACCTAACCCTCACCCTAACCCTAACCCTCAACCTAAACTCCACCAGAACCCTCAACCTCACCTTAACTGAACCCAAACCCTCACCATAAACCTCATCCTAACCCTAACCCTATCCCTAACCCTCACCCTCACTCTAAACATCACCATAACCCTTACCCTCACCCTAACCCTAACCGATATCCTCACACTAACCCTAACCCTAACCCTCACCCTATACCTCACCCTAACATTCACCCTCACCCTAACCCTAAACCTCACCGTCACCCTCACCTTCAGCCTAACACTAACCCTAACCAAACCCTAACCATAAACCTATCCCTAACCCTCACCTTAATCCTCAATCTAACACATAGCCTAACCCTAAACCTAACCCTCACCCTAACCCTCACCATAAATTTCACCCTCACCCTAAACCTCACCCTAACACTTACCCTCACCCTAAACCAAACCCAAACCTACCCCTCACCTGAACCCGAACACTCACCCTAACCCTCACCCTAAGCCTTAACCTAACCCTAACCCTCACCCTCACCCTTGCCCTCATCCTAACCCTAAACCTAACCCTAACTCTCACCCTAACCCTAACCCTCACTCTCACCCAAACCCTCAACCTAACCCTAAACCTCATCCTAACCATAAACCTAACCCTCATCCAACCCTCATCCTAACCCCAACCATACACCTAAACCTAACCCTAACACACATCTTAACACTAAAAATAACCCTAACCCTCAGCCTCATCCTAACCTTCACCTTAACCTTTACCCTCACCGTCACCCTACCCATCACACTAACCCTAACCCTCACCCTAAACCTAACCCTAACGCTTATCCTAATCTTGAACCTCATCCTCACCCTTAACCTAACCCTAACCCTAACCCTCACCCTCACTCTCACCCTAACCCTATCCCTAAACCTAACCCTCACCCTAAACTTAATCCTCACCCTAACCCACCCCCTAACACATACGCTCACCCTAACCCTAACCCAAACCCTCATCATAACCCTAACCCTCTCCCAAAACCTCAACCTAACCCTTACCCTCAAGCTAACCCTAACCCTAATCCCCATACTAACTCTAAACCTAAACCTAACCCTAACCCTCACCCTAACCCTCACCCTAATCCTAACCCTAAACCTGAAACTCACCCTCAACCTAACCCTCACTGTCACCCTAACCCTCACACTCACCCTAACCCTCACCCTCACCATAACCCTCACCCTTACCCTAAATATCACCCTAACACTAACACTCACCCTAACCCTAACCCTACCCCTCACCCTATTCCTCACCTCAACATCACCCTCACCCTAAGCCTAACCCTACAGCTAACCCTAATGCTAAACCTAACCCTCTCCCTCACCCTCACGCTAACCCTTACCCTCACCTTCACCCTACCCCTCACACTAACCCAAAACCTCAACCTATACCTAACCCTAACCCTAATCCTAACGCTCACCCTCACCTTAAACCTAATGCTAACCCTAATCTTCTTCCACACCCTAACCCTTACCCACACCATAAACTTAACACTCACCCTCACCATAAAACTCACCCTAACCCTAACCCTCACCCTAAACATCACCCTAACCCTAACACTAAACCTCACCCTAACCCTCACCATAAATCTAACCCTAACACTAACCCTCAACCTAACCCTAAACCTCACCCTAACCTTAACCCTAACCCTCAACCTCACCCTCACTATAACCCTAACCCTAATCCTAACCCTTACACTAACCCTAACCCTAACTCTAATGCTAACCCTAAACCTCAGTCTTACCCTAACAGTCAACCTAACCCTAACCCTAACCCTCACCCTAATGCTAACCCTAACCCAAACCCTAACCCTAACCCTCACCTTCACCCTAACCGTAACACTAACCCTAAACCTAAACCTCACCCTAACCCTAAACCTAACCATAAACTTCACCCTAACCCTAACCCAAATCCTAACCCAAAACCCTAACATCACCATCACCCTAACCCTAACCCTCACACTCACCCTAATCCTAAACCTAAACCTAACACTCACCCTAACCCTAACCCTAACGCTAATGCTAATCCTAAACCTCACCCTCAACTTATCCCTCAGCCTACCCCTTACCCTCACCCTAACTCTAAACCTAACAATCGCACTAAACCTAACCGTCACCCTAACCCGAACCGTACCCTTCTGCCTAATGCTCACCCTAACACTAAACCTAACCCTAAAACTAATCCTCACCCTATCCCTAAACCTAACCCTAACCCTCACCCTCAGCCTAGCTCTCAACCTAACATTAACCCTAACACTAACTCTCACCCTCACCCTAAAACTAATGCTAACCATAAACTTCACCCTCACCCTAACCCTCACCCTAACCCTTATCCTCACCCTAAACCTTACCCTCACCCTCACCCTACAACTCACCCTAACCCTAACCCTCACCCTAAACCTCACCGTTACCCTAATCCTAACCCTCACCTTAACCCTCACCCTAACCCTAACCCTAACACTAACACTAACCGTAATCCTAATGCTCACCCGAATCCTCATGCTAACCCTAACACTAACCCTACCCCTCACCCTCAACCTTACCCTCACCCTAACCCTTAATCTCACCCTAACCCTAACCCTCACACTAACCGTAACCCTCACCCTAACCCTAACCCTATATCTCACCCTAACCTTCATATTAAAGATTAACCTAACCCTAACCCTCACACTCACACTCACCCTAACCCTAACCCTAAACCTCACCCTAATTCTAACCCTCACCATCAGCTTTACCGTCATCCTCACCCTCAGCCTAACCCTAAACCTAAACCTAAACCTAACCCTCATCCTCAAGCTCACCCTAAAACGAACTCTAAACCTCACCCTCAACCTCAGCCTTATTCTGAACCTATACCTAACCCTCACCCTCACACTAACCCAGACCCTAGCCCTCAAACGAACCCTCACCCTCAACTAAACCCTAACACAAACCCTCACCCTAACCCTCACCCTAACCCTAACCCTATCCCTAACCCTCACCCTCACCTTAACCCTAACCCTAAACTTAACCATAACCCTAATCTTCACACTAACCCTAATCCTAACCATAACCTTCATCCTAACCCTCACCCTAATACTAACCCTAAACCCTACCCTCATCCTCACCCTAACCCTAACCCAAACCCTCACCCTCATCCTAAACCTAAACCTAACCCGAAACCTAAAACTCACCCTCACCCTTACCCTCACCATAAACCTAACACTTACCCTCACCCTAAAACTCACCCTAACCCTAACCCTCATCCTAACCCTTAAACTAACCCGAAACCTCACCCTAACCCTAACCCACACCCTAAACTTAACCCTAACCCTCAACCTCACACTCACCTTAACCCTAACCCTAACCCTCAACCTCAAACTTACCCTAACCCTAATGCTAAACCTAATGCTCAACCTTACCCTAACCCTCACCCTAACCTTAACCCTAACCCTCACCCTAATGCTAAAACTAACCCTAATCCTAATCCTAATCCTCACCCTCACCCTAACCCTAACCCTAAACCTAACCCTAAACCTAATTCTCACACTAACCCTAACCTTAACCATAACCTTCATCCTAAAACTCGCACTAATCCTAACCCTAAACCCTACCTTCACCATCACCCTAACCCGAACTCTCACCCTCACCCTCACCCTAATCCTAAACCTAAACCTAAATCTAACCCTCACCCTCACCGTATCCCTCACACTAACTCTTACCCTCACCCTAACCCTACCTCTAACAATCACACTAAACCTAACCCTCAACCTAACCCTAACTCTACCCCTCTGCCTAACGAGCACTCTAACCATAAACCTAACCCTAATCCTCACCCTATCCCTAAACCTAACCCTAACACTAACCCTCACCCTCACCCTAAACCTAATGCTAAAATTAACCTTCACCCTCACCCTAACCCTCATCCTAACCCTAACCCTCACCCTAAACCTAACGATCACACTCACCCTACAACTCACCCTAACCCTAACCATCACCCTAAACCTCACCCTATCCCTAATCATAACCCTCACCCTAGCCCTCACCCTAAACCTAATCCTAACATTAACACTAGCAGTAATCCTATTTCTCACCAGAATCCTGAGGCCAACCCTAACCCTAACCGTACCCCTCCCCCTCCCCTTTACCCTCCCCCTAAGCCTTAAACTCACCCGAACCCTAAACATAACCCTAACCCTAACCCTAACCCTCACCCTAACACTAAACCTAACCCTAACGCGCACCATTAACCTAACCTTCACCGTCACCCTAAACCTCACCCACATCCTAACCCTCACACTAAACTGAACAATCACCCTTAACCTAAACCTCAACCTCACACTAAATAACACCCTAAAACTAACCCTCAATGTAACGCTAACCCTAACCCTCACCCTAAGCCTCACCCTCACCATCACCCTCACCCTAAGCCTAACCCTAAAGCTAACCCTAATCCTAAACCTAACCCTCTCCCTTAACCTCTCCCTATCCCTAACTCTAACCCTAAACTTAACCCTCACCCTGACCCTAAACCTAACCCTAACCCTAACAATAAGCCTAACCTTAACCCTCACCCAAACCCGAACCCTAACCCTCACCCTAAACCTATCCGTAACCCTCACCCTAACCCTAACCCTCACCCTAACCCTCAATCTAACACATACCCTCACCCTAACCCTAAACCTCACCCTAAAACTCACCCTCACCCTAAACCTCACCCTAAACCTTACCCTCACCCTAACCCTAACCCTAAACCTACCCCTCACCCGAACCCTCACCCTAACCCTAACCTTAACCGTAACCCTATCCCTCACCCTCATCCTAGCCCATATCCTAAACCTAATCCTAACCCTAACCCTCACCCTCATCCTAATCCTCATCCTCACCCTAAACTTCAATCTAACCCAAAACCTCATTGTAACCATAAACCTAACCCTAACCCCAAAGCTCATTCTAACCCCCACCATAACCCTAAACCTAACCCTAACCCTCACCCTAACACTCACAATAACCCTAAACATCACCCTCTCCCTAACCCTCACCTTACCCCTTATCTTCACCGTCACCCTACCCCTCACACTAACCGTAACCCTCATCCTAACCCTAACCCTATCCCTAATACTCACA
Organism: Dipodomys merriami; assembly: GCF_024711535.1. NCBI lineage: Eukaryota > Metazoa > Chordata > Mammalia > Rodentia > Heteromyidae > Dipodomys > Dipodomys merriami. The sequence goes on along the minus strand of NW_027206293.1, from coordinate 516,886 downwards.
CTAACCCTAAACCTAACCCTAACCCTCACACTAACCTTTACCTTAACCCTCACTCTAACCCTTACCTCACGCTCACCCAACCCTCACACTAAGGCTAAACCTCAACCTAACCCTAACCCTAAACCTCACCCTCACCATAACCCTAAACCTAAACCTCATCTTCACTCTCTCCCTTAACCTAACCCTAATCCTCGCCCTCAAAAACACCCTCACCCTAACCCTCATCCTCACTCTCACCCTAACCCTAAACCTAACCCTAACCCTCAACCTAACCCTAACCTCATCCAACCTTAACCCTAACCCTCACCCTCACCCTCACCCTAGCCCTAACCCTGAACCTAACTCTCACACTAACCTTAACCCTAACCCTAATGCTAACCCTAACGCTCACCCTTACCCTAACCCTCACCCTAACCCTTAACCACACCCTAACCCTAAGCCTAAACCTAACCCTAACACTAAACTTAACCCTCACCATAACCCTAACCATAATGCTAACAATAATCCTAATACTAAACCTGAACCTAACCCTCACCCTTACCCTACCCCTAACCCTATCCCTAGCAATAACCCTATCCCTAACCCTAATCCTAGCCCTCATCCTCACCCTCACCCTCACACTAAACCTAACCCTAACCCTAACCCTAACAAAAACCCTAACCCTAACCCTCACCTTAACCCTAAAACTAAACCCACCCCTCAGCCTAATCCTCAACCGAAACGTAAACCTAAACCTCACCCTAACCCTAAACATCACCCTAACCCTAACCTTCACCCTCACCCTCACGCTCAGCCTAACCATATGCGTAACCCTAATCCTAACCCTCAACATCATCCTCACCCTCACCCTAAACCTAACCCTAACCGTCACCCTCACTCTCACCCTAACCCTATCCCTAACACTCACCCTAACCTTTACCCTCATCCTAACCCTCACCATAACACATACCCTCACCCTAACCTAAACACTAACCTTCAACCTAACCTTCACAATAACCCTAAACCTCTTCCTAAACCTCACCCTAAAACTTACCCTCACAATAACACTAACCCTAATCCTCACACTAACCCTAAAACTAACCCTAACATTAACCCTCACCCTAACCCTCACCCTCACCCTAACCCTAACCTAACACTCACCCTAAGCCTCCCCCTCAACTTAACACTAATGCTAACCCTAATCTTCAACCTTACCCTAACCCTCATGCTAAAACTTATGCTCACTTTAAACCTAACCCTCACCCTCAACCTAACCCTCACCCTACCCCTAACTCTCACCCTAAACTTCTACATAACCCTAACCCTAACCCTAACCCTCACCCTAACCCTTACCCTAACCCTAACCCTAACACTAACACTAACCCTAATCCTCACCGTCACCCTAACCCTGACCCAAACCCTAACACCCACCCTCACCCTAACCCTCACCGTCACCCTACCCCTCACTCACAACCTAACCCTCACACACACCCTAACACTCACGCTCATCCTAAACCTCACCCTCAGACTAAATATCACACTAACCCTAACCTTCACACTAACGTTAACCCAAAATCTCAGCCTAAGCCTCACCCTCACCATCACGATCACCCTCACCCTAACCCTAAAACTAACGCTAACCCTAACCCTCACCCTCACCCTAACCCTAACCCTAACAATAACAATAACCCTAACTCTAACCCGAACCTTAACCCTAAACCGAACACTCACCCTAACCCTAAACCTAACCTTAATCATAAAACTAATCTTCACACTAACCCTAACCATAACCATTACCTTCATCCTAACCCTCACCCTAATTCTAACCCTAAACCCTAACCTCACTCTCCCCCTAACCCTAACCCTCACCCTGACCTTAACACTAACCCTCACCCTCAATCTCACCCCAACCCTAACCCTAAACCTAACCCTCACCCTAATCCTAACCCTAAACCTAACCTTAACCATAAAAATAATCCTCACACTAACCCTAACCCTAATCATAACCTTCATCCTAACACTCACCCTAATTCTAAACCTAAACCCTATCCTCATTCTCACCCTAACCCTAACCATCACCCCAACCTTAACACTAACCCTCACCCTCACCCTCACCCCAACCCTAACCCTAACCCTCACCCTCACCCTAACCCTAACCCTAAACCTAAACCTAGTCCTCACACTAACCCTAAACCTAACCCTATCCCTAACACTCACCCTAACCTTAATCCTCACCCTAACCCACATCCTAACACATATATTCACCTTCATCCTAACCCTCACCCTAATCCTAACCCATAACAACACCCTCAGCATCAACCTAATCCTAACCCTCACACTCATCCTAATCCTAAACCTAAACCTAACCGTCACCCTAACACTCATTGTCACCCTAACCCTCACCCACACCCTAACCCTCACAATAAACCTAACCCTCAACCTCAATCTAACCCTCACCCTTACCCTAAATATCACACTAACACTAACCCCACTCTAACCCTAAACCTAACCCTGACCCTAAGCCTCAACCTCACCATCACCCTCACACTAAGCTTAACCCTAAACCTAACCCTAATCCTAAACCTAACCCTCTCCCTCAACATCATGCTAACCCTAATGCTAAACTTAAACCTAACCCTAACCCACATCCTAACCCTAACCCTAACCGTAACAATAACCCTAACACTAACCCTATCCCTAACCCTCACCTTCACCCTAAACCTAAACCTCACCCTCACCCAACCCCTAACACTAAACCTAACCCTCACCCTAACACTCACACTAAAACTAGCCCTCACTCTCACACTAACCCTCACCCTAAACATTACCCTACTATAACCATAACCCTTACCCTCACCCTAACACTAACCCTAACACTAATCCTCACACTAATCCTAACCCTAAACCTAACCCTAACTCTAACCCTCACCCTAACCCTCACCCTCACCCTAACCCTAACCCTAACCCTCACCTTAAGTCTAATCCTAACCCTAAACCTCAACCTCACCCTAACCCTCACCGTCACCCTAACTCTCACACACACCCTAACCCTCAGACTTACCCTAACCCTCGCCCTCACCCTAACCCTCACCCTCACCCTAAATATCACCCTAACCCTAACCCTCACCCTAAGCCTCACCTTCACCATCACCCTCACCCTAAGCTTAACCCTAAACCTAACGCTAATCCTAAATGTAACCCTCTCTCTCACCCTTAGGCTAACCCTAAAGCTAACCCTAACGCTAACCCTAAACCTAACCCTAATGCTAACCCTAACCCTCACCCTCACCCTCACAATAACCCTAACCCTAATCGTAACCATAACCCTAAGCCTCACACTAACACTAACCATAACCATAAACTTCATCCTAAACCAAACCCTAATATTAACCCTAAAACCTACCCTCACCCTCACCCTAACTCTAACCCTCACGCTCACACTCAACTTAATCCTAAACCTCACTCAAAACTTAACCATCACCCACACCCTATCTCTCACCCTCACCCTTATCCTCACCCTAAACCTAACCCTAACAATCACATTAAACCTAACCCTCACAGTAAACCTAAACCTACCACTCAGCCTAATGCTCACCCTAACCCTAAACCTAATACTCACCCTATCCCTAAACCTAAACCTAATCCTCATCCTCAGCCTAGCCCTAACACTAACCCTAACCCTAACCCTCACCCTCACCTTAAACTTAATGCTAACCCTAACCTTCACCCTCACCCTAACCCTCACGCTAACCCTTACCCACACCATAAACCTAACTCTCACATTCACCCTAAAACTCACCCTAACCTTAACCCTCACCCTAAACGTCACCCTAAACGTCACCCTAAACCTCACCCTAACCCTCACCCTAACCCTAATCCTATCCCTCAACCTAATGCTAACCCTAATCCTCACCCTTACCCTAACCCTCACACTAACCCTAAACCTAAACCTAATCCTCACCATAACCCTAAATCTAACCATAAACTTCATCCTAACCCTCACCCTAATCCTAACCCTAAACCCTACCCTCACCATCACCCTAACCCTAATCCTAAACCTAAACCTAACACTCATCCTAACCCTAACCCTAACCCTAATACTGTCCCTAAAACTCACCCTCACAATAACCCTAACCCTAACCCTTACCCTCACCCTAACCCTAAACCTAACAGTCAAAGTAAACCTAACTCTCACCCTAACTCTAACCCTAACCATTGCCTAATGCTCACCCTAACACTCACCCTAACCCTAACCCTCACCCTATCCCTAAACCTAAACCTAACCCTCACCCTCAGCCAAGCACTCACCATAACCCTAACCCTATCATTAACCCTCATCCTCACCCTGAACCTAATGCTAACCCTAACCTTCACCCTCACCCTAACCCTTAACTTCACCCTAAACCTAACCCTCACCCTAACACTCACCTTAACACTCACAATAAAACTAGCCCTCACTCTTACCCTAGCCCTCACCCTAAACATTACCCTAACTATAGGCCTAAACCTAACCCTCACCCTAACCCTAATACTACTCTAATCCTCAAACAAATCCTAAGCAGAAACCTAACCCTAACCCTAACCCTCACCCTAACCCTCACCCTCACCCTAAACCTAACCCTAACCCTCACTCTAATTCTAATCCTAACCCTAACCTTAACCCTAACTCTCACCCTCAAACTCACCCTAACCCTAACCCTAAACCTAACCCTCACACTAACCCTAATGCTAACCCTAATGCTAATCCTAACTCTCACCCTTACCCTAACCCTCACCATAACCCTAACACTAACGCTCACCCTAATGCTAACCCTAAACCTAACGATCACCCTAAACCTAACCCTCACCCTCACCCTAACCCTAACCCTAAACCCAAATCTAAACCTAATATTCACACTAACCCTAACCCTAACCATAACCTTCATCCTAACCCTCACCCTAATCCTAACCCTAAACCATACTCTCACCATCACCCTAAGCCTAACCCTCAACCTCACCCTAATCCTAAAACCAAACCTAATCCTAACGCTCACCCTAACCCTAACCCTAACCCTAATGCTAACCCTAACCCTCACCCTAACCCTTACCTCACCCTATACCTAAACCTAACAATCACACTAAACATAACCTTCACCCTAAGCCTAACCATACCCCTCTGCCTAACACTATCACTCACCCTCACCCTAACGCTAACCCTCAACCTAAACCTAACACTAACCCTCACCAACAGACTAGCCCACACCCTAACCCTAACCCTAAGCCCAACCTTCACCCTCACCCTAAACCTAATGCTAAACCGAAACTTCACCCTCAGCCTAACCCTCACCCTAACCCTAAACCTACATCTCAGCCTAACCCTTAACCTACCCCTCAGCCTAATGCTCAAACTAACTCTAACCATAAACCTAATCCTTACCTTATCCCTAAACCTAACCTTAACCCTCACCCTCAGCCTAGCCCTCACCCTAACACTAACCCTAACCCTAATGCACACCCTCACGCTAACCCTAAGCTAACCCTAACCTTCACCCGCACCCTAACCCTCAACCTAACCCTTACCCTCTCCCAAAACCTAACCCTCACCCTCACCCTAACCAAAACCCTAACCATAACTCTCACCCTAAAACTCATTCTAAACCTAAACCTACCCCTCACCCTAACCCTCACCCTAACCCTATCCCTAACACTAACCCTAACCCTAACCCTCATCCTAAACCTCATGCTAACCCTAATCCTAACCCTATCGCTCATACTCACGCTAACCCTCAACCTAAACCTTACCCTCACCCTAACCCGAACACTAACCCTCACACTAACCCTAACCCTCACCCTAACCCTAAACCTACCCCTCAGCCTAATCCTCATCTTAACCCTAAACCTAAACGAAACCCTCACCATTAACCCTAAATGTCACACTACCCCTAAACCTCACCCTCACCCTAACCCTTACCCTCACCCTAACCCTAACCCTGATCCTCACACCAACCCTAACTCTAAACCTAACCTTCAACCTAACCCTCCCTCACCCTCACCCTAACCATAACCCTAAGGCTAAACCTAACCCTAACGCTCACCGGTAACCTAACCCTCACCGTCACCTTAAACCTCAACCACACCCTAACCCTCACATTAACCCGAACAATCACCCTCACCATAAGCCTCAACCTCACCCTAAATAACACCCTAACACTAACCCTCAAGGTAACGCTAACCCTAAGCCTCACCCTAATCCTCAACCTCACCATCACCCTCACTCTAAGCCTAAACATAAAGCTAACCCTAATCGTAAACCTAACTCTCTCCCTCACCCTCTCCCTACACATAACTCTAACCCTAAAGTTAACCCACACCCTGACCCTAAACCTAACCCTAACCCTAACAATAACCCTAAACTTAACCCTCAACCAAAACTTAACCCTAGCCCTCACCCTAAAACTAAACTTAACCCTCACCCTCACCCTAACCCTAATGCTCACCCTCAACCTTTCCCTCAGCCTAACCCTAACTTTAACAAAAATCCTAACCCTGAACCTCACCCTCACACTGAACCTAAACCAAACGCTAACCCTCACACTCACCCTAACCCTCACCCTAAACATATCCCTAACAATCTCCCTACCCTTGACACTCACCCTAGCCCTCACCCTAACACATACCCTCAACGTAACCCTAACCCTAACCCTCACCCTAACCCTCACCCTAAACCTAAACCTCCCCCTAAAACTCACCCTCACTCTAAACCTCACCCTAACCCTTACCCTCACCCTAACCCTAACCCTAAACCTACCCATCACTCGAAGCCTCACCCTAACCATAAACCTCACCCTCACCCTAACCCTAAACCTCATCCTCACCATAGCACACATCTTAACCCTAATCCTAACCCTAACCCTCACCCTAGCCCTAACCCTCACCCTCACCCTCACCCTAATCCTCATCCTAACCCTACACCTAACAATACGCCTAACCCTCACCGTCATCCTCAAACTTCCCCTAACCCTAACAATAACCCTCACCGTAACCCTAACCCTAAAACTCACCCTCACCCCAACCCTAACCCTAAACTTAACCCTCAGCGTAACCCTCATCCTAACCCTAACCCTAACCCTAACCCTCAACCTCACCCTAACTTTAACCCTAAACGTCACCCTAATTCTAAACCTCACCCTCACCCTCACCCTTATCCTCACCCTCAGTCTAACCCTAACCCTAAACCTAATCCTTACCCTCACCCTCCTCACACTAACCCTAACCCTAACTCTCACCCTCAGCCTAACCCTAAACCTATACTTAAGCCTCACCCTAACCCTAACCCTAACCCTAACCCCCACCCGAACACTCATCCTCACGTTAACATAAACCCAAACCCTCATCCTAACCCTCACCCTAATCCTAAACCTAACCCTAACCCTCACGCTCACACTAAACCTCACCATATCCCTTACCCTCACCCTAAACCTAACACTAATCCTCACACTAAACCTAACCCTAACCCCAACCCTAAACCTCACCCTAACCTTCACCCTCACCCTAACCTTAACCCTCAACCTCAACCTCACCTTCAACCCAACCCTAACCCTAACCCTAATCCTAACCTGAACCTCACCCTCACCCTGAACCTAACCCTAACCCTAACCCTCCTCTCACCCTCACCCTAACCCTAACCAAAAACCTATCCCTAAACTTCACCCTAAACCTAACCCTCACCCTAACCCTCAATCTAACACATACCCTCACCTTAACCCTAAACCTCACCCTAAAACTCACCCTCACCCTAAACCTCACCCTAACCCTTACCCTCACCCTAAACGTAACCCTAAACCTACCCATCACCCGAACGCTCTCCCTAATCCTAACCCTAACCATAACCCTAACCCTCACACTCACCCTAGCCCTCATCCAAAACCTAATCCTAATCCTAACCCTCACCCTCACCCTAACCCTCAGCCTCACCCTAAACCTCAATCTAACCCTAAACCTCATCCTAACCATAAATCTAACCCTAAACCCAACCCTCATTGTAAACCCCAACATAACCCTAAACTAACCATATTCCTCACCCTATCACTCACAATAACCCTAACCCTCAGCCTCACCCTAACCCTTATCCTCACCGTCACCCTACCCCTCAAACTAAACCTAACCCTCACCCTAACCCTAAGCCTATGCCTAATACTCACACTAACCCTAAACCTAACCCTAACCCTCACAATAACCCTAACCATAACCCTAACCCTAATCCTAACTCTCACCCTCAACTTAACCCTCACTCTAACCCTTACGTCACGCTCACCCAACCCTCACACGAAGGCTAAAACTCAACCTAACCCTAACCCTAAACCTCACCCTCACCGTAACCCTAACCCTAAACCTAATCATCACTCTCTCCCTTACCCTAACCCTAATCCTAACCCGCAATCCCACCCTCACCATAACCCTCACCCTCACACTCACCCTAACTCTAAATCTAAACCTAACTCTCACCCTAACCGTAACCCTAACCCTAATGCTAAACTTAATGCTCACCCTTACCCTAACCCTCACCCTAACCCTTACCTGCACCCTAACCCTAAGCCTAAACCTAACCCTCACACTAAACCTAACCTTAACCATAATGCTAAAAATAATCCTAATCCTAACCCTAAACCTAACCCTCACCCTCACCCTAACCCTAACCCTAACCCTAATAATAACGCTATCCCTAACCCTAATCCTAACCCTCATCCTCACCCTCACCCTCACACTAAACCTAACCCTAACCCTAACCCTAACAAAGACCCTAACCCTAACCCTCACCTTAACCCTAAAACTAAACACACCCCTCAGCGTAATCCTCAACCTAAACCTAAACCTAAAGCTCACCCTAACCCTAAAAATCACCCTAAGGCTTACCCTCACCCTCAACCTCACACTCAGCCTAACCGTAACCCTAACATTAATCCGAACCGTGAACATCATCCTCACCCTCACACTCACCCTAACCCTAACCATCACCCTCAACCTCATCCTAACTCTAACCCTAACCCTATCCCTAACACTCACCCTAAATTTAACCCTCATCCTAACCCTCAGCATAACACATAACCTCACCCTAACCCAAACACTAACCCTCACCCTAACTTTCACAGTAAACCTAAACCTCTTCCTAAACCTCACCCTAAACCTTACCCTCACGCTAACACTAACCCTCATCTTCACACTAACCGTAAATCTAACCCTAACCATAACCCTCACCCTAAACCTCACCCTCACCCTAACCCTAACCCTAACCCTCACCCTAAGCCTCACCCTCACCTTAACACTAATGCTAAGCCTAATCTTCAAACTCACCCTAACCCTCACACTAAAAATTATGCTCACTTTAAACCTAACCCTCACCCTCAACCTAACACTCACCCTAACCCTAACCCTCACCCTAAACCTCACAATAACCCTAACCCTAATCCCAACCCTCACCCTAACCCTAACCCTAACCCTCACACAAATCCTAACCCTCACCCTCACCCTAACCCTCAGCGTCACCTTAACCCTCACTCACACCCTAAACCTCACACTCACCCTAACCCTCACCCTCATCCTAACCCTCACTCTCACCCTAAATATCACATTAAACCTAACCCTAACCCTAACCCTAACCCAAAACCTCAGCCTAAGCCTCACCCTCACCATCACCCTAACCGTCAGCCTAACCCTAAACCTAATGCTAACCCTAATCCTAACCCTCACCCATACCCTAAGCCTAAACCTAACCCAAAAAATAACCCTAACCATAACCTGAACCCTAACCGTAACCCTCACCTTCACCCTAACCTTAAACCTAACCTTAACCATAAAACTAATCCTCAAACTAACCCTAACCCTAATCATAACCTTCATCCCAACACTCACCCTAATTCTAACCCTAATCCCTACCCTCATTCTCACCCTAACCCTAACCCTCACCCTAACCTTAACACTAACCCTCACCCTCACCCTCACCCCAACACTAACCATAAACCTAACCCTCACCCTAAACCTTAACCGTACAACTAATGCTAACCCTAACGCTCAACCTTACATTAAACCTCACTCTAACCCTAACCCTTACGCACACCCTCACCCTAATGATAACCCTAACCCTCACCCTCAACCTAACCCTAAACCTCACCCTCACCCTAATCCTAACTCTAAACCTAACCATAAACCTAATCCTCACACTAACCCTAACCCTAAAAATAACCTTCATCCTAACCCTCACCCTAATCCTAACCCTAAACCCTACACTCAGCATCACGCTAATGCTAACCCTCACCCTCATCCTAAACCTAACCTTAACCCTCACCCTAACCCTCACTGTTACCCTAACCCTCACCCACACCCTAACCCTCACACTAACCCTAACCTTCAACCTCACCCTAACCCTCACCCTTACCCTAAATATCACACTAACACTAAACCTCACGCTAACCCTAAACCTAACCCTCACCCTAAGCCTCACCCTCACCATCATCCTCACCCTAAGCTTAACCCTAAACCTAACCCTAATCCTAAACCTAACCCTCTCCCTCACCCTCATGCTAAGCCAAATGCTAAACTTAACCCTAAACTTCACCCACACCCTAACCCTAAACCTAACCATAACAATAACCCTAACACTAACCCTATTCCTAAAGCTCACCCTCGCCCTAAACCTAAACCTCACTCTCACCCATCCCCTAACACTAAACCTAACCCTCACCCTAACACTCAAACTAAAACTAGCCCTCACTCTCACACTAACCCTCACCCTAAACCTTACCCTAACTATAACGCTAACCCTTACCCTCACCCTAACACTAACCCTAACCCGATTCCTCACACTAATCCTAAGCCTAAAAATAGCCCTAACTCTAACCCTCACCCTAACCCTCACCCTCTCCCTAACCCTAACCCTAACCCTCACCCTAAGTCTAATCCTAACCCTAACCCTGAACCTCACCCTAAAACTCACCCTCACCCTCACCCTCACAGTCCCCCTAATCCTCACCCACACCCTAAACCTCACCCTCACCCTAACCCTCGCCCTCACCCTAACCCTCAACCTCAGCCTAAATATCACCCTAACCGTATCCCTTACCCTAAACCTATCCCTAAACGTCACCCTAAGCCTCACCCTCACCATCACCCTCACAATAAGCCTAACCCTAAACCTAACGCTAATCTTAAATGTAACCCTCTCCCTCACCCTCAGGCTAACCCTAAAGCTAACCCTAACCCTAACCCTAACCCTAATGCTAACCCTAACCCTCACCCTCACCCTATCCCTCACCCTAACCCTTGCCCTCAACATAACCCTCAACCTCACCCTAACCCTAACCCTAACCTTAACCATAACCCTAATCCTCAAACTAACCCTAACCATAACCATAAACTTCATCCTAACCCTCACCCTAATTCTAACTCTAAATCCTACCCTCACCCTCACCCTCACCCTAACCCTCATGCTCACACTCACACTAATAATAAACCTCAAACAAACCCTCACCCTCAACCTCACACTAAATATCACAGTAACCCTAACTCTCACCCTCACCCTAACCCAAAAACTCAGCCTAAGCCTCCCCCTCTCCATCACCCTCACCCTAAGCCTAACCCTAAACCTAACGCTAATCCTAAACCTAACCCTCTCCCTCAACCTCAGGCTAACCCTAACGCTAACCCAAATACTAAATCTCACCCTCACCCTAAGCCGACCCTAACCCTAACAATAACCCTAACGCTAAACTTCACAATAAACCCTAACCCTAACCTTCACCTTAACCCTAACCCTAACCTTAACCATAACCCTAATCCTCACACTAACCCTAATCCTAAACCTAACCCTCACACTCAACCTAACCCTCCCCATAACCCTAACCATAATGCTAAAAATAATCCTAACCCTCACTCTAACCCTAACCCTAACCATAACCATAACCTTCATCCTAAAACTCACACTAATCCTAACCCTAAACCCTACACTCACCATCACAATAACCCTAACTCTCACCCTCATCCTAAACCTAAACCTAACCCTAACCCTCACCCTAACCCTAACCCTAACCCTAACCCTAATGCTGACCCTAACCCTCACCCTCACCCTATGCCTCACCCTAACCCTTGCCCTCAACGTAACCCTCACCCTCACACTAACCCTAACTTTAACCATAACCATAATCCTCACACTAACCCTAACCATAACCATAAATTTCATCCTAACATTCACCCTAATTCTAACCCTAAACCCTACCCTCACACTCACCCTAACCCTAACCCTCACCCTCACAATCACCCTAAACCTAAACCTAACCCTAACCCTAACCCACACCCTCACCCTATCTCTCACCTATCCCTTACCCTCACCCTCACCCTCACCCTAACAATCACACAAAACCTAACGCTCACACTAACACTAACCCTACCCCTCAGCCTAAGGCTCACCCTAAACCTAACCCTAATCCTAATCCTCACCCTATCCCTAAAGCTAACCCTAATCCCCATCCTCAGCCTAGCCCTAAACCTAACCCAAACCCTCACCCTCACCTTAAACCTAATGCTAACCCTAAACTTCACCCTCACCCTAACCCTCACCCAACCCTTACCCACACCATAAGCCTAACCCTCACCCTCACCCTAAAACTCACCCTAACACAAACCCTCACCCTAAACGTCACCCTAACCCTAAACCTAAACCTCACCCTAACATACACCCTAACACTAACACTAACACTAACCCTCAACCCTAAACCTAACACTCACCCTAACCTTCACCCTAACCTTCACCCTCACCCTCACCCTAACCCTAACCCTAAACCTAACCCTCACACTAACCCTAACCATAAACCTAATGCTAACCCTAACGCTCACCCTTACCCTAACCCTCACCCTAACCCTAACCCTAACCCTAATGCTAAACCTAAACCCTACGCACACCCTAACCCTAACACTCACAATCACCCTAACCCTAAACTTAACCCTAACCCTAAACCTAATCCTCACACTAACCCTAACCCAAACCTTCACCTTCATCCTAAATCTCACCCTAATCCTAACCCTAAACCCTACCTTCACCATCACCCTAACCCTAACCCTCACCCTCACCCTATCCCTCACACTAACCTTTACCCTCACCCTAACCCTAAACCTAACAATCACACTAAACCTAAACCTCATCCTAACCCCAATCCTAATCCTCACCCTATCCCTTAAACTTACCCTAAACCTCACCCTCAGCTTGGCCCTCACCCTAACCCTAATACTAACACTAACCCTCACCCTCACCCTAAACCTAATGCTATCCCTAACCTTCACCCTCACCCTAACCCTCACCTTAACACTTACCCTGAACCTAAACCTAACCCTCACCTACACCCTAACCCTAACCCTAACCTTAAACATAACCATAAACCTCACACTTACCCTAACGCTAACCATAACCTTCATACTAACCCTCACCCTAATTCTAAAACTAAACCCTACCCTCACCCTCACCCTAACCCTAACCCTCACCCTCACACTCATCCTAATCCTACAAATAACCCTAACCCTAAAACTCACACTTACCCTATCTCTAACCCTAACCCTTACCCTCACCCTAACCCTAACCCTAACAATCACACTAAACCTAACCCTCACCCTAACCCTAACCCTACCCCTCCCCTCAGCCTAACGCTCATCCTAACCCTAACCCTAACCCTCACCCTCACCCTAAACCTAATGCTAACCCTAACATTCATCCTCACCTTAACCCTCACCCTAACCCTTACCCTCACACTAAACCTAACCCTCACCCTCACCCTAAAATTCACCCTAACCCTAACCCTCACCCTAAATGTCACCCTAACGCTAACCCTAACCCTCCCCCTAACCGTCACTCTAATCCTATTCCTAACACTAACACTAGCAGTAATCCTAATGCTCTCCCGAATCCTCAGGTCAAACCTAACCCTAACCCTACACCTCCCCTCCCCCTTACCCACACCTTAACCCTGACCCTCACCCTCACCCTGACCTTAACCCTAACCCTCACCCTAACCCTAATCCAAACCCCACCACTCAGCCTAATCCTCATCCCCAACCTAAACCTAAACCAAACCACACCCTAACCCTAAAGATAACCCTAACCCTAACCCTCACCCTCACCCACACCCTGGGAATAACCCTAACAATAACCGTAACCCTCAACCTAACGTTAACCCTCACCTTAACCCTCAACCTAACACATACCCTCACCCTAACCCTAACCCTAACCCTCACCCCAACCCTCACCTTAACCCTAACCCTAACTCTCACCCTCACCCTTATCCTAAACTTAACCCTAACCCTAACCCTAACGCTAATGCTGACCTTAACCCTCACCCTCAACTTATCCCTCACCCTAAACCTTACCATAACCCTAACCCTATCCCTCACCCTAATGCTAAACCTAAACCTAACGCTCACCCTAACCCTAACACTCACCCTCACCATAACCCTAACCCTAACCCTAACCCTAACCCTAAACCTAATCCACACACTAACCCTAAACTGAACCATAACCTTTATCCTAACTCTCATCCTAATCCTAAACTTAAACCTTACCCTCACCATCACCCTAACCCTAAATCTCACCCTCACCCTAATCTTAAACCTAATCCTAACCCTCAACATAACCCTAACCCTAACCCTAATGCTAACACTAACCCTCACCCCACCCTATCCATCACACTAACCCTTACCCTCACCCTAACCCTAAACCTAACAATCACACTAAAACTAAGCCTCACTGTAACCGTAACCCTAATCCTCACCCTATCCCTAAACCTAAGCCTAACCCTCAGCCTCAGCCTAGCCCTCACCCTAACCCTAACCCTAACACTAAGCCTCACCCTCACCCTAAACAAAATGCTAACCCTAACCTTCGCCCTCACCATAACCCTCACTCTAACACTTACCCTCACCCTAAACCTTACCCTCACGTTCACCCTAACCCTAACCCTAAGCTTAACCATAACCATAAACCTCACACTAAACCTAATCATAACCATAACCTTCATTCTAACCCTCACCCTAATTCTAACCCTAAACCCTACCCTCACCCTTACCCTAAACCTAACACTCACCCTCACACTCCCCCTAATCCTAAACCTAACCCTAACCTTAAACTCACACTCACCCTATCTCTCACCCTAACCCTTACACTCAGGCTAACCCAAACCCTAACAATCACACTAAACCTAACCCTCACCGTAACCCTAACCCTACTCCTCAGCCTAACACTCACCCTAACCCTAACCCTAACCCTAATCCTCACCCTATCCCTAAACCTAACCCTAATCCTCATCCTCAGCCTAGCCCTAACCCTAACCCTAACCTAACCCTCACCCTAACCCTAACCCTCATCCTAACCCTAAACCTGACCCTAACCCTCACCCTAACAGTAACAATAACCCTAACACTCACCCTAAATCTAATGCTAACCCTAACCTTCACCCTCATCCTAAACCTCACGCTAAAACTTACACTCAGCCTAGACCTAACCCTCACCCTCCCCCTAACCCTAACCCTAAACTTAAACATAAATCTAATCCTCACCCTAACCCTAAACCTCACCCTCACCCTCAATCTAATCCTACACCTATCCCTAACCCTAAACCTCACCCTAACCCTAACCCTAACCCTAACCCTCACGCTAACCCTAACACTAAACCTAACCCTCACACTAACTCTAACCCTAACCCTAATGCTAACCCTAACGCTCAACCTTACCCTAACCCTCACCCTAACCCTAACCCTAACCCTCACTCTAATGCTAACCCAAAACCTAAATCTCACCCTATCCCTTACACACACCCTCACCCGAACACTAACCCAAACACTAACCCTAAACCTAATACTCACACGAACCTTTCCCTAACCATAACCTTCATCCTAACCCTTACCCTAATCCTAACCCTATACCCTACCCTCACCATCACCCTAACCCTAACCCTCACCCTCACCTTAAACCTAAACCTAAACCTAACCCTCACCCTAACCCTAACCCTAATCCTAATTCTAACCCTAACCCTCATCCTCATCCTATCCCTCACCCTAAACCTTACCCTCACCCTAACCTTAAACCTAACAATCACACTAAACCTAACCCGCTCCCTAAACCTAACCCTACCACTCTGCCTAATGCTCACTCTAACCCTACCCTAACCCTCACCCTATCCCTAAAAATAAACTAACAGTCACCCTCAGCCTAGACCTCACCCTAAACCTAACACTAACACTAACCCTCCCCCTCACCCTAAACCTAATGCTAACACTAACCTTCACCCTCACCCTAACCCTAACCCTAACCCTTACCCTCAGCTTAATCCTAACCCTCACCCTCACCATACAACTCACCCTAACCCTATCCCTCACACTAAACCTCACCGTACCCCTAATCCTAACCCTCACACTAACCCTCACCTTAACCCTAACCCTAATACTAACACTAACAGTAATCCTAATGCTCAACCGAATCCTCATGCTAACCCTAAACCTAACCCTAACCCTCACCCTCACCCTAACCCTTACCCTCAAACTAACCCTAACCCTCACACTAACCTTAACCCTTAACCTAACCCTAACCCTCACCCTAACCCTAACCCTCAGCCTCAGCCTCAGCCTCAGCCTAACTCTAAACCTATACCTAACCCTCACCCTAACGCTAACCCTCAACCGAAACGTCAACCTTGACTTAACCCTAACCCAAACCCTAACACAAACAATAACCATTACCCTCAGCCTCAGCCTAACCCTCACCCTAACCATGACTCTCACCTTCACCCTACCTCTCAAACTAAACCTAAACCTCATCTTCACCCTCTCTCTTACCCTAACCCTAACCCTAACAATAACCCTATTCATAACCCTAATCCTAAACCTAACCCTCACCCACATCCTAATCCTATCCCTGACCCTCACACCAACCCTAACCCTCACCCTAAACTTAACACTAACCCCAAAACCTCTCCCTCACCCTAACCCTAACCCTAACCCACACCCTAACAATAACCCTTACCCTAATGCTAACCTTAAAGCTCAAACTTACCCTAACCCTCACCTTAATCCTTTACTCTCACGAAACCTAAACCTAAACCTAACCCTCACACATAACCTAACCCTCACCCTCACCCTAAAACTAACTGTAACAATAACCCTAACCCTAAACCTAACCCTAAACCTCACTCTAAACTTCACACTAACCCTAACCCTAACCCTTACTGTCACCCTAACCCTAAACCTCACACTATACCCAAACCTAACCCTAACCCAAACCCTCACCCTAACACTAATCCTAGCACCACCTCTCAGCCTAATCCTAATCCTAAACCTAAACCTAAACCTAAACCTCACCCTAACCCTAAAGATCACCCTAACCCTAAACCTCACCCTCACCCTCAGCCTAAAACTAAACCTAACCCTCACCCTAACCTTAACCCTCACTGTAAACCTCAACCTAACATATACCCTCACCCTAACCCTAACCCTAAACATCACCCTAACCCTCACCTTAACCCTAACCATCTCCCTAAACCTCACTCTCACCCTAAACCTCACCCTAAACCTTACCTTACCTAACCCTAACACTAACCCTCATCCTAAACCTAACCCTAACACTCACTCTCACCCTAACCCTAACGCTCACCCTCACCCTCAGTCTAACACTGACCCTAACCCTAATCCTAACCCTGAACCTCACCCTCACCCTGAACCTAACCCTAAACCTCACCCTCAAGCTCAACGTCACCTTAACCCTCACCCTAACCCTTCCCCTCACCCTAACCCTAAACCCCACACTAACCCTAAACCTTACCCTAACCCTAACCCTCAGGCTAAACCTAATCCTAACCCTCACCCTCACCCTAAACCCTAACCCTAACCCTCACCCTCACCCTCAGCCTAACTCTAAACCTATACCTAACGCTCACCCTAACACTAAACCTATCCCTAACCCTCAACCGAACCGTCACCCTCAACTTAACCCCAACCCAAACCCTCACCCTAACCCTAATCCTATCGCTAATCCTCACCCTCACTATAAACCTAACCCTCACCCTCACCCTAACCCTAACACTAAACCTAACCCTCACCCTAACACTCATCCTAACACTCACACTAAAACTAGCCCTCACTATCACCCTAACCCTCACCCTAAAACTTATCCTAACTATAACCCTAAACCTTACCCTCACCCTAAACCTAACCCTAACCCTAATCCTCACACTAATCCTAAGCCTAAACCTAATCCTAACCCTAACCCTCAACCTAAACCTCACCCTCACCCTAACCCGAACTCTAACCCACACCCTAATTCAAATACTAAACCTAACCCTCACTCACACCCTAACGCTCACACTCACCCAAACCCTCACATTCACCCTAGCCCTCACCCTCACCCTAAGTATCACCCTAACCCTAACACTCACCCTAACCCTAACCCTAACCCTCACCCTCACCCTAATGCTAACCCTAACCCTCAACCTCAACCTAACCGTAACCCTCACCCTCAACTTCACCCTAACCCTAACTTTAACCATAACACTAATCCTCACACTAACCCTAATCCTAACCATAACCTTTATCCTAACCCTCAGCCTAATTGTAACCCTAAACCCTACACACAACCTCACCCTAACCGTAACCCACACCCTCACCCTAACCCTAATCCTAAACCTAACTCTAACCCTAAAACTCACCCTCACCCTATCCCTCACTCTAACCCGTACCCTCACCCTATCCATAACCCTAACAATCACACTAAATATAACCCTCACCCTAACCCTCACCCTACCCCTCAGCCTAAGGCTCACCCTAATCCTAATCCTAACACTAACACTACACCTAATGGTAATACTCACACGAATCTTCAGGCCAAACCTAAAACTAACACTACCCCTCACCCTCACCCTTACCATGACCTTAATCCTAACCCTCACCCTAACCCTAATCCTCACACTAAAACTAACCCTCACCCAAACCATAACCCTAACCCTCAGCCTAAACATAAACCTAACCCTAACACTCCTCCTCACCCTAACCCTAACCCTAAACATCACCCTAATTCTAAACCTCACCCTCACCCTCAGGGTCATCCTCACCCTCAGCCTAAACCTAAGTCTAAACCTAATCCTAACCCTCACCCTCACCATCACAATAAACCTAACCTAATCCTCAGCCTCAACCTCAACCTAACTGTAAACCTATACCTAACCCTCACCCTCACCCTAACCCTCTCCCTAACACTCACCCTCACCCTAAACCTCACCATAACCCTTACCCTTACCCTAAATCTAACCCTAATCCTCACACTAACCCTAACTCTAAACCTCACCCTAAATCTAACCCTAACCCTCAACCTGACCCTCACCCTCAGCAAAACATTAACCCTAACCCTAATCCTAACCCTGAACCTCACCCTCACACTCAACCTAACACTAAACCTCAACCTCACCCTCACCGTCACCCTAACCATAGCCCTAACCCTCAACTTAACCCTAAACCTAACACTAACACTCACTCTCACCCTAGCCCTCATCCTAACCCTAATACAAACCGTAACCCTCACCCTAACCCTAACCCTCACACTCACCCTAACCATAACCCTAAATCTAACCCTAACCCTCACCCTAACACTAACAATAACCATAACCCTAAGCCTCAGGCTAACCCTCACCCTAACCCTTACCCTCACCTTCACCCTACCTCTCAAACTAACCCTAAACCTCATCTTCACCCTCTCTATTACCCTAATCCTAACACTAAAAATAACGCTTTCCCTAACCCTAATCCTAAACCTCATCCTCACCCTCCCCCTATCCCTATCCCTGACCCTCACACCAACCCTAACCATCACCCTAAACTTAACACTAACCCGCAACCTCACCCTCACGCTAACCCTAACCCTAAGACTAACCCTCACCCTAACAATAACCGTTACCCTAATGCTAACCCTAAAGCTCAAACTTACGCTAACCCTCACCCTAATCCTTTATTCTCACGAATCCTAAACCTAAACCTAAACCTCACACATAACCTAACCCTCACCCTCACCCTCACACTAACCGTAACAATAACCCTAACCCTAAACCTAAACCTAAACCTCACCCTCACCCTAACACTAACCCTAAATTTAAAAATAACCCTGTTCCTAACCCTCATCCTCACCCTCACAATAAGCCTAAACCTAACCCTAACCCTCACTCTAACCCTCACACTAAACCTAAACCTAACCCTTACCCTCACCCTAACCCTAACCCTCACACTAACCCCAACCCTAACCCTAATCCAAACCCTCACCCTAACACTAATCCTAACACCACCCCTCAGCCTAATCCTAATCCTAAACCTAAACCTAAACCTCACCCTAACCCTAAAGATCACCCTAACCCTAAACCTCACCCTCACCCTCACCCTCAACCTAAAACTAAACCTAACCCTCACCCTAACCTTAACCCTCACCGTAAACCTCAACCTAACACATACCCTCACACTAATCCTAAACCTAACCATCACCCTAACCCTCACTTTAACCCTAACCCTCTCCCTAAACCTCACTCTCACCCTAAACCTCACCTTAAACCTTACCTTACCCTAACCCTAACCCTAACGCTCATCCTAAACCTAACCCTAACACTTACTATCACCCTAACCCTAACCCTCACCCTCACCCTCACCCTCAGTCTAACACTAACTCTAACCCTAATCCTAACCCTGAACCTCACCCTCACTCTGAACCTAACCCTAAAACTAACCCTCAACCTCACCGTCACCCAAAACCTAACCCTATCCCTATCCCTAACCATCATCCTAACACTAGCACTCACCCTAACCCTCAACCTAACACATACCCTCTCCCTAATCCTAACCCTAATCCTCACTCTAACCCTCAACCTAACCCTAACCCTCTCCTTAAACCTCATCCTCAAGCTAAACCTCACCCTAACCTGTACACTTACCCTAACCCTAACCATAAACCTACCCCTCACCGGAACCATCAACCTAACCCTGACTCTCAACCTAAACCTAACCCTCACCCTAACCCCTCACCATCACCTTAACCCTCACCCTAAACCTTACCCTCAACCTAACCTTAACCCTCACACTAACCCTAACGCTTACCCTAACCCTAACCCTAAGCCTAACCCTAAACCTAAACCTAAACCTAATCCTAACCCTCACCCTCACCCTCACCCTAACCCTTACCCTAACCCTCAACCTCACCCTCAGCCTAACTCTAAACCTATACCTAACTCTAACCCTAACCCTAACTCTCAACCGAACCGTCAACCTCAACTTAACCCTAACCCAAACCCTCACCCTAACCCTCATCCTATCCCTAAACCTCACCCTCACCCTAACCCTAACACTAAACCTAACCCTCACCCTAACACTCATCCTAATACTCACACTAAAACTAGCCCATACTGTCACCCTAACCCTCACCCTAAACCTTATCCTAACTATAACCCTAAAACTTACCCTCACCCTAACCCTAACCCTAACCCTAATCCTCATATAAATCCTAAGCCTAAACCTAACCTTAACACTAACCCTCACCCTAACTCTCACCCTCACCCTAACCCGAACTCTAACCCACACCCGAATTCAAATACTAAACCTAAACCTCACCCACACCCTAACGCTCACACTCACACTCACCCTAAGCCTCACCCTCACCCTCACCCTAAATATCACCCTAACCCTAACCCTAATCCTCACCCTCACCCTAATGCTAACCCTAACCCTCACCCTCAACCTAACCCTAACCCTCACCCTCACTTTCACCCTAATCCTAACCTTAACCATAACCCTAATCCTCACACTTACCCTAATCCTAACCATAACCTTTATCCTAACCCTCGGCCTAATTAGAACCCTAAAACCTACCCACACCCTCACCCTAAACCTAACCCACACCCTCACCCTAACCCTAATCCTAAACCTAACCCTAACCCAAAAACTAACCCTCACCCTATCCCTGACCCTAACCCGTACCCTCACCCTATCCCTAACCCTAACAATCACACTAAACCTAACCCTCACCCTAACCCTCATCCTACCTGTCAGCCTAAGGCTCACCCTAATCCTAATCCTAACACTAACACTAACCCTAATCATAATGCTCACACGAATCTTCAGGCCAACCCTAAAACTAACACTAACCCTCACCTTCACCCTTACCATCACCTTAACCCTAACACTCACCCTAACCCTAACCCTCTCATTAACCCTAACCCTCACCCTAACCATAACCCTAACCCTCAGCCTAAACATAAACCAAACCCTAACACTCACCCTCACCCTAACCCTCACCCTAAACATCACCCTAATTCGAAACCTCACCCTCACCCTCAGGGTCATCCTCAACCTCAGCCTAACCCTAACTCTAACCCTAATCCTAACCCTCACCCTCACCATCACACTAACCCTAACCTAAACTTCAGCCTCACCCTCAACCTAACTGTAAACCTATACCTAACCCTCACCCTAACCCTAACCCTCTCCCTAACACTTATCCTCACCCTAAACCTCACCATAACACTTACCCTCACCCTAAATCTAAACCTAATCCTCACACTAACCCTAACTCTAAACCTCACCCTAAATCTAACCCTAACCATCAAACTGACCCTCACCCTCAACAAAACATTAACCGTAACCCTAATCCTAACCCTGAACCTCACCCTCACACTCAACCTAACACTAAACCTCACCCGCACCATCACCGTCACCCTAACCCTAACCCTAACCCTAACCCTCAACTTAACCCTAACCCTAACACTAACATTCACTCTCACCCTAGCCCTCATCCTAAACCTAATCCTAACGATAACCCTCACCCTAAACCTAACCCTAACCCTCAACCTAACCCTCACCCTCACCTTAACCCCTCACCCTAACCCTAAACCTCATCCTAACCATAACCCAAACCCTAACCCCAACCCTCACCCTAACCCCCACCATAACCCTAAACCTAACCCTAACCCTCACCCTAACACTAACAATAACCATGACCCTCAGCCTCAGCCTAACCCTCACACTCACCTTCACCCTACCTCTCAAACTAACCCCAAACCTCATCTTCACCCTCTCTCATATGCTAATCCTAACACTAACAATAACCCTATTCCTAGCCCTAATCCTAAACCTCTTCCTCACCCTCACCCTAAACCTATCCCTGACCCTCACACCAACCCTAACCCTCACCCTAAACTTAAAACTAACCCCCAACCTCACCCTCACCCTAACCCTAACCCTAACCCTAACCCTCACCCTAACAATAACCCTTACCCTAATGCGAACCCTAAAGCTCAAATTTACCCTAATCCTTTACTCTCACGAATCCTAAACCTAAACCTAACCCTCACACATAACCTAACCCTCACCCTCACCCTAACCCTAACTGTAACAATAACCTTAACCCTAAACCTAAACCTAAACCTCACCCTCACCCTAACACTAACCCTAAACTTAAAAATAACCCTATTCCTAACCCTAATCCTAACCCTCATCCTCACCCTCAACCTAAACCTAAACCTAACCCTAACCCTCACTCTAACCCTCACACTAACCCTAACCCTAACTCTTAACCTCACCCTCACCCTAACCCTCACACTAACCCCCACACTAACCCTAACCCAAACCCTCACCCTAACACTAATCCTAACACCACCCCTCAGCCTAATCCTAATCCTAAACCTAAACCTAAACCTCACCCTAACCCTAAAGATCACCCTAACACTAAACCTCACCCTCACCCTCAGCCTAAAACTAAACCTAACCCTCACCTAACCTTAACCCTCACCTTAAACCTCAACCTAACACATACCCTCACCCTAACCCTAACCCTAACCATCACCCTAACCCTCACCTTAATCTTAACCCTCTCCCTAAACCTCACTCTCACCCTAAACCTCACCCTAAACCTTACCTTACCCTAACCCTAACACTAACCCTCTTCTTAAACCTAACCGTAACACTCACTCTCACCCTAACCCTAACCCTCACCCTCACCCTCACCCTCAGTCTAACACTAACCCTAACTCTAATCCTAACCGTGAACCTCACCCTTACCCTGAACCTAACACTAAACCTCACCCTCAACCTCACCGTCACCCAAACCCTAACCCTAACCCTATCCCTAACCATCATCCTAACACTAACACTCACCCTAACCCTCACCCTAACACATACCCTCACCCTAATCCTAAACCTAACCCTCAATCTAACCCTCACCATAACCCTAAACCTCTCCCTAAACCTCACCCTCACGCTAAACCTCACCCTAACCTTTACCCTTACCCTAACCCTAACCATAAACCTACCCCTCACCGGAACCCTCAACCTAACCGTAACCGTCAACCTAACCCTAACCCTCACCCTAACTCTCACCATCACCTTAACCCTGACCCTAATCCTTACCCTCACCCTAACCCTAACCCTCACACTCACCCTAACACTTACCCTAACCCTAACCCTAAGCCTAACCCTAAACCTAAACCTAATCCTAACCCTCACCCTCACCCTTACCCTAACCCTAACCCTCCCCCTCCCCCTCAGCCTAACTCTAAACCTATACCTAACCCTCACCCTCACCCTAACCCTATCTCTAACCCTCAACCGAAACGTCACCCTCAACTTAACCCTAACCCAAACCCTCACCCTAAACCTAATCCTATCCCTAACCCTCACCCTCACTATAAACCTAACCCTCACCCTCACCCTAACCCTAACACTAAACCTAACCCTCACCCTAACACTCATCCTAACACTCACACTAAAAATAGCCCATACTCTCACCCTAACCCTCACCCTAAATCTTATCCTAACTATAACCCTAAACCTTACCCTCACCCTAACCCTAACCCTAACCCTAATCCTCACATTAATCCTAAGCCTAAACCTAACCCTAACACTAACCCTCACCCTTACCCTCACCCTCACCCTAACCCGAACTCTAACCCACACCCTAATTCAAACACTAAACCTAACCCTCACCCACACCCTAAGGCTCACCCTCACCCTAAATATTACCCTAACCCTAACCCTCACCCTCACCCTAATGCTAACCCTAAACCTCACCCTCAACCTAACCCTAAACCTCACCCTCACCTTCACCCTAATCCTAACCTTAACCATAACCCTAATCCTCACACTAACCCTAATACTAACCATAACCTTTATCCTAACCATCAGCCTAATTGTAACCCTAAACCCTACCCACAACCTCACCCTAAACCTAACCCACACCCTCACCTAACCCTAATCCTAAACCTAATCCTAACCCTAAAACTAACCCTCACCCTATCCCTGACCCTAACCCGTACCCTCACCCTATCCCTAACCCTAACAATCACACTAAACCTAACCCTCACCCTAATCCTCATCCTACCTGTCAGCCTAAGGCTCACCCTAATCCTAATCCTAACACTAACACTAACCCTAATCATAATGCTCACACGAATCTTCAGGCCAACCCTAAAACTAACACTAACCCTCACCTTCACCCTTACCATCACCTTAACCCTGACCCTCACCCTAACCCTAACCCTCACCCTAACCCTAACCCTCACCCTAACCATAACCCTAACCCACAGCCTAAACATAAACCTAACCATAACACTCACCCTCACCCTAACCCTCACCCTAAACATCACCCTAATTCTAAACCTCACCCTCACCCTCAGGGTCATCCTCACCCTCAGCCTAACCCTAACTCTAAACCTAATCCTAACCCTCACCCTCACCATCACACTAACCCTAACCTAATCTTCAGCCTCACCCTCAACCTAACTGTAAACCTATACCTAACCCTCACCCTAACCCTAACCCTCTCCCTAACACTCATCCTCACCCTAACCCTCACCTTAACCCTTACCCACACCCTAAATCTAACCCTAACCTTCAACCTGACCCTCACCCTCAGCAAAACATTAACCCTAACCCTAATCCTAACCCTGAACCTCACCCTCACACTCAACCTTACACTAAACCTCACCCTCACCCTCACCGTCACCCTAACCCTAACCCTAATCCTAACCCTCAACTTAAACCTAAACCTAACACTAACATTCACTCTCACCCTAGCCCTCATCCTAACCCTAATCCTAACCCTAACCCTCACCCTCAACCTAACCCTCACCCTCAACCTAACCCTCACCCTCACCTTAACCCCTCACCCTAACCCTAAACCTCATCCTAACCATAACCCAAACGCTAACCCCAACCCTCACCCTAACCCCCACCATAACCCTAAACCTAACCCTAACCCTCACCCTAACACTAACAATAAACATAACCCTCAGCCTCAGCCTAACCCTCACCCTCACCTTCACCCTACCTCTCAAACTAACCCTAAAACTCATCTTCACCCTCTCTCTTACCCTAATCCTAACACTAACAATAACCCTATTCCTAACCCTAATCCTAAACCTCATCCTCACCCTCACCCTAACCCTATCCCTGACACTCACACCAACCCTAACCCTCAACCTAAACTTAAAACTAACCCCCAACCTCACCCTCACCCTAACCCTAACCCTAACACTAACCCTTAACCTAATGCTAAACCTAAAGCTCAAACTTACCCTAACCCTCACCCTAATCCTTTACTCTCACGAATCCTAAACCTAAACCTAACCCTCACACATAACCTAACCCTCACCCTCACCCTAACCCTAAATGTAACAATAGCCCTAACCCTAACCCTAAACCTAAACCTCACCCTCACCCTAACACTAACCCTCAACTTAAAAATAACGCTGTTCCTAACCCTAATCCTAACCCTCATCCTCACCCTCAACCTAACCCTAAACCTAACCCTAACCCTCACTCGAACCCTCACACTAAACCCAACCCGAACCCTAACCCAAACCCTCACCCTAACACTACTCCTAACACCACCCCTCAGCCTATTCCTAATCTTAAACCTAAACCTAAACCTCACCCTAATCCTTAAGATCACCCTAACCCTAAACCTCACCCTCACGCTCACCCTCAGCCTAAAACTAAACCTAACCCTCACCCTAACCTTAACCCTCACCGTAAACCTCAACCTAACACATACCCTCACCCTAAACCTAACCCTAACCATCATCTTAACCATCACCTTAACCCTAACCCTCTCCCTAAACGTCACTCTCACCCTAAACCTCACCCTAAACCTTACCTTAACCTAACCCTAACCCTAACCCTCATCCTAAACCTAAACCTAACACTCACTCTCACCCTAACCTTAATCCTCACAGTCACCCTCACCCTCAGTCTAACACTAACCCTAACCCTGAACCTCACCCTCACCCTGTACCTAAACCTAAACCTCACCCGCAACCTCACCGTCACCCAAACCCTAACCCTAAACCTATCCCTGACCCTCATGCTAACACTAACACTCACCCCAACCCTCACCCTAACACATACCCTCACCCTAATCCTAACTCTAACCCTCACTCTAACCCTCACACTAACCCTAACCATAACCCTAACCCTCAGCCTAAACATAAACCTAACCATAACACTCACCCTCACCCTAACCCTAACCCTAAACATCACCCTAATTCTAAACCTCACCCTCAGGGTCATCCTCACCCTCAGCCTAACCCTAACTCTAAACCTAATCCTAACCCTCACCCTCACCATCACACTAAACCTAAATTAATCTTCAGCCTCACCCTCAACCTAACTGTAAACCAATACCTAACACTCACCATAACCCTGACCCTCTCCCTAACACTCACCCTCACCCTAAACCTCACCATAACCCTTACCCTCACTCTAAATCTAACCCTAACCCTCAACCTGACCCTCACCCTCAGCAAAACATTAACCTTAACCCTAATCCTAACCCTGAACCTCACCCTCACACTCAACCTTACACTAAACCTCACCCTCACCCTCACCGTCACCCTAACCCTAACCCTAATCCTAACCCTCAACTTAACCCTAAACCTAACACTAACACTCACTCTCACCCTAGCCCTCATCCTAACCCTAATCCTAACCCTAACCCTCACCCTAAACCTAACCCTCACTCTCAACCTAACCCTCACCCTCACCTTAACCCTCACCCTAACCCTAAACCTCATCCTAACCATAACCCAAACCCTAACCCCAACCCTCACCCTAACCCCCACCATAACCCTAAACCTAACCCTAACCCTCACCCTAACACTAACAATAAACATAACCCTCAGCCTCAACCTAACCCTCACCCTCACCTTCACCCTACTTCTCAAACTAACCATAAACCTCATCTTCACCCTCTCTCTTAGCCTAAGCCTAACCCTAACAATAACCCTATTCCTACCCCTAATCCTAACCCTCATCCTCAACTTCAAGCTAACCGTAAACCTAACCCTAACCCTAACAATAACCCTAACCCTAACCCTAACCCTCACACTAATCCTAACCCTAACCCTAATCCTTAACCTCATCCTAACCCTAACCCTTACACTAACCCTAACCCTAACCCTAACCCTAACCCTCACCATAACCCTAATCCTAACCCCACACCTCAGCCTAAACCCTCATCTAAACCTAAACCTAAACCTCACCCCAACCCTAAAGATCACCTAAACCTTACCCTCACCCTCACCCTCACCCTCAGCCTAACCCTAACCCTCACCCTCACCCTAACCTTAACCCTCACCCTAACACTCACCCTAACACATACCCTCACCCTAACACTAACCCTAACCCTCACCCTAACCATGACCTTAACCCTAACCCTCTCCCTTAACCTCACTCTCACCCTAAACCTCACCCTAAACCTTATCCTCACCTTAACCCTAAACCAAAACCTAATCCTCACACTAATCCTAAGCCTAAACCTAACCATAAACCTAACTCTAAAACTAACCCACACCCTTACTCTAACTCTAACCCTAACCTTCACCCTAATGCTAACCCTTATCTAAACCTCACCCTCACCCTAACCCTCAACCTTACCCTAACCATCACCCTTTCCCTAAATATCACGCTAACACTAACACTCACCCTAACCCTAGCCCTATCCCTGACCTTTGCCTCACCCTCACCATCACCCTCACAATCACCCTCACACTAAGCCTAACATTAAACCTAACCCTAATGCTAAACCTAACCCTCTCCCTCACCTTCATGCTAACCCTAATGCTAGCCCTAACCTTAACCCTCACAATAACCCTCGCCCTCAAAATAACCCTAACCCTAACCCTCACTCTAATGCTACCCCTAACCCTAACCCTCACCCTGACCCTAACCCTCACCGTCACCCTAACCCTAACCCAAATCCGAACCCTCACACTCACCCTAACCCTCAACCTAACACTAACCCTAACCCTCACGCTAATGCTAACCCTAAGCCTAACCTTCACCCTAACCCTAACCCTTGCTCCAAAACTAACCCTAATCCTAACACATAACCCTAAACCTAATCCTCACACTAACCCTAAACCTAAAAGTATCCCTCATCCTAAAACTGAAACTAATCCTAACCCTAACCTTAATGTTAACCCAAATGGTCATCCTTTCCCTAACCTTCACCCTAACCCTAACCCTAACCCTCATCCTAATGCTAACCCTAAACCTAACGCTCACCTAACCCAAACCCTCACCCTCACCCTAACTCTAACCCTAACCCTAACTGTAAACATAATCCTCACACTACCCCTAACCCTAACCATAACCTTCATCCTAACCCACACCATAATCCTAACCCTAAACCCTACCATCACCATCACCCTAACCCTAACTCTCACCCTCACCCTAATCCTAAACCTAAACCTAACCCTCACCCTAACCCTAACCCTAACCCTAATGCCAACCCTAACCCTCACCCTCACCCTATCCCTCATCCTAACCCTTATTCTCACCCTAACCCTAAACCTAACAATCACACTAAGCCTAACCCTCACCCTAAACCTAAACCTACCCCTTTGCCTAATGCTCACCCTAACCCTAACCCTAACCCTAACCCTAATCCACACCTGATCCCTAAACCTAACCCTAACCCTCACCCTCAGCCTAGGCCTCACCCTATCCCTAACTTTCACCCTCACCCTAATCCTCAACCTAAGCTTACCCTCATCCTCAATTTAACCCTCGACCTCACCCTACAACTCACCCTATCCCAAACCCTCACCCTAACCCTAATCATAACCCTCACCCTAACCCTCACCCTAATTCTAATCCTAACACTAACACTAACTGTAATCCTAATGCTTACCCGAATCCTCATGCTAACCCTAACCCTAACCCTATTCCTCACCCTCACCCTTACCCTCACCCTAACCCTTACCCTCACCCTAACCCTTACCCTCACCCTAACCCTAACTCTTATCCTAACTGTAAACCTAAACCTAACACTCACCCTCACCCTAACCCTAACCCTAAAATCCACCCTAATTCTAACCCTCACCCTCACCCTCACACTAACCCTAACCCTAACCCTCACCCTCACACTCAGCATAACTCTAAACCAATACCTAACCCTCACCCTAACCCTAACCCTCACCCTAACCCTCAACAGAACCCTCACCCTCAACTTAACCCTAACCCAAACCCTCACCCTAACACTCACCCTAACCCTAACCCTATCCCAAACCCTCACCCTCACCATAAACTTAACCCTCAACCTCACTCTAAGCCTAACACTAAACCTAACCCTCACCTTAACAGTCATACTAAAACTAGCCCTCATTCTCACCCTAACCCTCACCCTAAAACTTATCCGAACTATAACCCTAAACCTTACCCTCACCCTAACCCTAACCCTAACCCTAATCCTCACACTAATCCTAAACCTAAACTTAACCCTAACCCTAACTCTCAAACTACCACTCACCCTTACCCTAACCTTAACCCTTACCCTAATTCTAATCCTAACCCAAACCCTTACCTTCACACTAAACCTCAACATCACCCTAACCCTCACCCACACCATAACCCTCACCCTCACCCCAATCCTCACCCTCACCCTAACCCTAACCCTTACTTCACAGTATGCCTCACCCACACCATCACACTCACCCTAAGCCTAACCTTAAACCTAACGCTAATACTAAACCTAACCCTCTCCCTCATCCTCAAACTAACCCTAATGCTAACCCTAACCCTAAACCTCTCCCTCACCCTAACCCTAAACCTAACCCTAACCCTAACAATAACCCTAACCCTAACCCAAACCCTAATGGTCAAACGCACCTTAACCCTAACCCTAAATTTAACCATAACCCTAATCCTCACACTAAACCTAATCCTAACCATATCCTTCATCCTAACCCTCACCCTAATTCTAACCCTAAACCCTACCGTCACCCTCAACCTAACCTTAACCCACACCCTCACCCTCACCCTAATCCTAAACCTAAACCTAAACCTAAAACTCAACCTCACCCTATCCCTCACCCTAACCCATACCCTCACCCTAACCCTAACCCTAACAATCACACTAAACCTAACTCTCACCCTAACTCTAACCCTACTGCTCAGCCTAACACTCACCCTAACCCTAACCCTAAACCTAATCCTCACACTAACCCTAACCGTTATCATAACCTTCACCCTAAAACTCACATTAATCCTCACCCTAATCCCTAACCCTCACCCTCACCCTAAACCTAATGCTAACCCTAACCCTGACCCTCACTCTAACCCTCCTTCAAACCTTTACCCTCACCCTAAACCTAACCCTCATCCTCACCATACAACTCATCCTAAATCTAACGCTCACCCTAAACTTCAACCTAACCCTAATCCTAACCCTCGTCCTAACCCTCACCGTAAACCTAATCCTAACACTATCACTAAACATAATCCTAAAGCTCACCAGAATCCTCAGGCCAAACCTAAACCTAACCCTACCACTCAACCTCACCCTTACCCTCTCCCTAACCCTTACGTCACCCGAACCATAACCATAACCATAACCCTAACCCTAACCCTAATGCTAAACCCATCCCTCAGCCTAATCCTCATCCTAAACCTAAACCTAAACCTAAAACTCTCCCTAACCCTAAAAATCATCCTAACCCTAACCCTCACCCTCACCCTCACCCTCAGCCTAACCCTAAACCTAATCTTAACCCTCACCCTAACATTAACCCTCACCCTTAACCTCACCCTAACACATACCCTCACCCTAAACCTAACCCTAACCCACACCCTAACCCTCACCTTAACCCTAACCCTCTCCCTAAACCTCACTCTCACCCTCAACCTCACCCTAAACCTTACCCTCACCCTAACCCTATCCCTAACCCTAACCCTAAACCTAATCCTCACACTAACCCTAACCCTAAACCTAACCCTCACCCTAACCCTCAGCCTCAACGTAACCCGAACCCTAACCCTAACCCTAAGGCTAACCCTAAACCTATCCCTCACACTAACCCTAACACTCACCCTAACCTTAACCCTAACCCTAATCCTCACCCTAAACCTAAACCTAAGTCTCACCCTCACCCTAACCCTTACCCTCACGCTCACCCAACCTTCACACTAACCCTAAACCTCAACTTAAACCTAAACCTAACCCTCAACCCCACCATAACCCCAACCCTAATCCTAACCCTAAAACTCATCTTCACCCTCTCTCTTACACAAACAATAACCGTATTCCTAACCCTAATCCTAACACTCATCCTCACACACAACTTAACTCTAAACCTAACTCTAAACCTAACCATAACAATATCCCTAACCCTAACCCTAACCCTCACCCTAACCCTAATCCTAACCCCACCCCTCAGCCTAATCCTCATTCTAAACCTAAACCTAAACATCACCCTAACCCTAAAGATCACCCTAACCCTAACCCTACCCTCACCCTCACCCTCAGCCTAACCCTAACCCTATCCCACACCCTCACCCTAAACATAACCCTCACCCTAACACATACCCTCAACCTAACGCTAACCATAACTCTCATCCTAAACCTCACCTTAACACTAACGCTCTCCCTAAAACTCATTCTCACCCTAAACCTCATGCTAAACCTTACACTCACCCTAACACTAACCCTAACCCTCACCCTAACCCTCACCCTCAACATAACCCTCACCCTAACCCTCACCCTAATGCTAACCCTAACACTAAACCTCACCATCACCCTAACCCTCAACCTCACCCTAACCCTCAACCTTTTCCTAAATATCTCCCTAACACTAACACTCACCCTAACCTTACGCCTGACACTATGCCTCACCCTCACCATCACCCTCACCCTAAGCCTAAACCTAAACCTAACACTACTGCTAAACTTTACCCGCTCCCTCACTCTCAGGCTAACAATAATGCTAACCCTAACCACAACCCTCACCCTAACCACCACCATAAATCTAAACATAACCCTTCCCCTCACCCTAACAGTAACAATAATCCTAACCCTCAGCATCACCCTAATCCTCACCCTAACCTTTAACCTCACCATCACCCTACACCTCACACTAAACCTAACCCTCAACCTAACACTAACCCTAACCCTAATGCTCACATTAACCCTAAACCTAACCCTAACCCTTACCCTCACACTAACCCTCACCCTAACCCTAACCCTAACCATAAGTCTCACCCTCACCATAACCCTCAAACTAACCCTTACCCTCACACTCACCCAACACTTACACTAACCCTAAACCTCAACCTAACCATAAAACTAACTCTCAACCTCACCCTAACCCTAACCCTAATCCTAAACCTAAACCTTGTCTTCACCCTCTCTCTTACCCTAACCCTAACGCTAACAATAACCCTATTCCTAACCCTAATCCTATCCCTCGTCCTCACCCTCACCCTAACCCTAACCCTAACTCTAACCCTCACAGTAACCCTAATTCTAATCCCACCCCTCAGCCGAATCCTCATTCTAACCTTAACCTAAACCTCACCCTAACCCTAAAGATCACCCTAACCCTAACCCTCACCCTCACCCTCACCCTCAGAATAATCCTAACTTTCACCCTCACCTTAACCTTAACCCTCACCCTAACCCTCACCCTAACACATACCTTCAACGTAACCCTAAACCTAACACTCATCCTAACCCTCACTTTAACCCTAACTCTCTCCCTAAACCTCAATCTCACCCTAAACCACACCCTAAACCTCACCCTGAACGTTAACCTCACCCTAACCCTAACCCTAACCCTAATCCTCACACTAAACCTAACCTAAAACCTAACCCTAACCCTCACCCTAACTCTCACCCTCAACATAACCCATAACCTAACCCTCACCTTAAACCTCACCCTCACGCTAGCCCTCAACATCACCCTAAACCTCACCCTCACCCTAACCCTCAACCTCACCCTAACCCTCACCCTTTCCCTACATATCACCCTAACACTAACACTCACCCTCACCCTAAAACTAAACCTGACCCTATGCCTCACCCTCACCATCACCATCACCCTAAGCCTATCCCTAAACATAATCCTAATGCTAAACCTAACCCTCTCCCTCACCCTCAGGCTAACCCTAATGCTAACCCTAACCCCAACCCTCACCCTAACCCCCACCATAACCCTAAACCTAACCCTAACCCTCACCCTAACAGTAACAATAACTCTAACCCTCAGCCTCACCCTAATCTTCACCCTAACCCTTAACGTCAACATCACCCTACCCCTCACAATAAACCTAACCATCACCCTAACACTAACTGTAACCCTCACTCTAAAGCTAACCCTAACTGTAAACCTCACCCTCACACTAAACCTCACCGTCACCCTACCCCTCACACAAACACTAACCCTCACACTGACCCTAACCGTCACACTAACCATTACCCTAACCCTCACCCTAATGCTAAACGTAACCCTAACCCTCACCCTCACCCTAACCTTAACCATAACTCTAACCCTAAACCTAATCCTAATTCTCACCCTCACCATAATCCTAAACCTAACCCTAAACCTCACCCTAAACCTAACCCTAACAATCACACTAAACCTTATCCTCACCCTAACCCTAACCCTGCCCCTCTGCCTAATGCCTACCCTAATCCTAACCCTAACTCTAATCCTTACCCTATCCCAAAACCTAACCCTAACCCTCACTGTCAGCCTAGTCCTCACCCTAACCCTAAACCTAACTCTAAACCTCACCCTCAACCTAAACCTAATGCTAAACCTAATCTTCACCCTCACCCTAACCCTCACCCTAACACTTACCCTCACCCTAAACCTAACCCTCACCCTCACCCTACAATTCACCCTAACCCTCACCCTCACCCTAAGCCTCACGCTAACCCTAATCCTAATCCTCACCCTAAACCTAATCCTAACACTAACATTAACCGTATTCCTAATGCTCACCCAAATCCTCAGGCCAACCCTAACCCTAACCCTACCCCTCACCCTCACCCTTACCCTCACCCTAACCCTTACCCTCACCCTAACACTAACCCTCACACTAACCCTAAATCTAACCCTAACCCTAACCTTAATCCTCAGCCTAACCCTCATCCTAACCCTAAACCTAACCCTAACCCTCACATTCACCCTAATCCTATCCCTAAACATCACCCTAATTCTAAACATCACCCTCACCCTCACTGTCATCCTCACCCTTAGCCTAACCCTAAACCTAAACCTAATCCTAACCCTCACCCTCACCCGCACACGAACCCTAACCCTAACCCTCACCCTCACCCTCAGTCTAACTCTAAACCAATACCTAACCCTCACCCTAACCCTAAACCTCTCCCTAACCCTCATCCTCAACATAAACCTCACCATAACCCTTACTCTCACCCTAACTCTAACCCTAATCCTCATACTAACCCTAACCCTAACCCTCACCCTAAACCTAAACGTAACCCTCAATCTCACCCTAACGCTAACCCTCACCCTCACCCTCACCCACAACTTAACCCTAACCCTAACCCTAATCCTAAACATGAACCTCAGCCTCACCCTGAAACTAACCCTAAATCTCACCTTCCCACCCTATACCTAACCCTCATCCTAACCTTAACCCTGACCCTAACACTCACCCTAACACATACCCTCAACATAATCCTAACCCTAACACTCATTCTAACCCTCACCCTAAACTTAACCCTCTCCCTAAACCTCACCCTCACCCTAAACCTAACCCTAACCTTTACCCTCACACTAACCCTAACCCTAACCCTACCCCTCACCGGAAACCTCAACCTAACACTAACCCTCAAACTAACCCTAACCCTAACCCTAACACTCACTCTCACCTTAGCCCTCATCCTAACCCTAATCCTAACACTAACCCTCAACCTAAACCTTACCCTCACGCTCACCCTAACCCTCACCCTCACCTTAACCCTCACTCTAATCCTAACCCTCATCCTAACCATAACCCTAATCCTAAACCCAACCCTCACCCTAAATTCCACCATAAACCTAAACCTAACCCTAACCCTAACAATAACAATAACGCTAAACCTCACCCTCACCATAAACTTAATGCTAACCCTAACCTTCAACGTTATCCTAACCCTCAACCTAAAATTTACCCTCACCCTAAACCTAATTCTCATCGTAATCCTAACAATAACCATAACCTTCATCCTAAACCTCACCCTAATCCTAAATCTAAACCCTAACCTCACCATCACCCTAACCCTAACACTCAACCTAATCCTAAACCTAAACCTAACCCTCACCCTAACCCTAACCCTAACCCTAATACTAACCCTAA
Organism: Dipodomys merriami; assembly: GCF_024711535.1. Taxonomy (NCBI): domain Eukaryota; kingdom Metazoa; phylum Chordata; class Mammalia; order Rodentia; family Heteromyidae; genus Dipodomys; species Dipodomys merriami. The sequence goes on along the minus strand of NW_027206293.1, from coordinate 480,238 downwards.
CCCTCACCCTCACACTATCCCTCACCCTAACCCTTACCCTCACCCTAATCCTAAACCTAACAATCACACTTAACCTAACCATCACCCTAACCCTACCCTACCCCTCTGCCTAATGTTCACCCTAACCCTAACCCTAACCCTAACCCTCAAACTAATCCTCATCTTATCCCTAAACCTAACCCTAACCCTCACCCTCAGCTTAGCTCTACCCTAAACCTAACCTTAACACTAACCCTCACCCTCACCCTAAACCTAATGCTAACCCTAACCTTCACCCTCACTCTAACCCTCACCCTAACCCTTACCCTCACCACAAACCTAACCCTCACCCTCAACCTGCAACTCACCCAAACCCTAACCCTCACCTTAAACCTCACCCTAACCCTGATCCTAACGCTCACCCTAACCCTAACCCTAACACTAACAGTAACCGTAATCCTAATGCTCACCTGAATCCTCATGCTATCCCTAAACCTAACCCTACCCCTCACCCTCACCCTTACCCTCACCCTAACCCTTACCCTCACCCTAACCCTAACCCTCAGAATAACCCTAACCCTCACCCTAACCCTAACCCTAACCCTCAGCCTAACCCTCATTCTAACGGTAAAACTAAACCTCACCCTCTCCCTCACCCTAACACTAACCATATACATCACCCTAATTCTCACTCTCACCCTCAGCCTTACTGTCATCCTCACCCTCAGCCTAACCCTAAGCCTAAACCTAATCCTAACCCTCACCCTCACCCTCAGTCTAACTCTAAACCAATACCTAACTCTCACCCCAACCTTAACCCTCTCCCTAACACTCACCCTCAACCTAAACCTCACCATAACCCTTACCCTCACCCTAAATCTAACCCTAATCCTCACACTAACCCTAACCCTAACCCTCACCCTAATCCTAACCCTAACCTTCACTCTCACCCTAACCCTAAACCTCACCCTCTCCCTCACCCACAGCCTAACCCTAACCCTAACCCTAATTCTAAACATGAACCTCACCCTCACCACGAACCTAACCATAAACCTCACCTTCCCACCCTATCCCTAACCCTCATCCTAACCCTAAACCTCACCCTAACACTCACCCTAACACAAACCCTCAACTTAATCCTAGCATCAACCCTCATTCTAAACCTCACCCTAGACCTAACCCTCTCCCTAAAACTCACCCTCACCCTAAACCTCACCCTAAACTTTACCCTCACCCTAACCCTAACCCTAGACCTACCCCTCAACCAAAACCTCACCCTAACCCTAACCCTCAACCTAACCCTAACCCTAACCCTAACCCTCACTCTCACCCTAGCCCTCATCCTAACCCTAACCCTCACCCTCATCCTAACCCTCACCCTCACCTTAACCCTCACTCTACCCCTAACCCTCATCCTAAACATAACCCTAACCCTAACCCCAACCTTCACCCTAAACCCCACCATAAGCCTAAACCTAACAATGACACTAACAGTAACAATAAACTTAACCCTCACCCTCACCCAAAACTTAATGCTAATCCTAAACTTCACCCTCACCCTAACCCTCACACTAAACGTTGCCCTCACCCTAAACCTAACCCTCACCCTCACTCTAATCCTAACCCCACCCCTCAGTCTAATACTCATCCTAAACCTAAACCTAAACCAAACCTCACCCTAACCATAAAGATCACCCTAAACCTAACCCTCACCCTCACACTCACCCTAATCCTAAACCTAATCCTAACACTAAACCTCACCCTCATCCTAACCCTAACCATAAACCTAACCCTCACCCTAACTCTAACCCTAAACCTAAATCTCACACTACCCCTAAACCTAAACCTAATGTTAACCCTAATGCTCACCCTTACCCGAACCCTCACCCTAATCCTAACCCTAAACCTCACCCTAATGCTAATCCTAAACCTAACGCTCACCCTAACCTTAACCCTCACCCTCAACCTAACCCTAACCCTAAACCTAAACCTAAACCTAATCCTCATTCTACTCCTAAATCTAACCACAAATTTCATCCTAACCCTCACCCTAATCCTGACCCTAAACCTTAACCTCATCATCACCCTAATGCTAACGCTCACTCTCACCCCAATCCTAAACCTAAACATAACCCTCACCCTAACCCTAATGCTAACCTTACCCTCACCCTCACCCTATCCCTCACCTAGCCCTTACCCTCACCCTAAACCTAAACCTAACAATCACGCTAAACCTAACCCTCACCCTAACCTTAACCCTAATCCTCTGCCTAATGCTCAACCTAACCTTAACCCTAACCCTAACCCTAATCCTCACCCTATCCCTAAACCTAACCCTAACTTTAAACGGCAGCCTAGCCGTCACCCTAACCCTAACCCTAACACTAACCCTCACCCTCACCCTAAATATAATGCTAACCCTAACCTTCACCCTCACCCTAACCCTTACCCTCACCCTAAACCTAACCCTCACCCTCACCCTACAACTCACCCATACCCTAACCCTCACCTTAAACCTCATCCTAACCCTAATCATAACGCTCACCCTAACCCTAACGGTAACACTAACACTAACCATAATCCTAATGGTCACCCGAATCCTCATGCTAACCCTAACTCTAACCCTACCCCTCAACCTCACCCTTACCCTCACCCTAAACCTTGCCTTCACCCTAAACATAACCCTCACACTAACCCTAACCTTCACCCTCACCTTAACCCTCACCCTCACCCTAAACCTAACCCTAACCCTAACCCTAACAATAACCCTAAACCGAACCCTCACTTAACCCTAAAACTAAACCCACCCCTCAGCCTAATCCTCAACCTAAACCTAACCTTAAACCTCACCCTAAGCCTAAACATCACCCTAACCCTCACCCTCACCCTCACCCTCAGCCTAACTGTAACCCTAACCCTAATCCTAACCCTTAACATCATCCTCACCCTCAACATCACCCTATCCCTAACCCTAACCCTCACCCTCACCCTCACCCTAACCCTAGCCCTATCCCTAACACGCACCCTAACCTTAACCCTCATCCTAACCCTCAACAAAACCCTTACCCTCACCCAAACCTAAACCGTAACCCTCACCCTAACCTTCACAGTAACCCTAAACTTATTCCTAAACCTCACCATAAACCTTACACTCACCCTAACACTTACCCTAATACTCACACTAACCCTAAACCTAACCCTAACCCTAACCATCACCCTAAACCTCACCCTCACCCTAACCCTATCCCTAAACCTCACGCTAAGCCTCACCCTCACCTTAACACTAATGCTAACCCTAACCCTCACCCTCACCCTAAATATCACCCTAACCCTAACCCTAATCCTAATCGTCCCCTTATCCCTAAACATAACCCTAATCCTCATTCTTAGCCTAGCCCCAAACTTAACCCTTATCCTAACACTCACCCTCACCTTAAACCTTATGCTAACCCTAAACTTCACCCTCACCCTAACCCACACCCTAACCCTTACCCAAAACATAAACCTAACACTCACCCTCACCCTAAAAGTCACCCTAACCCTAACTCTCGACCTAAAAGTCACCCTAACCCTAACCCTAAACTTCACCTAACTCTCACCCTAACCCTAACCCTAACACTAACCCTCAACCTAAACTTAACCCTCACCCTAACCTTAACCCTAACCCTCACCCTCACCCTCATCCTCACCCTATCCCTAATCCAAACCCTCACACTAACCCAAACCCTAACCCTAATGCTAACCCTTATGCCCACCCTTACCCTAACCCTCACCCCAACCTAACCCTAAGCCTCACCATAATGCTACCCCTAACCTTAAACCTCACCCTAACCCTAACCCTGACACTCACGCTAAACCTAACCCTAACCCTAAACCTAATCCTCACCCTAACCCTAACCTTAACCATAAACTTCAACCTAACCCTCACTCTAATCCTAACCCTAAACCCTACCAATACCATCAGCCTACCCCTAACCCTCACCCTCACCCTAATCCTAAACCTAAACCTAACCCTCACCCTAATCCTAACCCCAACCCTAATGCTAAACCTACCCCTCAACCTCAACCTATCCCACACCCTAACCCTTATCTTCACCCTAACCCTAAACCTAACAATCAAACTAAACTTAAACCTCACCCTAACCCTAACCCTACCCCTCTGCCTAATGCTCACCCTAAACCTAACCCGAAACCTAACCCTAATCCTCACCCTAGCCCTAAAGCTAACTGTACCCCTCAACCTCAGCCTAGCCCTCACCCTAACCCTAACCCTAACAGTAACCCTCACCCTCACCCTAAACCTAATGCTAACCCTAACCTTCACCCTCACAACCATCACCTTAACCCTTGCCCTCACCCTAAACCTAACCCTCACCCTCACCATACAAGTCACCATAACCCTAACCGTAACCCTAAACGTCACCCTAACCCTAACCCTAAACCTCACCCTAACCCTCACCCTAAACCCAAAAGTGACCCTCAACCGAACAATAACCTTCACCAAAACCTTAACCCTAACCCTAACCCTCACCCTCACCCTCACCCAAACTCTATCCCTAATCCTAACCCTCACTCTAAATCTAACCCGAACCCTGATGCTAACCCTTACGCTCCACCTTAACCTAACCCTCACCCTAACCTAAACCTAAGCCTCACCCTATGCTAAACTTAACCCTAACACTCACCCTAACCCTAACCCTCACACTCAGGCTAACCCTAACCCTAACCCTAAAACTAATCCTCACACTAATCCTAACCCTAACCATAACCTTCATCCTAACCCCCACGCTAATCCTAACCCTAAACCCTACGATCACTATCACCCTAAACCTAAGCCTCACACTCAACCTAATCATAAACCTAAACCTAACTCTCACCCTAACCCTAAATCTAACCCTAATGCTAACCCTAACCCTCACCCTCACCCTATCCCTCAACCTAACCCTTAACCTCACCCTAAACCTAAACATAACAATCACACTAAACCTAAACCTCAACCTAACCCTAAGCCTAGGCCTCTGCCTAATGCTCACCCTAACCCTAACCCTAATCCTCACCCTATCCCTAAACCTAAACCTAACCCTCACCCTCAGCCAAGCCCTCCCCCTAACACGAACCCTAACACTAACTCTCACCCTCACCCTAAACCTAATGCTAACCCTAACCTTCAACCTCACCCTAACCCTCACCCTAACCCTTACCCTCACATTAACCCTAACCCTCACCCTCACCCTACAGCTCTCCCTAATCCTAACCCTCACCCTAAACCTCCCCCTAACCCTAATCCTAACCCTCATGCTAACCCTTACCCTAAACCTAACCCTAACACTAACCGTAATCCGAATGCTCACCCGAATCCTCATGCTAACCCTAACCCTAATACTACCCCTCACCCTCACCCTAACCCTAGCCCTCACCCTAACCCTAACCCTCACAATAACCCTAACCCTCACCCTAACCCTAACCATCAGCCTAACCCTCAACTTAATGGTAAACCTAACCCTAACCCTCACACTCACACTCACCCTAACACGAAACCTAAACGTCACCCTAATTCTAACCCTCACCCTCAGCCTTACCGTCATCCTCACCCTCAGCCTAAGCTTAAACCTAAACCTAACCCTCGCTCTCAACCTCAGCCTTACTCTACACCTATACCTAACCCTGACCCTAACCCTAACCCTCACAGTAAAACTCAACCTAACCCTCACCCTCAACTTAACCCTAACCCAAACCCTCAAGCTAACTCTCACCCTAAACCTAACCCTATCCCTAACCCTCACACTCACCATAAACCTAACCCTCACCCTCAACCTAACCCTAACACTAAACCTAACCCTCACCATAACACTAACACTAAAACTAGCCCTCACTCTAACCCTAACCCTCACCCTATACCTTACCTTAACTATAACCCTAAACCCTACCCTCACCCTAACCCTAACCCTAATCCTAATCCTCACACTAATCTTAAGTCTAAACCTAAACCTAACCCTAACCCTCACCTTCACCCTAACCCTCACCCTCACCCTAATCCTAACCCTAACCCTCACCCTAATTCTAATCCTAACCCTAACCAACTCGCACACCCTAACCCTAACACTAACCCGAACACTCACCCACACCCTAACCCTCACCCTCACCCTAAATATCACCCTAACCTTAACCCTCACCCTAACCCTCATACTAACCTCACACTAAGACTCACCCTAACCATCACTCTCACCCTAAGCCTAATCCTAAACCTAATGCTAATCCTAAACCTAACCCTCTCCCTCACCCTCACGCTAACCATAACGCTAACCCTAACCTTAAACCTCAGGCTCACTCTAAACCTTACCCTAACCCTAACCCTAAAAATGACCCTAAAACCTAACCCTAACCCTCACCCTCACCTTAACCTTAAACATAACCTTAACCATAACCCTAATGCTCACACTAACCCTAATCCTAACCATCACCTTCATCCTAACCCTCATCCTAATTCTAAACCTAAAGCCTAACCTCATCCTCAACCTAACCGTAACCCTCACCCTCACACTCACCCTAAACCTAATCCTAACACTAAACCTAACCCTCACCCTAACCCTAACCCTAAACCTAACCCTCACCCTAACCCTAACCCTAAACCTAAACCTCACACTAACCGTAACCCTCAACCTAATGTTAACCCTAACGCTCAACCTTACCCTAACCCTGACCCTAAACCTAACGCTAACCCTCACCCTAATGCTAACCCTAAACCTAACGCTCACCCTAACTCTAACCCTCACCCTCACCCTAACACTAACCCTAAACCTAAACCTAATCCTCACACTAACCCTAACCCTAACCATAACCTTCATCCTAACCCTCACCCTAAACCTAACCCTAAACCCTACCCTCATCATCATCCTAACCCTAACCCTCACCCTCACCCTAATCCTAAACCTAAACCTAATCCTCACCCTAACCCTACTCCTAATGCTAACCCTAACCCTCACCCTCACCCTATCCCTCACACTAACCCTTACCCTCACCCTAAACCTAAACCTAACAATGACACTAAACTTAACCCTCACCCTAACCCTAACCCTACACCTCTGCCTAATGCTCAACCTAACCCTAATCCTAACCCTAATCCTCACCCTATCCCTAAACCTAACCATAAACTTCACCCTCAGTCTAGCCCTTACCCTAACACTAACCCTCACCCTCACCCTAAACCTAATGCTAAACCTAACCTCCACCCTCACCCTAACCCTCACACTAACCCTTACTCTCACCCTAAACCTAACCCTCACCCTCACCCTACAACTCACCCTAACCCTAACCCGAACCCTAAACCTCACCCTAACCCTAATCCTAACCCTTAACCTAACCCTAAACTTAAACCTAACCCTAACACTAACACTAACCGTAATACTAATGCTCACCCGAATCCTCATGCTAACCCTAACCCTAAACCTACCCCTCACCCTCACCCTTCCCCTCACCCTAACCCTTCCCCTCACCCTAACACTAAACTTCACACCAACCCTAACCCTCACCCTAACCCTAAACCTACCCCTCTGCCTAATGCTCACCCTAACCCTAACCCTAACCCTAACCCTAATTCTCACCCTATCCCTAAACCTAACCCTAGCTCTCACCCTCAGCCTAGACCGCACCCTATCCCTAAACTTCACCCTGACCATAATCCTCACCCTAAGCTTACCCTCACCCTCAACCTAACTCTCACCCTCACCCTACAACTCACCCTAACCCTAACCGAACCCTAAACCTCACCCTAACCCTAGTCCTAACCCTCAACCTAACCCTCACCCTAGCCCTAACACTAACACTAACATAACTGTAATCCGAATGCTCCCCCGAATCCTCATGCTAACCCTAACCCTAAGCCTACCCCTCACCCTCACCCTTACCCTCACCCTAACCCTTAACCTCATGCTAACCCTAACCCTCACACTAACCCTAACCCTCACCCTAACCCTAAACCTAATCCTCAGCCTAACCCTCATCCTAACTGTAAACCTAACCCTAACCCTCACCTTCACCCTAACCCTAACCCTAAACGTCACCCTAATTCTCACCCTCAACCTCAGCCTTACTGTCATCCTCACCCTCAGCCTAACCCTAATCCTAAACCTAATCTTAACCCTCACCCTCACCCTCACCCTAACCCTCAACCTAACTCTCACCCTCACATTCAGCCTAACTGTATACCTAAACCTAACACTCACCCTAACCCTAACCCTCACCCTAAACCTCAACCGTACTCTCACATTAAACTTAACCTTAACCCAATCCCTCACCCTAAAACCTAACCATAACCCTAACCCTATCCCTAACCCTCACCCTCACCATAAACCTAACCCTCACCCTAACCCTAACTCTAAACCTAACCCTCACCCTAACACTCAACCTAACACTCACACTAAAACTATCCCTCACTCTCACCCAAACCCACACCCTAAACCTTACCCTAATTATAACTCTAAACCTCACCCTCACCCTAACCCTAATCCTAATCCTAATCCTCACACTAATCCTAAGCCTAAACCTAACCCTAACCCTAACCCTCACCCAAACCCTCACCCTCACCCTCACCCTAAGCCTAACTCTAACCCTCACCCTAATGCTAATACTAAACCTAACCTTAACCCTGACCCTCACCCTCAAACTCACCCTAACCATAGGCCTAAACCTAACCCTCACACTAACCTTAACCCTAATGCTAACCCTAACCCTCACCCTTAACCTAACCTTCACCCTAACCCTAACCCTAACCCTCACCCTAATACTAACCCTAAACTTAATTCTCACCCTAACACTAACCCTCACCCTCAGCACCACGATAACCCTAACCATCACCCACACCCTAATCCTAAACCTAAACCTAACCCTCACCCTAACCCTAACCCTAACCCTAATGCTAACCCTAACCCTCACCCTTACCCTATCCCTCACCCTAACCCTTACCCTCACCCTAATCCTAAACCTAATCATCACACTAAACTTAACCCTCACCCTCACCCTAACCTTAACCCTCAGCCTAATGCACAGCCTAACACTAACCCTAACCCTGATCCTCAACCTATCCCTAAACCTAACCCTAACCCTCCCCCTCAGCATTGCCCTCACCCTAACCCTAAACCTAACACTAACCATCACGCTCACCCTAAACCTGATGCTAACCCTAACCTTCACCCTCACCCTAACCCTCACACTCACCCTAACCCTCCCCCTCCCCCTAACACTCACGCTCACCCTAAATATCACCCTAACCATAACCATAACCCTAACCATAACCCTAACCTCACACTAAGCCTCACCCTCACTATCACCCTCACCATAAGCCTAACCCTAAACCTAATGCTAATCCTAAACCTAACCCACTCCCTCACCCTCAAGCTAACCCTAATGCTAACCCTAATCCTAAAAATAACCCTAACCATAACCATAACCATAACCCTCACCCTCACCTTAACCCTAACCCTAACCTTAACCATAACACTAATCCTCACAGTAAACCTAATCCTAACAATAATCTTCATCCTAACCCTCACCCTAATTCTAACCCTAAACCCTACCCTCACCCTCACCCTAACCCTAACCCAAAACCTCACGCTCACCCTCATTCTAAACCTAACCCTAAACCTAAAACTCACCCTCACCCTATTCCTCACCCTAACACTTACCTTCACCGTAAACCTAACCCTAAAATCCCACTAAACCTAAACCTCACCCTAACCCTAAAGCTAACCATTAGCCTAATGCACAATCTAACCATAACCATAACCCTAATCCTCACCCTATCCGTAAACCTAACCCTACCATCATCCTCAGCCTAGCCCTAACCCTAACCCTAACCCTAAACCTAAACCTAACCTTCACCCTCACCCTAAACCTCACCCTAACCCTTACCCTCACCATAAACCTAAACCTCACCCTCACCCTACAACTCACCCTAACCCTAATCCTCACCCTAAAAGTCAGCCTAACCCTAACCCTAACCCTCACCAATAACCTCACCCTAACCCTAACCCTAACCTTAATGCTAACCCTAATGCTCACCCTTACCCTAACCCTCACCCTAATGCTCACCCTAACCCTAACCCTCACCCTAACCCTAACCCTAACCTTAAACCAACCCTAAACCTAATCTTCACACTAACACTAACCCTAACCATAACCTTCATCCTAAACCTCATACTAATCCTAACCCTAAACCCTACCCTCACCATCATCCTAATCCTAACTCTCACCCTCACCCTAACCCTAATCCTAAACCTAACCCTAACCCTAAACCTCACCCTTACATTATCCCTCACCGTAACACTTACCCTGCCAATAACCCTAACCTTAACAATCACACTAAACCTAATCCTCAACCTAAACCTAACCCTACCCCTCAGCCTAACACTCACTCTAACCATAACCCTAAACCAATCCTCAGCCTATCCCTAAACCTACCCCTAACCCTCATCCTCAGCCTAGCCCTAACCCTAACCCTAACCCCAACCGTAACCCTCACCCACAACCTAAACCTAATGCAAACACTAACCTTCAACCTCACCCTAACCCTTCCCCTCACCCTAAACCTATCTCTCACCCTCACCATACACCTCACCCTAATCCTAACCCTAAGCCTAAACTTCACCCTAACCCTAATCCTAACCCTCACCCTAACCCTCACTCTAAACCTAATCCTAACACTAACATTAACAGTAATCCTAATGCTCACCTGAAACCTCAGGCCAAACCTAACCCTATCCCTACCCCTCACCCGCCCCCTTACCCTCACACTAACCCTTACCCGAACCCTAAACCTAACCCTAACCCGAACCCTCACCCTAACACTAATCCTAACACCACCCCTCAGCCTAAACCTCATCCTAAAACTATACCTAAACCAAACCTCACCCTAACCCTAAAGATCACCATAAACCTAACACTCACCCTCTGTCTCCCCCTCAGCCTAACCCAAACCCTAACCCTCAGCCTAACGTTAACCCTCACCCTAACCCTCACCTTAACACATACCCTCACCCTTACCCTAAATCTAACCCTAACCCTAACCCTGACCCTATGCCTCACCCTCACCATCACCCTCACTCTAAGCCTAACACTAAACCTAACACTAATGCTAAACCTAACCCTCTCCCTCACCCTCACGCTAACCCTAATGCTAACCCTAACATTAACCCTCACCCTAAACCTCACCCTCAACATAACCCTAACCAAAACACTCACCCTAATGCTAACCCTAACCCTCATCCTCACCCTAACCCTTACTGTCACCCTAACCCTCACCCAAACCCTAACCTTCACACTCACACTAACCGTCACCCTAACCCTAACCATAACCCTGATCCTAATGCTAACCCTAACCCTAACCCTCTCCCTAACCCTAACCCTCACACTCACCCTAACCCGAAACCTAATCCTCACACTAACCCTAACCCTAACCATAACCTTCATCCTACAACTCACACTAATCCTAACCCTAAACCCTACCCTCAACATCACCCAAAGCCTAACTATCACCCTCACCCTAATCCTAAACCTAACCCTCACCCTGACCCTAACGCTAACCATCAGCCTAATGGGCACTCTAACCATAACCATAACCCTAATCCTCACCCTATCCCTAAACCTCACCCTAACCCTAATCCTAACCCTGACCCTAACCGTCACCCTAAACCTAATCCTAACACTAACACTAACAGTAATCCTAAAGCTCAACAGAATCCTCAGGCCAACCCTAACCCTAACTTACCCCTCCCCCTCCCCCTTACCCTCACCCTAACCCTTACCCTCACCTGAACCCTAACCCTAAACCTAACCCTAACCCTAACCCTCACCCTAACCCTAATCCTAAACCCATCCCTCAGCCTAATCCTCATCCTAAACCTAAACCTAAACCAAACCTCACCCTAAACCTAAAGATCACCCTAAACCTAACCCTCCCCCTCCCCCATCCCCTCAGCCTAACCCTTATCCTAACCCTAACCCTCACGCTAACGTTAACCCTCACCCTAAGCCTCACCCTAAAACAAACCCTCAACCTAACCCTAACCCTAACCTAACACTAACCCTAAAGCTCAAACTTACCCTAACCCTCACCCGAATCCTTAACCTCACCCGAAACCCAACACTAAACCTAACCCTCACACTAAACCTAATCCTCACCCTCACCATAACACTAACCCTAACAATAACCCTGAACCTAACCCTAAACCTAAACCTCACCCTCATCCTAACACTAGCCCTAACCCTAACAATAACCCTATTCCTAACCCTAATCCTAACCCTCACCCTCACCTCACCCTAACCCTAACCCTAACCCTAACCGTAACCCTAACCCTCACACTAACCCTAACCTAAACCTTACCCTCACCCTAACCCTAACCCAAAGCCTACCCCTAACCCTAACCCTCACCCTAACCCTAATCCTTAACCCACCCTTCAGCCTAATCCTCCTCCTAAACCTAAACCTAAACCTAAACCTCACCCTAAACCTCAAGATCACCCTAACCCTAAACCTCAAACTCACCCTCACCCTCAGCGTAACCCTAACCCTAAACCTCACCCTAAACTTAACCCTCACCCTAACACATGCCCTAATCCTAACAATAATCCTCACAGTCATCCTAACCCTAACCCTTAACTTAACCCTCACCCTAAACCTCACCCTCAACATTACCCTAACCCTAACCCTCACCCTAATGCTAACCCTAACCCTAACCCTCAACCTCACCCTAACCCTCACCTTCACCCTAACCCTCACCCAAACCCTAACCTTCACACTCACCATAACCCTCACTCTAAACCTAACCCTAATCCTCACCCTAATGCTAATCCTAACCCTAACCCTCACCCTAATGCTAACCTTCACCCCAACCCTAACCCTAACCATAACCCCAAACCTAATCCTCACACTAACCCTAAACCTAAACATATCCTTCAGCCTAAAACAAACACTAAACCTAACCGTAAACCCTACCCACACTATCACCCTAACCCTAACTCTCACCCTAACACTTACCCCGACGCTAACCCAAAACCTAACAATCACACTAAACCTAACCCTCACCCTAAACCTAACCTTAACCCTCTGCCTAATGCTCACACTAACCCTAACTCTAACCCTAAACCTCACCCTATCCCAAAACCTAACCCTAACCCTCAGCCTCATCCTAGCCCTCACCCTAACCCTAACCGTAACACTAACCTTCACCCTCACCCTAAACCTAGTGCTAACCCTAACTTTCACCCTCATCCTAACCCTCACACTAACCCTTACGCTCATCATAAACCTAACCCTCACCCTCACCCTTAAACTCATCCTAAACCTAACCCTCACCCTAAACTTCACCTTAACCCTCACCCTAAACCTAATTCTAACACTAACACTAACCATAATCCTAATGCTCACTGGAATCCTCAGGCCAAACCTAACCCTAACCCTCACCCTTTCCCTCACCCTAACCCTTACAATCACCCAAACCCTAACCCTCACACCAACCCTAACTCTCACATTAACCCTAACCCTCATCCTAACTCTAAACGTAACGCTAACCCTCACCCTAACACTAACAATAACCCTAACGCTCAGCCTCACCCTAAACCTAATGCTAACCCTAACTTTCACCCTCACGCTAACCCTCACACTAAACCTTACCCTCACCCTAAAACTAACCCTAACCCTCACCCCAACCCTAACCCTAAATTTAACCATAACCCTAATCCTTCCACTAACCCTAACCCTAACCCTAACGTTCATCCTAACTCTCACCCTAATTATAACCCTAAACCCTACCCTCACCATCAACCTAACCCTAACACTCACCCTAATCCTAAACCTAACCCTAACACTAAACCTAACCCTGATCCTAACCCTAACCATAATCCTAACCCTCACCCTAACCCTAAACCTAACCCTCACACTAAACCTAACCCTAACCCTAATGCTAATGCTAACTCTCACCCTTACCCTAAACCTCATCCTAACACTAACCCTAACCATCACCCTAATGCTAACCCTAAACATAACACTCACCCTAACCCTAACACTCACCCTCACCCTAACCCTAACCTAAACCTAACCCAAAACCTAATCCTCACACTAACTCTAACACTCACAATAACCTTCATGCTAACACTCACCGTAATCCTAACCCTAAACCCTACCCTCACCATCACCCTAACCCTAACCCTCACTCTCACCCTAAACCTAAACCTAAACCTAACCCTCACCCTAACCATAACCCTAACACTAATGCTAACCCTAACCCTCATCCTCACCCTATCTTTCACCCTAACCCTTACCCTCACCCTAACCCTAAACTTAACAATCACACTAAACCTAACCCTCACCCTAAACCTAACCCTACGCCTCTGCCTAATGCTCACACTAACCCTAACCCTAACCCTAACCCTAACCCTAACCCAAAAACTAAACTTCACCCTAATTCTAACCCTCACCCTCACCCTCAACATCATCCTCACCCTCAGCCTAACCCTAAACCTAAACATAATCCTAACCATCTCCCTCACCTTAAACTTAAACTTAACCCTAATCCTCACCCTCACCCTCAGCCTAACTCTAAACCTATACTTCACCCTGACCCTACCCCTACTCCTACCCCTAACCCTAACCCTCACCCTCACCAAAAACCTAACCCTCACTCTCACCTTAACCCTAACACTAAACCTAACCATAAACCTAACCCTCACCCTAACCCTAACCCACATCCTCACGCTAACACTAACCCTAAACCTAATCCTCACACTAACCCTAACCTTAACCATAACCTTCATCCTAAAACTCACACTTAACATAACCCTAAACCCTAACCCTCAACCTCACCCTAAACCTAATGCTAACACTAAACCTCACCCGCACCCTAACCCTCACTCTAACCCTATCCCTAACCCTCAACCTAACCCTCACCCTCACCTTAACCCTCAACCTAACCCTCAACCTAATTCTAATCCTAACCCTAACCCTCACACCACACCCTAAACCTTACCATCACCCTAACCCACACCCACACCCTAACCCTCACACTCACCCTAACCCTTACCTTCACCCTAAACCTCAACCTCACCCTAAATATCACCCTAACCCTAACCCTAACTCTAACCCTAACCCTAACCTCACACTAAGCCTCACCCTCACCATCACCCTCACCCTAAGCCTAACCCTAAACCTAACGCTAATCTTAAACCTAACCCTCTCCCTCAAACTCAGGCTAACCTTAACGCTAACCCTAACCCTAAAGCTCAACATCACTTTGACCCTAACCCTAACCCTCACCCTCACCCTAAACCTAACCCTAACCCTAAAGCTCAACATCACCTTGACCCTAACCCTAACCCTCACCCTCACCCTAAACCTAACCCTAACCCTAAACCCTACCCTCACCCTCACTCTAACCCTAACCCACACCCTCACCCTCACCTTAATCCTAAACCTAAAGCAAAGCCTAAAACTCACACTTACCCTATCACTCACCCTAACCCTGACCCTCAACCTAACCATAACCCTAACAATCACACTAAACCTAACCCTCACACTAACCCTAACCCTACCCCTCAGCCTAACGCTCACTCTAACCATAACCCTAACCCTAATCGTCAACCTATCCCTAAACCTAACCCTAACTCTCATCCTCAGCCTAGACCTAAACCTAACACTACCCCTAATCCTCACCCTCATCCTAAACCTAATGCTAACCCTAAATTTCACCCTCACCCTAACCCTAACCCTCACCTTAATGCTAACCCTAACCCTAACCCTCACCCTAACCCTAACCCTCACACTCACCCTAACCCTAAACCTAATCATCACACTAACCCTAACCCTAACTATAACCTTCATGATAAACTCACACTAATCCTAACCCTAAACCCTAACCCTCACCCTTACCCTAAACCTAATGCTAACCCTAAGCCTCAACCTCACACTAACCCTCACTCTAACCCTTACGCTCACCCTAAACCTAACCCTCACCCACATCCTACAACTCACCCTAAACCTAAACCTCACCCTAAACCTCAACCTAACCCTTATGCTAACCCTAAACCTAACCCTAAACCTAACACCACCCCTCAGCCTAATCCTCATCCTAAACCCAAACCTAAACGTAAACCTCACCCTAACACTAAAGATCACCCTTACCCTAACCCTCACCCTCACCCTCACCCTCAGCCTAACTGTAACCCTAACCCTAACCCTCACCCTAACGTTAACCCTCACCCTATCCCTCACCCTAACACATACCCTCACCCTAATCCTAACCCTAACCCACACCTTAACCCTCAACTTGACCCTAAAAATCTCCCTAAACCTCACTCTCACCCTAAAACTCACCATAAACCTCAACCTCACCCTTAGCCTAACCCTAACCCTATCGATAATCCTCACACTAACCCTAACCCTAACCCTAACCCTAACCCTAACCCTAAACCTGACCCTATGCCTCACCCTCACCATCACCCTCACCCTAAGCCTAACCCTAAACCTAACACTAATGCTAAACATAACACTTTCCCTCACCCTCATGCTAACCCTAATGCAAACCCTAAACTTAACCCTCACCCTAAACCTCAAAATCAACATAACCTTAACCCTATCCCTCACCCTAATGCTAACCCTAACCCCAACCCTCACCCTCACACTAACCCTCACCCTCACCCTAACCCTCATCCAAACCCTAACCCTCGCAGTCACCCTAACCCTAACCCTAACCCTCATCCTAATGCTAACCCTAACCATAACCCTAAACCTAAACCTAAACAGTAAAACCTACCATAACCATAACCCTAACCATAACCTGCATCCTGAAACTCACACTAATCCAAACCCTAAACCCTACCCTCACCATCACCCTAAACCTAAATCTCACCATCACCCCAATCCCAAACCTAACCCTAACCCTCACCGTAACCCTAACCCTAATGCTAACCCTAACCCTCACCCTCACCCTATCCCACAACCTAACCCTTTCCCTCACCCTAACCCTAAACCTAACAATCACACTAAACCTAACACTCACCCTAACCCTAATCCTACCCCTCTGCCTAATGCTCACCCTACCCCTAACCCTAACCCTAACCCTAATCCTCACCCTATCCCAAAACCTAAACCTAACCCTCACCTGCAGCTTAGAGCTCACCCTAAAACTAACCCTAACACTAACCCTCACCCTCACCCTAAAACTAGTGATAACCCTCACCTTCACCCTCACCCTAACCCTCACCATAACCCTTACCCTCAAACTAAACCTAACCCTCACCCTCACCCTACAATTCACCCTAACCCTAACCCTCATCCTAAACCTCACCCTAACCCTAATCCTAAACCTCACCCTAAACCTAATCCTAACACAAACACTAAATGCTCTCCCGAATCCTCAGGCCAACCCTAACCCTAACGCTACCCCTCACCCTCACCCTTTCCCTCCCCTAACCCTTACCCTCAACCTAGCCCTACCCCTCACACAAACCCTACCCCTCACCCTAACCCTAACCCTAACCCTCTGCCTAACCCTCATCCTAACCCTAAACGTAACCCTAACCCTCACCCTTACCCTAACCCTCAACCTCACCCTAACCCTAACCCTAAACATCACCCTAATTCTAAACCTCACCCTCACAGTCACCTTCATCCTCACCCTCAGACTAACCCTAACCCTAACCCTAATCCTAACCCTCACCCTCACCCACAAACTAACCCTAATCCTAACCCTCACCCTCACCCTCAGCCTAACTCTAAACCTATAACTAACCCTCACCCTAAACCTAATCCTCTCCCTAACCATCAGCCTCACCCTAAACCTCAACATAACCCTTACCCTCACCCGAACTCTAACCATAATCCTCACACTAACCATAACCCTAAACCTCACCCTAAAACTAACCCTCATCCTCACTCTCACCCTAACCCTAACCCTCACCCTCACCCTTACACAAACCCTAACCCTAATCCTAAACCTGAACCTCACCCTCAACCAGAAGCTAACCCTAAACCTAACCCTCACCCTCAACGTCACCCTAACCCTAAATCTAACCCTAACCCTAACACTCATCCTAACCCTAACCCTCACCCTAACCCTCACCCTAACACATACCCTCACCCTAACCCTAACCCTAAGCCTCACCCTAACCCTAACCTTAACCTTCAACCTCTCCCTAAATCTCACTCTCACCCTAAACCTCACGCTAAACCTTACCATCACCCTAACACTAAACCTAACCCTAACGCTAATCCTCACCCTAACCATAACGCTAAAGCTAACCCTCAATCTAACACATACCCTCATCCTATTCCTAAACCTCACCCTAAAACTCACCCTCACCCTAAACCTCACCCTAACCCTTACCCTCACCCTAACTTTCACCCTAAACCTACCCCTCACCTGAAACCTCAACCTAACCCCAACACTAACCATAACCCTAACCCTCACCCTCTCCCTAGCCCTCATCCTAAACCTAATCCTAACCCTAACCCTCACCCTCACACTAACCCTCACCCTCAATCTAAACGTCAATCTAACCCTAAACCTCATCCTAACAGTAAACCTCACCCTAACCCCAACCCTCATCCTAAACCCCACCATAACCCTAAACCTAACCCTAACCCTCACCCTAACACTCACAATAACCCTAACCCTAACCCTTACCCTCACCTTAACCCTCACTCTAACCCTTACCTCATGCTCACCCAACCCTCACACTAACGCTAAACCTCAACCTAACCCTAAACCTAACCCTCACCCACACCATAACCCTAACCCTAAACCTCATCTTCACTCTCTCCCTTACCCTAAACCTAAGCCTCACCCTCAACCCCACCCTCACCATAACCCTCACCCTCACTCTCACCTTACCCTAAACCGAACCCTAAGACTCAACCTAACCATAACCCTAAACCTAACTCTCAGCCTAACCGTAACCCTAACCCTAATGCTAACCCTAATGCTCACCCTTACCCTAACCCTCACCCTAACCCCAACCCGCACCCTAACCCTAAACCTTAACCTAACTCTCACACTAAAACTAACCCTCACCATAACCCTAACCATAATGCTAACAATACCCCTAAACTTACCCTCACCCTTACCTGAACCCTAACCCTAACCCTAAAAATAACCCTATCCTTAACCCTAATCCTAACCCTCATCCTCACCCTCACCCTCACCCTAAACCTAAACCTAACCCTCACCCTAACAATAACCCTAAACCTAACCCTCACCTTAACCCTGAACCTAAACCCACCCCTCAGCCTAATCCTCAACCTAAACCTAAACCTAAACCTCACCCTAACCCTAAACATCACACTAAACCTAATCCTCACCCTCACGCTCAGCCTAACCATAACCCTAACCCTAATCCCAACCCGGAACATCATCCTCACCCACACCCTAACCCTAACCCTAACACTCACCCTCACCCTAACCCTAACCCTCACCCTATCCCTAACACTCACCCTAACCTTAACCCTCATCCTAACCCTCGCCATAACACATTCCCTCACGCTAACCCAAACCCTAACCCACACTAACCTTCACAGTAACCCTAAACCTCTTCCTAAACCTCAATCTAAACCTTACCCTCATCCTAACACTAACCCTAATCCTCCCACTAACCCTAAACCTAACCCGAACCCTAAACCTCACCCTCAACCTAACCCTAACCCTAACCCTCACCCTAAGCCTCACCCTCACCTTAACACTAATGCTAACCCTAATCTTCAACCTCACACTAAACCTCACGCTAAAACTTATGCTCACTTTAAACCTAAACCTCACCCTCAACCTAACCCTCACCCTAACCCTGTCCCTCACCTTAAACCTCACCATAACCCTAACCCTAACCCTACCCTTCACCCTAACCCTTACCCTAACCCTAAACATAACCCTAACACTAAACCTAACACTTACCGTCTCCCTAACCCTCAACCAAACGCTAACTCTCACCCTCACCCTAACCCTCCCCGTCACCCTAACCCTCACTCACACACTAACCCTCACACTCACCCTAAACCTCACCCTCAACCTCACCCTAAATATCACACTAACCCTAACCCTCACCTTCACCCTAACACAAAACCTCAGCCTAAGCCTCACACACACCATCACCCTCACCCTCAGCCTAACCCTAAACCTAACGCTAACCCTAACCCTAATCCTCACCCTTACCCTAAACCTACCCCTCAGCCTAATCCTCATCCTAACCCTAAACCTAAACAAAACCCTCCACATTAACCCTAAATGTCACCCTAACCCTAAACCTCACCCTCACTAACCCTTACCCTCACCCTAACCCTAACCCTAATCCTCACACCAAACCTAACTCTAAACCTAACCTTCACCCTAACCCTTACCCTCACTCTAACCCTAACCCTCACCCTAAAGCTAAACGTAACCCTAACACTCACTGTTAACCTAACCCTCACCGTCACCCTAAACCTAACCCTCATCCTCACCCTAGGCCACATCCTAACCCTAATCCTAACCCGAACCCTCACCTTAACCCTAACCCTCACCCTCAACCTAACCCTCACCCTCACCCTAAATATCACACTAACCCTAACCCTCACCCTCATCCTAACACAAAACCTCAGCCTAAGCCTCACACGCACTATCACCCTCACCCTCAGCCTAAACCTAAACCTAACGCTAACCCTAACCCTAACCCTAACCCTAAACCTAACCCTCACCCTAACCTTACCCTTAACCCTAACCCTAACAATAATCCTATCCCTAACACTAATCCTAACCCTCATCCTCACCCTCACCCTCACCCTAAACCTAACCCTAACCCTACCCCTAACCCTAACCCAAACAATAACCATAACCTAACCCTCAGCTTAACCCTAAAAATAAACCCACCCCTCAGCCTAATCCTCAACCTAAACCTAAACCTAAAACTCACCCTAACCCTAAACATCACCCTAATCCTAACCCTCATCCTCACACTCACGCTCAGCCTAACCGTAACTCTAACACTCCTCCTAACCCTGAACATCATCCTCACCCTCACCCTAAACCTAACCCTCACCCTCACCCTCACCCTAACCCTAACACTCACCCTATCCCTAACACACACCCTAACCTTAACCCTCATCCTAACCCTCGCCATAACACATACTCTCACCCTAACCCAAACACTAACACTCACCCTAACCTTCACAGTAACCCTAAACCTCTTCCTAAACCTCACACTAAACCTTACCCTCACCCTAACACTAACCCTAATCCTCACACTAACCCTAACCCTAACCCTAACCCTAACCCTCACCCTAAACCTCACCCTAACCCTCAATCTAACACATACCCTCATCCTAATCCTAAACCTCACCCTAAAACTAAACCTCACTCTAAACCTCACCCTAACACTAACCCTAAACCTACTCCTCACCGAATCCTCACCCTAAATCTCACCCTAACCGTAACTCAAACCCTCAACCTCACCCTTGCCCATATCCTAAACCTAATCCTAACCCTAACCTGCACCCTCACACTAACACTAACCTTCACCCTAAACCTCAATCTAACCCTCAACCTCATCATAACCATAAACCTAACCCTAACCCAACCCTCATCCTAACCCCCATCATAACCCTAAACCTAACCCTAACCCTCATCCTCACACTCACAATAACCCCAACCCTCAGCCTCACCCTAAGCCTCATCCTAAACCTTATCCTTACCGTCACCATACCCCTCACATTAACCCTAACACTCACCCTAACCCTATCCCTATCCCTAATACTCACACTAACCCTAAACCTAACCCTAACACTCACACTAACCCTCACCATAACCCTAACCCTAATCCTAACTCTCACCCTCACCTTAACCCTCACTCTAACCCTTACCTCACGCTCACCTAACCCTCACACTAACGCTAAACCTCAACCTAACCCTATCCCTAACCCTCACCCTCACCATAACCCTAACCCTAAACCTCATCTTCACTCTCTCCCTTACCCTAACCCTAATCCTAACCCTAAACCCCACCCTCACCCTAACCCTCACCCTCACTCTCACCCTAACCCTAAACCTAACCCTGACCCTCAACCTAACCCTAACACTCACCCCACCTTAACCCTAACCCTCACCCTCACCCCCACCCTAACACTAACCCCAAACCTAAGTCTCACCCTAACCGTAACCCTAACCCTAATGCTAACCCTAACGCTCACCCTTACCCTAACCCTCACCCTAACCCTAACCCACACTCTAAACCTAAACCTAAATCTAACCCTCACACTAAACCTAAACCTCACCATAACCCTAACCATAATGCTAACAATAACCCTAACCCTAGCCCTCACCCTCACCTTACCCCTAAACCTAACCCTAACAATAACCCTATCCATAACCCTAATCCTAACCCTCATCCTCACCCTCACCCTCAACCTAAACCTAACCCTAACCCTAACCCTAAACCTAACAATAACCCTAAACCTAACCCTCACCTTAACCCTAAAACTAAACCCACCCTTCAGCCTAATCCTCAACCTAAACCTAAACCTAAACCTCACCCTAACCCTAAACATCACCCTAAACCTAACCCTCACCCTCACCCTCACACTCAGCCTAACCATAACCTTAACCCTAATCCTAACCCTGAACATCATCCTCACCCTGACCCTGACCCTAACCCTAACCCTCACCCTCACCCTAACCCTAACCCGAACCCTCACCCTATCCCTAACACTCACCCTAACCTTAACCCTCATCCTAACCCTTGCCATAACACATACCCTCACCCTAACCCAAACCCTAACCCTCACCCTAACCTTCACAGTGACACTAAACCTCTTCCTAAACCTCACCCTAAACCTTACCGTTACCCTAACACTAACCCTAATCTTCACACTAACCCTAACCCTAACCCTAACCCTAAATCTCACCCTCACGCTCAGCCTAACTGTAACCCTAACCCTAATCCGAACCCTGACCATCATCCTCACCCTCAACCTAACCCTAACCCTAACCCTCACCCTCACCCTCACGCTCAGCCTAACTGTAACCCTAACCCTAATCCGAACCCTGACCATCATCCTCACCCTCACCCTAACCCTAACCCTAACCCTCACCCTCACCCTAACCCTAACCCTACCCTATCCCTAAAACTCACCCAAACTTTAGTATTCATCCTAACCCTCACCATAACACATACCCTCACCCTAACACAAACCGTAACCCCAACTCTAACCTTCACAGTAACACTAAACCTCTTACTAAACCTCACCCTAAACCTTACCCTCACCCTAACACTAACCCTAATCCTCACACTAACGCTAAACATAACCCTAACAATACCCCTCACCCTAAACCTCACCCTCACAAAAACCCTAAACCTAACATTCACCCTAAGCCTCACCCTCACCTTAACACTAATGCTAACCCTAATCTTCAACCTCACCCTAACCCTCACGCTAAAACTTATGCTCACTTTAAAACTAACCGTCACCCTCAACCTAACCCTCACCCTAATGCTAACCCTAAACCCTACCCACACACTCACCCTAATCCTAAACCTAACCCTAAGCCTCACCCTAACCCTCACTGTCACCCTAACCCTCACCACACCCTAAGCCTCACACTAACCCTAACCCTCAACCTCACCATAACCCTCACTCTTACCCTAAATATCACCCTAACACTAACCCTCACCATAACCCTAAACCTAACCCTCACCCTAAGCCTCACCGTCACCATCACACTCACCCTAAGCTTAACCCTAAAGCTAACCCGAATCCTAAACCTAACCCTCCCCCTCACCCTCATGCTAACCATAATGCTAACCTTAACCCTATCCCTCACCCACACCCTAACCTTAACCCTAACCGTAACAATAACCCTAACCCTAACCCTATCCCTACCCCTCACCCTCACCCTAAACCTAAACCTCATCCTCACCCAACCGCTAACACTAAACCTAACCATCACCCAGACACTTACACTAAAACTAGCCCTCACTCTCACACTAACCCTCACCCTAAACCTTACCCTAACTATAACCCTAAACTTTACCCTCACCCTAAAACTAACCCTAACCCTAATCCTCACACTAATCCTCAGCCTAAACCTAACCCTAACTCTATTCCTCACCCTAACCCTCACCCTCTCCCTAACCCTAACCCTAAACCTCACCCTAAGTCTAATCCTAACCCTAACCCTCACCCTCATCCTAACCCTTACCCTCACTCTAAAACTGACCGTCACCCTAACCCTCACCCAAACCCAAACCCTCACCCTCACCCTAACCCTCGCCCTCACCCTCACCCTCACCCGCACCCTAACCCTCACCCTAACCCTAACGCTAATCCTAAACCTAAGCCTCACCATCACAATCACCCTCACCCTAAGCCTAACCCTAAACCTAACGCTAACCTTAAATGTAACCCTCTCCCTCACCCTCAGGCTAACCCTAAAGCTAACCCTAACCCTAGCCCTAACCCTAATGCTAACCCTAACCCTCACCCTCATCCTATCCCTCACCCTAACCCTCACCCTAAACCTAACCTTCACCCTCACCCTAACCCTAACCCTAACCCTAAACCTAAACCTAATCCTCACACTAAACTTAATCCTAAAGATAAACTTCATCCTAAAACTCACACTAATCCAACCCTAAACCCTACCATCACCATCACCCTAACCCTAACTCTCACGCTCACCCTAATCCTAAACCTAACCCTAACCCTCACCCGAACACTAACCCTAACCCTAATGCTGACCCTAAACCTCACCCTCACCCTATGCCTCACCCTAACCCTTGCCCTCACTGTAGCCCTCACCCTCACCCTAACAATAACCCTAACTTTAACCATAACCCTAATCCTCACACTAACCCAAACCATAACCATAAATTTCATCCTAACACTCACCCTAATTCTAACTCTAAACCCTACCCTCACCCTCACCCTAAACCTAACCCTCACCCTAAATGTCACCCTAACCTTAACTCTAAACCTCACGCTAATGCTCACACTAACACTAACCCTAACACTAACCCTCACCCTAAACCTAACCCTCACCGTAAGCTTAACCCTAACTTTCACCCTCACCCTCACCCTAAACCTAACCCAAAACCTAACCCTCACACTAACCCTAACCCTAACCCTAATGCTATCCCTAATGCTCACCCTTACCTACCCCTCACCCTAACCCTAACCATAACCCTCACCCTAATGCTAACCCTAAACCAAACGCTCAGCCTAACCCTAACACTCACCCGCACCCTAAACCTAACACTAACCCCAAACCTAATCCTCACACTAACCCTAACCCTAACCATAACTTTCATCCTAACTCTCACCCTAATCCTAACCCTAAACCCTACCCTCACCATCACCCTAACCCTAAACCTCACCCTCACCATAATCCTAAACCTAAACCTAACCCTCACCCTAAACCTAACCCTAAACCTAATGCTAACCCTAACCCTCAATGTCACCCTATCCCTCACACTAACCCTTACCCTAACCCTAACACTAAACTTAACAATCACACTAAACCTAAACCTCACCCTAACCCTCACCCTAATCCTCACCCTATCCCTTCACCTAACCCTAAACCTCACCCTCAGCCAAGCCCTCACACTAACCCTAACCCTAACACTAACCCTCACCCTCACCCTAAACCTAATGCTAACACTAAACTTCACCCTCACCCTAACCCTCAACCTAACACTTACCCTCACCCTAAACCTAACCCTCACCTTCACCCTAACCCAAACCCTAACTTTAACCATAACCATAAACCTCATTTTAACCCTAACCCTAATCATAACCTTCATCCTAACCCTCACCCTAATTCTAACCCTAAACCCTACCCTCACACTCACCCTAACCCTAAACCCTCACACACACACTCACCCTAATCCTAACACTAACCCTAACCCTAAAACTCACACTCAACCTATCTCTCACCCTAACCCTTACCATCACCTTAACCCTAACCCTAACAATCACACTAAAGCTAACCCTCACCCTAACCCTAACACTACACCTCATCCTAACCATCCCCCTAAACCTAACCCTAACCCAAATCCTCACCCTTTCCCTAAACCTAACCCTAATCCTCATCCTCAGCCTAACCCTAACCCTAACGCTAACCTTAAACCTAACCCTCACCCTCACCCTAAACCTAATGCTAATCCTAACCTTCACCCTCACCCTGACTCTCACTTTAAACCTTACCCACACCATAAACCTAAACCTCATCCTCACCGTAAAACTCACCAAACCCTAACCCTCACCCTAAACGTCACACTAACCCTAACCCTAAACCTCAACCTAATCCTCACCCTAACGCTAACACTAACACTAACTCTCACCCTAACCCTAACCCTCACCCTAACCTTAAACCTAACCCTCACCCTCAACCTCAGCCTAACTCTAAACCTATACCTAACCCTCACACTAACCCTAACCCTCACACTAACCCTAACCCTCACCCTAACCCTAACCCTAAACCTCAGCCTAAGCCTCATCTTAACCCTAAACCTAACTGTAACCCTCAACCTAACAGTAACAATAACCCTAATCCTCACACGAAACCTATTGGTAAACCTAACCTTCACCCTCACCCTAACCCTCACGCTAACCCTTAACCTCAACCTAAACCTAACCCTCACCCTCACCCTAAACCTAACCCTAAACTTAAACATAACCCTAATCCTCACACTAACCCTAACCATAAACTTCACCCTAATTCTCACTACAATTCTAACCCTAAACCCTACCCTCACCTTCAACCTAACCCTAAACCTCACCCTCACACTCACTCTAATCCTAAACCTAACCCTAACCCTTAACCTCACCCTCATCCTCACCCTAATCCTAACACTCACCCTAACCCTAACACTAAACCTAAGCCTCACACTAAACCTAATCCTAAACCTAATGCTAACCCTAACGCTCACCCTTACCATAACCCTCTTACTAACCCTAACCCTAAAACTCACCCTAATGCTAACCCTAACCCGAACGCTCACCCTAACCCTAACACTCACCCTCACCCTAACACTAACCCTAACCCTAATGTTCACACTAACCTAACCCTAACCATAACCTTCATCCTAACCCTCACCCTAATCCTTACCCTAAACCCTACCTTCACCATCACCCTAACCCTAACCCTCACCCTCACCCTAAACCTAAACCTAAACCTAACCCTAACCCTCACCCTAACCCTAACCCTAACCCTAATGCTAACCCTAACCCTCACCCTCATCCTATCCCTCACCCTAACCCTTACTGTCACCCTAAACCTAAACCTAACAATCACACTAAACCTAACCCTCTCCCTAACCCTAACCTTACCCTTCTGCCTAATGCTCACCCTAACCCTAACCCTAACCCTAATCCTCACCCTTACCCTAAACCTAACCCTAACCCTCACCCTCAGCCTAGCCCTCACCCTCACCCTAACCCTAACACTAACCCTCACCCTAAACCTAAAGCTAACACTAACATTCACCCTCACCCTAACCCTCACCCTAACCCTTACCCTCACCCTAAATCTAACCCTCACCGTCACCCTACAACTCACCCTAACCCTAACCCTTACAATAAACCTCACCCTAACCCTAATGCTAAACCTCACCCTAACCCTCAACTTAACCCTAAACCTAACACTAACACTAACCATAATCCTAATGCTCACCGAATCCTCATGCTAACCCTAACCCTAAACCTATCCCTCACCCTCACCCTCACCCTAACCCTAACCCTCAACCTAACCCTATCCCTCACCCTAACCCTCACCCTCACCTTAACACTCACCCTAACCCTAACCCTCATCCTAACCCTAACCCTAAACCCAACCCTCACCCTAACCCCCACCATAACCCTAAACTTAACGCTAACCCTCACCCTAAAACTAACAATAACCCTAACCCTCAGCCTCACCCTAACCCTCACCCAAACCCTTACCCTCACTATCACCCTACCCCTCACACTAACCCTAACCATCACCCTAACCCTAACCTTAACCGTAATCCTCACACTAACCCTAACCCTAAACCTAAACCTTTCCCTCACACTAAACATCACCCTAACACTGACCCTAACCCTAAGTCTCACCCTCACCCTATCCCTCACCCTAACCCTTACCCTCATGCTCACCCAATCCTCACACTAACCCTAAACCTCAACCTAACCGTAAACCTAACCCTCAACCTCACCCTTACCCTAATGCTAATCCTAACCCTAAACCTCATCTTCACTCTCTCTCTTACTCTAACCCTAACCCTAACAATAACCCTATTCTAACCCTAATCCTAACCCTCATCTTCACCCTCACCCTAACACTAAGCCTAACCCTAACACTGACCCTAACCCTAACCCTCACCCTAAACTTCACACTAACCCTCACCCTCATCCTAACCCTAACACTAACCCTAACCCTCACCCTAACACTAAACCTAACCGTAATGCTAACCCTAAAGCTTAAAGTTACCCTAACCCTCACCCTAATCCTTACCCTCACCTGAAACCTAACCCTAAACGTAACCCTCACAATAAACGTAACACTCACCCTCACCATAAAGTTAACCCTAACCCTAACAATAACCCTATTCCTAACCCTAATCCTAATGCTCATCCTCACCCTCACCCTAACCCTAACCCTAACAATAACTCTAACCCTAACCCTCACAGTAACCCTATACCTAGCCCTAAAACTAACTCTTACCCTCACCCTAACCCTCACCCTAACACATACCCTCACCCTAACCCTAACCCTAACCCTCATCCTAACCCTCACCTTGACCCTAACCCTCTACCTAAACCAAACACTCACACTAAACCTCACCCTAAACCTTACCCTCAACCTAACCCTAACCCTCAATTTAACCCTAATCCTCACACGAACCCTAACACTAACCCTAACCCTACCCTTCACCCGAACACTCACCCTCAACATAACCCTCACCCTAAACCTCACCCTAATGCTAACCCTAACCTTAAACCTCACCCTCACCCTAACCCTCAACCTCACCCTAACCCTCAACCTTTCCCTAAATATCACCCTAACACTAACACTCACCCTAAACCTAACTCTATCCCTGAACCTATGGCTCACCCTCACCATCACCCTCACCATAAGCCTAACACTAAACCTAAACCTAATGCTAAACCTAACCCTCTCCCTCACCCTAATGCTAACCCTAATGGTAACTCTAACCTTAACCCTCACCCTAAACCTCACCCTCAAAATAACCCTAACCCTAACCCTCACCCTAATGCTAACCCTAACCCTAACCCTCACCCTGACCCTAACACTCACTGTCACCCTAACCCTCAGCCAAACCCTAACCCTCACACTCACCCTAACCCTAACCCTAACCCTCATCCTAATGCTAACCCTAAACCTAACCTTCACCCTAATCCTAACCCTCACTCCAAACCTAACACTAACCCTAACCCCTAACCCTAAACCTAATGCTCACACTAATCCTAACCCTAAACTTACGTACATCCTAAAACTCAAACTAATCCTAACCCTTAGCCTAATGTTAACCCTAACCCTCACCCTTACTCTAACCTTCAACCTAACTCTAACCCTAACCCTCATCCTAATGCTAACCCTAAACCTAATGCTCACCCTAACCCTAACCATCACCCTCACCCTAACCCTAACCCTAACCCTAACCGTAAACCTAATCCTCACACTAACCCTAACCCTAACCATAACCTTCATCCTAAAACTCACACTAATCCTAACCCTAAACCCTACCCTCACCATCACCCTAACCCTAAATTTCACCCTCAAACTAATCCTAAACCTGAACCTAAACCTCACCCTAACCCTAACCCTAACCCTAACCCTAACCGTCATCCTAATGCTAACCCTAAAACTAACCTTCACCCTACCCCTAACCCTCACTCCAACCCTAACACTAAGCCTAACCCCTAACCCTAAACCTAATGCTCACACTAACCCTAACTCTAAACTTAACCTTCATCCTAAAACTCAAACTAATCCTAACCCTAAGCCTAATGTTAACCCTAACCCTCACCCTTACTCTAACCTTCAACCTAACCCTCACCCCAACCCTCATCCTAATGCTAACCCTAAACCTAAAGCTCACACTAACCCTAACCCTCACCCTCACCCTAACCCTAAGCGTAAACCTAATCCTCACACTAACCCTAACACTAACCATAACCTTCATCCTAAAACTCACACTAATCCTAACCCTAAACCCTACCCTCACCATCACCCTAACCCTAACTTTCACTCTCAACCTAATCCTAAACCTGAACCTAACCCTCACCCTAACCCTAACCCTAACCCTAATGCTAACCCTAACCCTCACCCTCACCCTATCCCTCACCCTAACCCTTACCCTCACCCTAACCCTAAACCTAACAAACACAATAAACCTAACCCTCACCCTAACCCTAATCCTACCCCTTTGCCTGATGCTTACCCTAACCCTAACCCTAACCCTAACCCTAAACCTCACCCTCACCCTAAAACTAATGCTAACCCTAACCTTCACCCTCACCCTAAACCTCATCCTAACCCTTACCCTCACCCTCAACCTAACCCTCACCTTCACCCTACAACTCACCCTATCCCTAACCCTCACCCTAAACCTCACCCTAACCCTAATTCTAACCCTCACCCTAACCCTCACCCTAACCCTAACACTAACACTAACACTAATCGTAATCCTAATGCTCACCCAAATCCTCATGGTAAACCTAACCCTAACCCTACCCCTTACTCTCACCCTTAACTTCACCCTAACTCTTACTCTCACCCTAACCTTAACCCTCACACTAACCCTAAACCTCACCCTAAGCCGAACCCTAACCCTCAGCCTAACACTCATCCTATCGGTGAACATAAACCTAACCCTCACCCTCACCCTAAACCTAACCCTAAAAGTCACCCTAATTCTAAACCTCACCCTCACCCTAACCCTAACCCTAACCCTCACCCTCACCATCAGCCTAACTCTAAAGCTATACCTAACCCTCAACCTAACCCTAACCCTCACCCTCACCCTCAACCGAACCCTCACCCAAAACTTAACCCTAACCAAAACCCTCACCCTAAACCTAACCCTATCCCTAACCCTCACCCTCACCATAAACCTAACCCTCACACTCACCCTAACCCTAACACTAAACCTAACCATCACCCTAACACTCACCCTAACCCTCACACTGAAACTAGCCCTCAATCTCACCCTACCCTCACCCTAAACCTTACCCTAACTGTAACCCTCAACCTTACCGCACCCTAACCCTAACCCTAACCCTAACCCTAATCCAAACACTAATCCTAAGCCTAAACCTAACCCTAAACCTAACTCTCAAACTAAGCTTCACCCTTACCCTAACCCTAACCCTAACCCTCACCCTAATGCTAACCCTAACCCTAAACCTCACCCTCACCCTAACCCTCAACCTCACCCTAACCCTAACCCTTTCTCTAAATATCACCCCTAACCCTTATGCTAAACCTAACCCTTTCCCTCACACTCACGCTAATCCTAATGCTAATCCTAACCTTAAACCTCACCCTAACCCTCACCCTCAAAATAACCGTAACCCTAACCCTCACTCTAACCCTCACCCAAACCCTAAACCTTACACTCTCCCTAACACTCACCCTAACCATAACCCTAACTCTCACGCTAATGCTAACACTAAACCTAACTCTCAGCTTAACCCTAACCCTCATCCTCATGCTAAACCTCATCCTAACCCTAAACGTAAACCTAATCCTCACACTAACCCTAACCCTAACCATATCTTCATCATAAAACTCACACTAATCCTAACCCTAAACCCTACCCTCACCCTTTCCCTCACCCTAACACTTACCCTCACCCTAACCATTAACCTAACAATCACACTAACCCTAACCCTCACCCTAACCCTAAACCTACCACTCTGCCTAATACTCACCCTAACCATAACCCTAATCCTAACCCTAATCCTCACCCTATCCCTAAACCTATCCCTAGCCCTCAGCCTCATCCTAGCCCTCACCTTAACTCTAACCCTAACCCTAACCCTCACCCTCACCCTAAACCTAATGCTAACCCTAAACTTCACCCTCACCCTAATCCTCACCCTAACCCTTACCCCCCACCCTCAACCTAACCCTCACCCTCACCCTACAACTCACCCTATTCTTAACCCTCACCCTGAACCTCACCCTAACCCTAATCCTAACCCTCACCCTAAGCCTAAACCTAACATTAACACTAACCATTACGGTTAGTGTTAGTCACCCTAATGCTCACCCGAATCTTCATGCTAACCCTAACCCTAACCCTACCCCTTACCCTCACCCTTACCCTCACCCTAAACCTTACCCTCACCCTAACTCTAACCCTCACACTAACCCTAACCTTCACCCTAAACCTAACCCTAACCCACAGCCTAACCCTTATCCTAACGGTAAACCAAAACCTAACCCTCAGACTCACCCTAACCCTAACCCTAAAAGTCATCCTTATTCTAACACTCACCCTCACCCTCACCCTAACGCTAACCCAAACCCTCACCCTCACACTCATCCTAACTCTAAACCAATACCTAATCCTCCCCCTTACCCTAACCCTCACCCTAACCCTCAACAGTACCCTCACCCTCAAATTACCCCTAATGCAAACCCTCACCCTAACCCTCACCCTAACCCTAACCCTATCCCTAACCCTCACCCTCACCATAAACCTAACCCTCACCCTCATTCTAACCCTAACACTAAACCTAACCCTCACCCTAACACTCACACTAAAACTAGCCCTCATTCTCACCCTCCCCCTCACTCTAAACCTTACCCTAACTATAAACCTTAACCTCACCCTAACCCTAAGCTTAACCTTAATCTTCACACTAATCCTAAGCCTCAACCTAACCCTAACCCTAACTCTCAATCTAACAATCACCCTTACCCTAAACCTAACCCTAACCCTTACCCTAATTCTAATCCTAACCCTAACCCTCACCCTCACCCTAAACATCACTGTCACCCTAACCTTCACCCACACCATAACCCTCACACTCACCCTAATCCTCACTCTCACCCTAACCCTAACCCTAACTTCACTCTTAGCCTCACCCTCACCATCAACCCTCAACCTAAGGCTAACCTTAAACCTAACGTTAATCCTAAACCT
This sequence comes from Dipodomys merriami, assembly GCF_024711535.1. Lineage (NCBI taxonomy): Eukaryota > Metazoa > Chordata > Mammalia > Rodentia > Heteromyidae > Dipodomys > Dipodomys merriami. The sequence continues at coordinate 447,100 of NW_027206293.1, read as the reverse complement.
AACCCTTTCCCTCACTCTCAGACTAAACCTAATGCTAACCCTAAACCTAAACCTCTCCATCACCCTAACCCTAACCCTAACAATAACCCTAACCCTAACCCTAACCCTAACCCTAAGCCTAATCCTCATCCTCACCTTAAACCTAACCCTAAATTTAACCATAACCCTAATCCTAAAAATAACATTCATCCTAACCCTCACCTTAATTCTAACGCTAAACCCTAACCTCACCCTCACCCTAACCTTAACCCACACCCTCACACTCACCCTAATCCTAAACCTAACCCTAAGCCTAAAACACAACCTCACCCTATCCCTCACCCTAACCCTTAACCTCACCCTATCCCTAACCCTAACAATCACGAGAAACCTACCCCTCACCCTAACCCTAACCCTACTGCTCATTTTAACACTCACCCTAAACCTAACCCTAAACCTAAACCTCACACTAACCCTAATCCTAACCATAACCTTCATCCTAACCCTCACCCTAATTCTAACCCTAAACCCTACCCTCACCCTCACCCTAACCTTAACCCTCACCCTCACCCTCACCCTGATCCTAAACCTAACCCTAAGCCTAAAACACAACCTCACCCTATCCCTCACCCTAACCCTTACCCTCACCCTAACCCTAACCCTAACAATCACAATAAACCTAAACCTCACCCTAACCCTAATCCTACTGCTCAGCCTAACACTCATCCTAACCCTAACCCTAAACCTAATCTTCACACTAACCCTAACCATAACCATAATCTTCATCCTAAAACTCACATTAATCCTAATCCTAAATCCTAAACCTCACGCTCACCCTAAACCTAATGCTAACCCTAACCCTCACCCTCACTCTAACCATCACTCTAACCTTTACCCTCACCCGAAACCTAACCCTCACCCTCACCCTAAAACTCACACTAAAATTAACGCTCACCCTAAACCTCACCCTACCCTAATCCTAACCCTCACCCTAACCCTCACCCTAAACCAAATCCTAACACTAACACTAACCATAATCCTAATGCTCACCCGAATCCTCAGGTCAACCCTAACCCTAACCCTAACCCTCACCCTCAACCTTACCCTCTCCCTAACCCTTACCCTCACCCGAACCCTAACCATAAACCTAACCCGAACCCTAACCCTAATCCTAAACCCACCCCTCAGACTAATCCTCATCCTAAACCTAAACCTAAACCTAAACCTCACCCTAACCCTAATGATCACCGCTACCCTAACCGTCACCCTCAACCTCAGCCTAACCCTAACCCTAAACCTAACCTTCACCCTAACGTGAACCCTAACCCTAACCCTCACACTAATGCTAAACCTAACCCTAACCCTCACCTTCACACTAAACCACACCATAACCCTTACCCTCAGCATAACTCTAACCCTAATCCTCACACTAACCCTAACCCTAACCCTCACCCTAAACCTTACCCTAACCCTAGCCCTAACCCTCTTCCTAACCCTAACCATCACCCTAACCCTCACTCTAACCCCAACCCTCAACCTAACCCTAACCCTAAACCTCTCTCACCCTAGCCCTCATCCTAACCCTAATCCTAACCCTAACCTCACCCTAAACCTAACCCTCACCCTCACCCTCACCCTCACGTTAACTCTCACCCTCACCCTAACCTTCAACCTAACCCTTACCCTCAAGCTCACCCAACCCTCCCACTAACCCTAAACCTCAAGCTAACCTTAAACCTAACCCTCAACCGCACCCTAACACTAACCCTAAACCTCATCTTCAACCTCTCTCTTAACATAACCCTAACAATAACCCTATTCCTAACCCTAATCCTATCCCTCATCCTCACCCTCTCCTTCACCCTAACCCTAACCCTAACCCTCACCCTAACCCGAATCCTAATCCCACTCCTTAGCCTAATCCTCATCCTAACCTTAACCTAAACATCACCCTAACCCTAAAGATCACCCTAACCCTAATCCTCACCCTCACCATCACCCTCAGGCTAACCCTAAACTTAACCCTCACCCTAACCTTAACCCTCACACTAACCCTCAACCTAAAACATGCCCTCAACCTAACCCTAACTCTAAACCTCATCCTAACCCTCACCTTAACCCTAACCCTCTCCCTAAACCTAACTCTCATCCTAAACCTCACCTTAAACCTTACCCTCACTCTAACCCTAACTCTAATCCTCACACTAACCCTAACCCGAAACCTAACTCTAACCCTCACCCTAACCCTCACCCTCATGATAACCTGAAACATAACCCTCACCTTAATGCTAACCCTATCCCTAAACCTCACCCTCACCCTAACCCTCAACCTCACCCTAACCTTCACTCTTTCCCTAAATATCACCCTAACACTAACACTCACCCTAAACTTAACCCTAACCCTAACCCTGACCCTATGCCTCACCCTCACCATCACCCTCACCTTAAGCCGAACCCTAAAACTAACCCTAATGCTAAACCTAACCCTCTCCCTAACCCTCAGGCTAAACCTAATGCTAACGCTAAGACCAACCCTCACCCTAACCCCCACCATAAGCCTAAACCTAAACCTAACCCTCACCCTAACTCTAACCATAACCCTGTCCCTCAGCCTCACCCTAACCCTCACCCTAGCCCTTAACCTCACCGTCACCCTACCCCTCACACTAAACCTAACCCTCACCCTAACACTAACCCTAACCTTAATCCTCACATTAACCCTAAACCTAACCGTAGCCCTTACCCTCACACTAACCCTCACCCTAACACTAACCCAAACCCTAAGTCTCAACCTCACCCTAACCCTCAACCTAACCCTTACCCTCACACTCACCCAACCCTCACACTAAACCTAAACATCAATCTAACCTTAAAACTAACACTCAACCTCACCCTAACCCTAACCCTAATCCTAAACCTAAACCTCATCTTCACCCTCTCTCTTACCCTAACCCTAACGCTAACAATAACCCTATTCCTAACCCTAATCCTATCCCTAATCCTTACCCTCACCCTAACCCTAACCCTAACCCAAACCCTCACCCTAACCCTTATCCTAATCCCACCCCTCAGCTTAATCCTCATCCTAACCCTAACCTAAAACTCACCCTAACCCTAAAGATCACCCTAACCCTAACCCTCACACTCACCCTCACGCTCAGCCTAACCCTAACCTTAACCCTCCCCCTTAACCTTAACCCTCACCCTAACACATACCCTCACCCTAACCCTAACTCTACCCCTCATCCTTACCCTCACGTTAACTCTAACCCTCTCCCTAAAACTAACTCTCACCCTAAACCTCACCCTAAACCTCACCCTAAACTTTACCCTCACCCTAACACTAACTCAAACCCTAACCCTAATCCTCACACTAACCCGTACCTGAACCCTAACCCGAACCTTCACCCTAAACCTCACAATCAGGATAACCCAAAACCTAAACCTCAATCTAATGTTAACCCTAACCTTAAACCTCACCTTCACCCTAACCCTCAATCTCACCATAACCCTCAACCTTTCCCTAAATATCACCCTAAAACTAACACTCACCCTAACCCTAACCCTAACCCTGACGGTATGCCTCACCCTTACCATCACCCTCACACTAAGCCTAACTCTAAACCTAACCCTAATGCTAAACCTAACCCTCTCCCTCACCCTCACGCTAACCCTAATGATAACCATTAACTTAACCCTCACCCTACCCCTCACCCTCACCCTAATTCTCACCTTAATGCTAACCCTAACCCTAACCCTCACCCTCACCCTCACCCTAATCCTAATTCTCACCCTCACCCTAATCCTAAACCTAACCCTAACCCTCACACTAAACCTAACCCTTACCCTAATGCTAACCCTAACCCTCACCTCACCATATCCTTCAAACTAAACCTTACCCTCACCCTAACCCTAAACCTAACAATCACACTAAACCTAACCCAAACCCTAACCCTAACCCTAACCCTCTGGCTAATGCTCACACTAACCCTAACCCTAACCCTATACCTCACCCTATCCCAAAACCTAACCCTAACCCTCACTGTCAGCCTAGCCCTCACCCTAACACTAACCCTAACACTAACCCTCACCCTCACCATAAAATTTATGCTAACAATAATCTTCACCCTCACCCTAACCCTCACCCTAACACTTGTACTCACCCTAAACCTAACCCTCACCCCCACCCTACAACTCACCTTAACCCTAAACCTCACCCTAAACCTCACCTTAACACTAATCCTATCCCTCATCCTAAACCTCACCGTAAACCTAATCCTAACACTAACACTAACCGTAATATTAATGCTCAACCGAATCCTCAGGTCAACCTTAACCCTAACCCTAAACCTCAACCTCACCCTTACCCTCACCCTAACCCTAACCCTCACCCTAACACTAACCCTCACACTAACCCTAACCCTCACCCTAACCCTAAACCTAATCCTCAGCCTAACCCTCATCCTAACCATAAATCTAACCCTAACCCTCACGCTCACACTAATCCTAACCCTAAACATCACCCTAATTCTAAACCTCACCATCAACCTCACTGTCATCTTCTCCCTTAGCCTAACCCTAACCCTAAACCTAATCCTAACCCTCACACTCACCCTTACACTCACCCTAACCCTTACCCTCACCCTAAAACTAACCCTCACACAACCCTAACCCTAAACCTAATCCTCAGCCTAACCCTCATCCTAACCGTAAACCTAACCCTAACACTCACCCTCACCCTAATCCTAACCCTAAACATCAGCCTAATTCTAAACATCACCATCTCCCTTCGCCTAAAACTAACCCTAAACCTAATCCTAACCCTCACCCTCACCTGCACATGAACCCTAACCCTAACCCTCACCCTCACCCTCAGTCTAACTTTAAACCAATACCTATAACTCACCCTAAAGCCAAACCTCTCCCTAACCCTCACCCTCACCCTAAACCTAACCATAACCCTTACCCTAAACCTCACCATAACCCTTACCCTCACCATAACTCTAACCCTAATCCTCACACTTACCCTAACCCTAATCCTCACCCTAAACCTAACCCTAACGTTCACTCTCACCCTAACCCTATCCCTCACCCTCACCCTCACCCACAACCTAACCCTAACCCTAAGCCTAATTCTAAACATGAACCTCACGCTCACCCTGAACCTAAACCTAAATCTCACCTTCTCACCCTATCGCTAACCCTCATCCTAACTTAAACCCTCACACTAACACTTACCCCAACACATACCCTCACCTTAATCCTAACCCTAACCCTCATTCTCTCAACCTAAACCAAACACTCTCTGTAAACCTCACACGCAACTGAAACCTCACCCTAACCCTAACCCTTAACCTAACCATAAACCTAACCCTAACCCTCACTTTCACCCTAGCCCTCATCCTAACCCGAAACCTCACCCTAACCCTAACCCTAAACCTAAGCCTCACACTAACCCTAACCCTAACCGTAATGATAACCCAAATGCTCAACCTTACTTAACCCTCACCCTAACCCTAACTCTATCCCTCACCCTAATGCTAACCCTAAACCTAACGCTCACCCTAACCCTAACACTCACCCTCACCCTAACCCTAACCCTAAACCTAACCCTAAACCTAATTCTCACAATAAGCCTAACCATAACCATAACCTTCATCCTAACCCTCACCCTAATCCTAAACCTAAACCCTCCCCTCACCATCACCCTAACCCTAACACTCACCCTAATGATAAACCTAAACCTAACCCTCACCCTAACCCTAACCCTAACCCTAATGCTAACCCTAACCCTAACCCTCACCCTATCCCTCACCCTAACCCTTACCCTCAACCTAACACTAAACCTAACAATCACACTAAACCTAACCCTCACCCTAATCCTAACCCTACCCCTCTGCCTAATGCCCACCTTAACCCTAACCCTAACTCTAATCCTCACCCTATCCCTAAACCTAACCCTAACCCTCACCCTCAGCCTAGCACTAGCCTAACCCTAACCCTAACACTAACCCTCACCCTCACACTAAACATAATGCTGAACCTTTCTCCCTCAAACTAACCCTCACCCTAACCCTTACCCTCACCCTAAACCTAACCCTCACCCTCATCCTACAGCTCACCCAAACCCTAACATTCACCCTAAACCTCACCCTAAGCCTAATCCTAAGGCTAACCCTAAACCTAACCCTAACACTAACACTAACAGTAATACTAATGCTCACCCGAATCCTCATGCTATCGCTAACCCTAACCCTACCCCTCACCCTCACCCTTACCCTCACCCTAACCCTTACCCACACCCTAACCTTAACCCTCACACTAACCCTAACCCTCACACTAACCCTAACCCTAACCCTCATCCTAACGGTACACCTAAACCTCACCCTAACCCTCACCCTAACTCTAACCCTAAACGTAACCCTAATTCTCACCCTCACCCTCAGCCTTACTGTCATCCTCACCCTCAGCCTAACACTAAACCTAATCCTAACCCTCACCCACACCCGCACACGAACCCTAACCCTAACCCTCATCCTCACCCTCAGTCTAACTCTAAACCAATACCTAAACCTCACCCCAACCCTAAACCTCTCCCTAACCCTCACCCTCACCCTAAACCTCACCATAACCCTTACCCTCACCCTAAATCTAACCCTAATCCTCACACTAACCCTAACCCTAACCCTCACCTTAAACCTAACCCTAACCCTCACTCTCACCCTAACATTAAACCTTACCTTCACCCTCACCCACAGCCTAACCCTAACCCTAAACCTAATCCTTAACATGAACCTCACCCTAACCCTGAACCTAACCCTAAACCTAACCTTCCCACCCTATCCCTAATCCTCATACTAACCCTAACCCTCACCCTAACACTCACACTAACACATACCCTCACCTTAATCCTAACCTAACCCTCATTCTAAACCTCACCCTAAACCTAACCCTCTCACTGAACCTCAACCTCACCCAAACCTCACCCGAACCTTTACCCTCACCCTCACCCTAACCCTAAATCTACCCCTCACCTGAAAACTCAACCCTAACTCTAACCCTAACCCTAACCCTAAGTCTCATCCTCACCCTAGCCCTCATCCTAACCCTAATTATAAACCTAACCCTCACCCTAAACCTATCCCTCACCCTCACCCTAACTCTGACCCTCACTTTAACCCTCACTCTATCCCTAACCCTCATCCTAACCATATCCCTAACCCTAACCCCAACCCTCACCCTAAACCCCACCATAACCCTAAACCTAACCCTAACCCTAACACTAACAATAACCCTAACCCTCACACTCAACCTAAACTTAATGCTAACCCTAACCTTCACCCTCAACATAACCCTCACCCTAACTTTAACCATAACCCTAATCCTCACCCAAACCCTAACCCAAACAATAAACTTCATCCGTACACTCACTCTAATTCTAACCCTCACCCTCACACTCCACTTTTCCTAAACCTAATCTTAACACTAAACCTAACCCTCACCCTAACCTTAACCCTAACCCTAACCCTCAACCCTAACCCTAAACCTAAACCTAAACCTCACACTAACCCTAAACCTAAACCTAATGTTAAACCTAACGCTCAACCCTACCCTAACCCTCACCCTAAACCTAACCCTAACCCTCACCCTAATGCTAACCCTAAACCTATCGCTCTCCATAATCCTAACCATCACCCTCACCCTAACCCTAAACCTAACCCTAAACCTAAACCTAATCCTCACTCTAACCCTAACCCTAACCATAGCCTTCATCCTAACCCTCACCCTAATCCTAACCCTAAAACTTACCCTCAGCATCACCCTAAACCTAACCCTCACCCTCACCCTAATCCTAAACCTAAACCTAACCCTCACCCTAACCCTAACCCTAACCCTAATGCTAACCCTACCCCTCACCCTCACGCTATCCCTCACCCTAACTCTTACCCTCACCCTAACCCTAAACCTAACAATCACACTAAACCTAACCCTCACCAAAACCCTAACCCAACCCCTGGGCCTAATGCTCAACCTCAACCTAAACCTAACCCTAACCCTAATCCGCACCCTATCCCTAAACCTAAACCTATACTTCACCCTCAGCCTAGCCCTCACCCTAACCCTAACCCTAACACTAACCCTCAACCTCACCCTAAACATAATGCTAACCCTAAACTTCACCCTCACCCTAACCCTCACCCTAACCCTTACCCTCACCCTAAACCTAACCCTCACCCTCACCCTACAACTCACCCTAACTCTAACATTTACCCTAAACCTCACCCTAACCCTAATCTTAACCCTCACCCTATCCCTCACCCTAACCCTAACCCTAACACTAACACTAACCGTAATCCTAATGTTCACCCGAATCCTCATGCTAACCCCAACCCTAAACCTACCCCTCACCCTTACCCTTACCCTCACCCTAACTCTTAACCTCACGATAACCCTAACCCTCACACTAACCCTCACCCTCACCCTAACCCTAAACCTAACCCTCAGCCTAACCCTCATCCTAACGGTAAACCTAACCCTAACCCTCACCCTCAACCTAACCCTAACCCTCAACGTCACCCTAATTCTCACCCTCACCCTCAGCCATACAGTCATCCTCACCCTCAGCCTAACCTTAAACCTAAACCTAATCCTAAACCTCACCGTCACCCTCACCCTAACCCTAACCCTCATCCTCATCCTCAGCCTAACTCTAAACCTATACCTAACCCTCAACCTAACTCTTACCCTCACACTAACCCTCAACTGAACTCTCACCCTCAACTTATCCCTAACCCAAACACTCACCCTAACGCAAACCTTAACCCTAACCCTATCCCTAATCATCACCCTCACCATTAACCTAAACCTCACCCTCAACCTAACCCTAATACTAAACCTAACCCTCACCCTAACACACAACCTAACACTCACACTAAAACTAGCCCTCACTCTCACACTAACACTCACACTAAACCTTACCCTAACTATAACCATAAACCTTACCCTCACCCTAACCCTAACCCTAACCCTAACCCTAATCCTCACACTAATCCTAAGCCTAAACCTAACCCTAACCCTAACCCTCACCTAACACTCACCCTCACCCTCACCCTAATCCTTACCCTCACCCTAATGCTAATCATAATCCTAACCTTAACCATGACCCTCAACCTCATCTTCACTCTAACCCTAACCCTAACCCTATTCCTAACCCTCATCCTAACCCTAACACTCACCCTAACCCTCACCCTAACAGATACCCTCAACCTAATTCTAATCCTATCTCTCACCCTAACCCTCACCCTAACACTAACTCTCTCCCTAAAGCTCACCCTCAACCTAAAACTCACCCTAACTTTTACAGTCACCCTAAACCTAACCCTAAACCTAACCTCACCGAACCCTCAACCGAACACTAACCCTCAACCTAACCCTAACCCTAACCCTAACCCTCACCCTCACCCTAGCCCTCATCCTAACGCTAATCCTAACCATAACCCTAATCCTAACCCTAAACCTCACTCTCACCCTAATCCTCACCCTCACCTTAACCCTCACCCTAACCCTCATCCTAACCAAAACACTAACCCTAAACTCAACCCACACCCTAACCCCCACCATAACCCTAAACCTAACCCTAACCCTCACCCTAACACTAACAACAACCCTAACCCTCAGCCTCACCCTAACTCTAACCCTAACCCTTACACTCACCGTCACGCTACCCCTCACACTAACCCTAACCCTAACAATAACCCTAACCTTAACCCTCACCCTCACCTTACCCGTAATCCAAACCCCACCCCTCCGCCTAATCCTCATCCTAAACCTAAACTTAAACCTCACCCTAACCCTAAAGATAACCCTATCCCTAACCTCCCTTCAACCTCACCCTCAGCCTAACACTAAACCTAACCCTAACCCTCACCCTAACCTTAACCCTCACCCTACCTCTCACCTTAACACATACTCTCACCCTAACCCAAACCCTAATCCTCACCCTAACCCTCAACTTAACCCTAACCCTAACCCTAAACCTTACCTTCACACTCACCCAACCCTCAAACTAAGCCTAAACCTCAACCTAACCCTAACCCTAACCCTCACCCTCACCCTAACCCTAACCGTAATCCTAACCCTAAACCTCATCTTCACCCTCTACCCTAAACTAACCCCAACCCTCAAACTCAAACTCAAACTCACCCTCACCCTAACCCTCACCCTCACCCTCACCCTAACCCTAAACCTAACCCTAACCCTCACCCTCACCCTAACCCTAACCATAACACTCACCCTAACCCTATCCCTAACCCTAATTCTAACCCTAACGCTCACCCTTACCCTAACCCTCACCCTAACCCTTACCCTCACCCTAATCCTAACCCTAAACCTAACCCTTACACTAAACCGAAACCCTCAACATAATCTTAACCATAACACTAACTGTAACCCAAACCCTAACCCTAAACCTAACCCTCACCCTCACCCTAACATTAACCCTAACCCTACAATAACCCTATCCCTTACCCTAATCCTAACCCTCATCATCACCCTCACCCTCATCCTAACCCTAACACTAACCTAACAATAACCCTAACCCAAACCATCACCTTAACCCTAAAACTAACCCCACTCCTCAGGCTAATCCTCATCCTAAACCTAAAACTCACCTTAACCATAAACATCACCCAAAACCTAAACCTCACCCTCACCCTCACCCTCAGCCGAATCCTCACACTAACCCTAACCCTAAACCTATCCCTAACCCTCAACCTAACCGTAAAGCTCATCCTAACCCTCACCCTAACACATACGCTCACCCTAATCCTAACTCTAACCCTCACCGTAAACCTAACCCTCTCCCAAAACCTCAACCTAACCCTTACCCTCACCCTAACCCTATCCTTAACCCTAACCCTCACCCTAACCCTCACCCTCAACATAACCCGAACCCTAACTCTCAACCTAATGCTAACCCTAACCCTAAACTTGACCCTCACCCTAACCCTCAACCTCACTCTAACTGTCAACCTTTCCCTAAATATCATCCAAACACTAACAAACACTCACCCTAACCCTAACCCTAACCCTGAGCCTTTGCCTCACCCTCACCATGACCCTCACCCTAAACCTAACCCTAAACCGAAACCTAATGCTAAACCTAACCCTCTCCCTCACCCTCACGCTAACCCTAATGCTTAACCCTAAACCTAAACCTCACCCTAAAGTTAACCCTACCCCTAACCCTCACCCTAACGCTAACCCTAACCCTAACCCTCACCCTAAACCTAACCCTCACCGTCACCCTAACCCTCACACAAACCCTAGCCCTCACACTCTCCCTAACCGTCACATTCACCCTAAAACTCACCCTTTCCCTAAATATCACCCAAACATTAACCCTCACCCTAACCCTACGTCTGACCTTTAGCCTCACCCTTACCATCACCCTCACCATAAGTCTAGCCCTAAACCTAACCCTAATCCTAAACCTAACCCTCTCCCTCACCCTCATGCTAACCCTAATGCTAACCCTAACCCTAACCCTCACCCTCACCCTAACCCTAACCCTAACCCTAACCCTAACCCTAACCCTAACCCTAACAATAACCCTAACCCTAACCCTAACCCTATCCCTTACCCTCACCCTCACCTTACCCTATCCCTCAACCTCACCCTAACCCTAACACTAAACCTAACCCTCACCCTGACACTTTCACTAAACCTAACCCTCACTCTCACCCTAACCCTCACACTAAACCTTACCCTAACCCTAACCCAAACCCTTACCCTCACTCTAAATCTAACCCAAAACCTAACCCTCACACTAACCCTAATGCTAACCCTAACACTAACCCTCAACCTAACCCTCACATTCACCCTAACCCTAACCCTAACCCTCACCCTAACGCTAACCCTAACCCTAACCCTAACCGTAACCCTAACCCTAATGCTAACCCTAAAGCTCAACCTTACCCTAACCCTCACCTTAAACCTTACCCTCACACTAAACCTAACCCTACACCTAACCCTCACACTAAACCTAACCCTCACCCTCACCTCACCCTAACCCTAAGAATAACCCTAAACCTAACCCTAATCCTAAACATCACCCTCACCTTAACCCTCACCCTTTCCCTAAATATCACCCTAAAACTAACCCTCACCTTAACCCTAACCCTAACCCTGACCCTAAGCCTCACCCTCACCATCACCCTCACCCTAAGCCTAACCCTAAACCTAACCCTAATCCTAAACCTAACCCTCTCCCTCACCCTCAAGCTAATCCTAATTCTATCCCTAAACCTAACCCTCACCCTCACCCTAACCCGAACCCCAATCCGAACCCTAACAATGCCCCTAACCCTAACACTCACCATAAACCTCACTCTAAACCTCACCCTCAACATAATCCTAACCCTAATTCTAACCCCACCCCTCAGCCTAATCCTCATCCTAATCCTAAACCTAAACCTAAACCTCATCCTAACCCTAAAGATCACCTAAGCCTAACCCTCACTCTCAGTCTAACCCTGATCTAAACTCGAATCTTAACCCTGAACCTTATCCTCACCCTAAACCTAACCATAACACTAACCCTCACCCTCATCCTCATCCTAACCCTAAACCTAACCTTATCCCTAACCCTCACGCTCACCTTAACTCTCACCCTAACCCTCACCCTAACACACACCCTCAACCTAACCCTAACCCTAATCCTCACAATAACCATAACACTAACCCTCACACTAAACCTCACCCTAAACCTTACCCTCACCCTAACCCTAACCCTAATCCTTATCCTCACACTAACCCTAACACTAACCTTAACCCTAACCCTCACCCTAACCCTCACCCCCAACATAACCCTCACCCTAACCCTCACTCTTATGTTAAACCTAACCCTAACCCTCACCCTCACCTTAACCTCACCCTCACCATAAACTTCACCCTTTCCATAAATATCAACCTAACACTAACCCTCACCCTTACCCTAACTTTAACCCTGACCCTAAGCCTCACCCTCACCATAACCCTCACCCTAAGCCTAACCATAAACCTAACCCTAATCCTAAACCTAACCCTCTCCCTAACTCTCACGTTAACACTAATGCTAACCCTAAACCTAACCCTCACCCTAAACCTCACCCTCAACATAAACCTAAACCTAACCCTCACACTAACCCTCACCCTCAACATAACCCTAACCCTAACCCTCACCCTAATGCTAACCCTAACCTTAAACCTCACCCTCACCCTAACCATCACCGTCAGCCTAACCCTCACCCAAATCCTAACCCTCACACTAACCCTAACCCTCAACCTAACCCTAACCCTCACCCTTTCCCTAAATATCACCCTAACACTAACCCTCACCCTAAGCCTAAGCCTAACCCTGACCCTAAGCCTCACCCTCAACAGCACCCTCACCCTAAGCCTAACCCTAAACCTAACCCTAATGCTAAACCAAACCCTCTCCCTCACCCTCACACTAACCCAAATGCTATCCCTAACCCTAACCCTCACCCTAACACTAACCCTAACCCTAACCCTATCCCTAAAACTCACCCTAACCTTAACCCTATCCCTAACCTCACCCTAACGCTAACACTCACCCTCATCCTAACCCTAACACTAAACCTAGCCCTCACCCTAACACTCACCCTAAAACTCACACTAAACTTAACACTCACTCTCACCCTTACCCTAAACCTAAACCTAACCCATACCCTCACCCTAACCCTAATCCTCACACTAACCCTAACCCTAACCCTAACACTAAGCCTCACCCTAACCCTCACCACAACCTAACCCTAACCCTAACCCTCACCCTAATGCTCACCCTAGCCCTAAACCTCACCCTCACCCTAACCCTCAACGTCACCCTAAACCTCACGCACACCCTATTCCTCACACTCAGCCTAACCCTCACCCTCACATTAACCCACATCTCACCATAAATATCACCCAAACCCTAACCCTCACCCTAAACCTAACCCTAACACGCAACCTAAGGCTCACCCTCACCATGACCTTCACCCTAAGCCTAACTGTAAACCTAACCCTAATCCTAAACCTAACCCTCTCACTCACCCTCATGTTAACCCTAATGCTAACCCTAACCCTAAACCTCACCATAACCCTTACCCTCACCCTAACCCTAACCCTAATCCTCAAACTAACCCTAACCCTAACCCTCACCCTAAAACTTACCCTAACCCTAACCCTCACCCTAACCCTCACCCTAACCCTCACTCTTTCCCTAAATATCACCCTAACACTAACACTCAGCCTAACCCTAACCATAACCCTTACCATAAGCCTCACCCTCACCATCACCCTCACCCTAAGCCTAACCCTGAACCTCACCCTAACCCTAACCCTAACCCTAACAATAACCCTAACCCTAACCCTATCCCTAACCCTCACCCTCACCCTCAACCTAATCCTCACCCTTACTCTAACCCTAACATTAAACCTAACCCTCACCCTAACACTCACCCTACCACTCACACTAAAACAAGCCCTCACTTTCAACCTAACCCTCACCCTAAACCTTACCCTAACTATAACCCTAAACCTTACCCTCATCCTAACCCTTAATCTAACCCTAATCCTCAAACTAATCCTAAGCCTAACCCTAACCCTAACCTCACCCTAACCCTCACCCTCACCTTCACCTTAACCCTAACCCTAACCCTCACCCTAATGCTAACCCTAACCCTAACCCTCACCCTCACCCTAATCCTAAACCTAACCCGCAAACTAACGCTTACCCTAACACTCACACTAAACCTAACCCTAACCCTAATCCTCACACTCACCCTAACCTTAACCCTAACCCTAACCCTCAACCTAACCCTCACCTTCACACTAAGCCTAACCCTAACACTCACCCTAATGCTAACCCTAACCCTAACACTCACCCTCACCCTAACGCTCACCATCAACCTAACCCTCACCCACACCCTAACCCTCACACTCACCCTAAAGCTCACACTCACCCTAATCCTCACCATCACCCTAAATATCACCCTAACCCTAACCCTCACCCTAATCCTAATCCTAACCCTCACCCTAAGCCTCACCCTCACCATGACCCTCACACTAAGCCTAACCGTAAACCTAACCCTAATCCTAAACCTAACCATCTCCCTCACACTCATGCTAACCCTAATGCTAACCCTAACACTAAACCTCACCATAACCCTTAACATCACCCTCACCCTAACCCTGACACTAAACCTAAATCTCACCCTAACACTCACACTAACACTCACACTAAACCGAACCCTCACTCTCACCCTAAACCTCACCTTTTCCCTAAATATCACCCTAACACTAATCCTCACCCTAACCCTAATCCTAACCCTGACCCTAAGCCTCACCCTCACCAACACCCTCACCCAATGCCTAACCCTAAACCTAACTCTAATCCTAAATTTAACCCTCTCCCTCACCCTCAATCTAAACATAATGCAATCCCTAACCCTCACCCTCACCCTCACCCTAACCCTAACCTTAACCCTAACAATAACCCTAACCCTAACCCTATCACTAACCCTCACCCTCAACCTAAAACTAACTGTCACCCTCACCCTAACCCTAACACTCAACATAACCCTCACCCTAATACTCACACTAAAACTAGTCCTCACTCTCACCCTAACCTTCACCCTAAACCTTACCCTAACTATAACCCTAACCCTTACCCTCACGCTAACCCTAACACTCACCTGCACCCTAACCCTAACCCTAACCCTAACCCTAAGCCTAAAAATAACCCTAACCCTAACCCTAACCCTATCCCTAACCCTCACCCTCACCCTAACCCTTACCGTCACCCTCACCCTAACCCTAAAAATAACCCTAACCCTAACCCTAACCCTATCCCTAACCCTCACCCTCACCCTAACCCTTACCGTCACCCTCACCCTAACCCTAACACTAAACCTAACCCTCACCCTAACACTCACCATAACATTCACACTAAACCTAACGCTCACTCTCACCCTAACACTCACACTAAACCTAACCCTAACCCTAATCCTCACACTCACCCTAACCTTAACCCTAACCCTAACCCTCAACCTAACCCTCACCTTCACACTAAGCCTAACCCTAACACTCACCCTAATGCTAACCCTAACCCTAACACTCACCCTCACCCTAACGCTCACCATCAACCTAACCCTCACTCACACCCTAACCCTCACACTCACCCTAAAGCTCACACTCACCCTAATCCTCACCATCACCCTAAATATCACCCTAACCCTAACCCTCACCCTAATCCTAATCCTAAACCTCACCCTAAGCCTCACCCTCACCATGACCCTCACACTAAGCCTAACCGTAAACCTAACCCTAATCTTAAACCTAACCATCTCCCTCACACTCATGCTAACCCTAATGCTAACCCTAACACTAAACCTCACCATAACCCTTACCCTCACCCTACCCCTGACACTAATCCTCACAATAACCCTAACCCTAATCCTCACCCTAAACCTAAACCTAACCCTCACCCTCACCCTAACACTAATCCTCACCCTTTACCTCACCCTCACCCTGAATCTAATCCTAAAACTAAACCTCAACCTCATCGTTACCCAAACCATAACACTAACCCTATCCCTAAGCCTCATCCTAACGCTAACCTTCACCCTAACCCTCACCCTAACTCATACCCTCACCCTAATCCTAACCATATCCCTCAAGCTAACCCTCACCCTAACCCTAACCCTCTCCCTAAATCTCTCCCTCACCCTAAACCTCACCCTAACCTTTACCCTCACCCTAACTCTAACCCTAAACCTACCACTCACCCGAAACCTCACCCTAACCCTAACCCTCAACCTAACCATAACCCTAATCCTAACCTTCACCCTCACCCTAGCCCTCATCCTAACCCTAATCCTAACCCTCACCCTAATCCTAACCCTCACCCTCACCCTAACCCTCACACTCACCTTTACCCTCACCCAACCCTATCCCTCATCCTAACCATAACCCTATCCCTAACCACAAACCTCACCCTAACTGTAACCCTAAGCCTCACGCTAATGCTAACGCTAATCCTAACCCTAATCCTCACACTAACCCTAAACCTAACCCTAACCACACTAACCCTAATCCTCACACTAACCCTAAACCTTACACTCACCCTCACCCTAACTCTCAACGTTAACCTAACCCTCACCCAAACCCTAACCCTCACACTCACCCTAACCCTCACCCTCACCCTCACCCTAACCCTCACCCTTTCCCTAAATATCACCCTAACACTAACCCTCACCCTAACCCTAACCGTAACCCTGACCCTAAGCCTCACCCTCACCATCACCCTCACCCTAAGCCTAACCCTAAACCTAACCTTAATCCTAAACCTAATCTTCTCCCTCACACTCTCTCTAAACCTAATGCTATCCCTAACCCTCACCCTCACACTCACCTTAACCCTAACCCTAACAATAACCCTAACCCTAAACCTATCCCTAACCCTCACCCTCACCCTAAACCTAAGCGTGACGCTTAAGTTTAGGTTTAGGTTAGGGTGACCCTCACCCTAACCCTATCACTCAATACTAATACACTAAATACTAACACTAAATAGTAACCTAATACTAACACTAATACTAACACTAATACTCACCATAATATTAACCCTAAAACTAGGCCTCACTCTCACTCTAACCCTCACTGTAAACCTTAACTTAACTATAAACCTAACCCTTACCCTCACCCTAACTTTAACCCTAACCCTAACTCTCACCTTCACCCTAACCCTAACCCTAACAATAACCCTAACCCTAACCCTAATCCTAAACCTAACCCTCACCCTCATGCTCACCCTAACAATCACCCTAACCCTAACACTAACCCTAAGCCTAATCCTCATCCTAAACCTCACACTAACCAGACCCCTAATGCTAACCCTAACCCTAACCCTCATAGTATCCCTAACCGTAACCCTAACCCTCAAACTCAATCTAACCCTCACCCTTTCCTTTACCCTCAACGTAAACCTAACCCTAACCCTCACCGTCACCGTCACCCTAACACTAACCCTAACCCTGACCCTCACCCTTACCCTCAGCCTAAACCTAAACCTAACCCTAATCCTAACACTAACACTCACCCACACTCTAACCCTAACCCCCACCTTCACCCTCACCCCCACCCTCACCCTAACCATCACCCTCAACCTAAATATCACCCTAACCCTAAGCCTCAACCTAATCCTAATCCTAACACTCACCCTAAACCTCACCCTAAGCCTAACCCTAACCCTAAACCTAATCCTAAACCTAACCGTCTCCCTCACCCTCAACATAACCCTAACCCTAACCCTCACCCTTACCCTCACCCTAACCCTAACCCTAACCCTAAGAATAATCCTACCCCTCACCCTCAACTTCAATCTCACCCTAACTGTAACCCTATCCCTAACAATAACCCTCACCCTAACCCTAACCCTAACCCTAACTCTCACTCTCACCCTAACCCTAAACCTAAGCCTCACCCAAACCCTAACCCTAACCCTAAAGCTAACCCTAAGGCTAACCCTCACCCTCACCCTAACCCTAAGGCTAACCCTAACCTTCACCATCAACTGAACCCTCACTCTAACCCTTTACCGCAACCTAAACCTAACCCTCACCCTCACCATATACCTAAACCTAACCCTAACCCACACCATAACGCTAAGTGTCAGCCTAACACTAACCCTTACCCGAAAACTCACCCTAACCCTTACCTTCATGCTAATCCTAACCCTAATCCTCACACTAACCCTAACCGTAAACAAAACCTTCATCCTAACCCTCACCCTAATCCTTACCCTAAACCCTACCATTAACCTCACCCTAGCCCTAACACTCAACCTCACCCTAATCCTAAACCTAACCCTAACCCTCTCCCTAACCCTAACCATAATGCTAACCCTAACCCTCACCTTAACCTAATCCTCGCCCTCACCCTTACCCTCACACTAACTCTAACACTAACAATCACACTAAACCGAACCCTAACCCGACCTCTAACCCTACCCCACAGCCTAACACTCACCCTAACCCTAACCCTAATCCACACCCTATCCCTAAACCTAAACTTAACCCTCACCCTCAGCCAAGCCCTCACCCTAACCTTAACCCTAAACCTAACCCTCACCCTCACCCTAAACCTAATGCTAACCCTGAACTTCACACTCACCCTAACTCTCACCCTAACCCTTACTCTCACCTTAACCTAATCCTCACCCTCACCCTAAAACTCAACCTAACCCTAACACTAACAATCACACTAAACCTAACCCTCACGCTAACCCTAACCCTAATCCTCACCCTAAACCTCACCATAACCCTTATCCTCACCCTAACCATAACCCTAATCCTCACACTAACCCTAAACCTAACCCTAACCCTCACCCTCACCGTCACCATAACCCTCACCCTAAACATAACCCTCACCCACACCCTCACCCTAACCCTAACCCTCACTCTCACCCTAGCATTCACCATAATCCTAACGATAACCCTAACCAAACTCTCACCCTCAGCCTCACCCTCAGCCTCAGCCTAACCCTATCCCTAAACCTAATCCTAACCCTATCCCTCAACCTCACCCTCACCTTCACCCTAATCCTAACCCTCACCCTCACAGTAACACTTAACCTCACCCTAACCCTAACCATAAACCTCACACTAACCCTAACCTTTACCATCACCCTCGTCCTAACACTAATCCAAACCCTCAACCTCATCCCTCACATTCACCCTCAGCCTAAACCTAATATTAACCCTAATCCTAACCCTAACCCTCACCCTCACCTTCACCCTTATCCTAACCATAAGCCTCACCCTAACCCTAACCCACAGAATAACCCTCTCCTTCACCCTAACCCTTACCCTCACCCTAACCTAACCCTCACCTCACCCTAACCCTCAACCTAACCCTAACCCTAACCCTAACCATCATACTAACCCTCACCCTAACTCTAAACCTCACGCTAACTCTCACCCTAACACTCACGCTAACCCTAACCCTCACTCTCACCCTAACACTCACCCTAACCCTAACTCTAAGCCTAACCCTCACCCTCACCCTAACCCTCACCCTAAGGCTTACCCTCACCCTAACACTAAGCCTAACCCTAACCCACATAATATCAATAACCCTCACACTAATCCTAACCTTACCGGTAACCCTATAGATCATCCTACACCTAAAAGTAACCCTAACCCTCACCCTCTCCCTCACCCTCACCCTCAGCCTAAACCTAAACCTAACCTAATCCTAACCCTAACCCTCATGCTCACTCTTACCTTAACCCTAACCCAAACTCTAACCTTAACCCTCACCCTCACCCTCACACTAACCACCACCATAAACTTTAACCTCACCCTAAACCTAAACCTAACCCTAACCCTAACACTAACCCTTACCCTCACCCTCACCCTAACCCTAAACCTCACTCTAACCCTCACCCCAAACCTAAACCTAACCCTCACCCTAAACCTAACCCTCACCCTCAACCTCACCCTCCGCCTCACCCTCACCCTCACTGTAACCCTATCCCTCACCCTAAACCTAACCCTCACCCACATCCTAACACTCACCCTCAACCTAACTTTCACCCTCACACTAAACATCACCCTAACAGTAACCCTCACTCTAACCCTAACGCTAACCCTCACCCTAACCCTAACCCTTAAGTTAACCATCACCTTCACCCTCACCCTCACCTTAAAACTCACCCTCAGTCTAGCCCTTACCCTAATCCTAACTGTAACCCTAACCCAGCCCTCAAACTCACCCTCACATTCACCCTCAGCCTAACACTATAACTACACCTAATCCTAACCCTAAATCTCACCATAACCCTCACCTTCACCCTAAACCTAACCCTCACACAAACCGTAATCCTCAACCTTACCCTATCAGTCACCCTAACCCTAACCCTAACACTAAGCCTAAACCTCACTCTAACCCTCATCTTAACACTAAACCTAACACTCATCCTAACCCTCACCATAACCCTAACCCTAACCCTAACACTCATCCTCAACCTAACACTGACCCTAACCCTTACCCTTATCCTAACCCTAACTCTAACTCTCACACTAACCTAACCCTCACACTGACCCTCACCCTAACACTAACCCTAACCCTCACCCTCACCCTTACCCTCAGCTTAAACCTAATCCTTATCCTAACCCAAACCCTCCCCTCACCCTCACTCTAGCCCTAACCATCACCCTCAACCTCACCCTAATTCTAACCCTAACCCTCATCCTAATCTTAACCCCCACCCTAACCCTAAATCTAATCCTCAACCTCACAGTAAAACTAACCCTAACCCTAACCCTAACAATAACCCTCACCCTAACCCTCACACTAACCCTAACGCTAACCCTAAACCTCAATCTCAACCAAACCCTCACCATAACCCTGACCCTCACCCTAAACCTAAGCATAACCCTCACAATAAACATTACCCTCACCATAACCCTAATTCTACAACTCAACCTAACCCTCACAATAACCCTAACCCTAACCCTCACCCTAAACCTCACCATCACCCTAACCCTAAACCTAACCCTTACCCTCACCCTTACCCTCACCTTCACCCTAACCTTAACCCTAACAATAACCCAAACCCTCACCCTCACCCTCAACCTTCCCCTAACCCTAAACCTAACCCTAACAATAACCCTCACCTTAACCCTAACCCTAACCCTCACCCTCACCCTAATCCTAACCCTAACCCAAACCCTCACCCAAACCCTAACCCTAACCCTAACCCTAACCCCAAGTCTAATCCTCACCCTCACCCTAACTCTAATGCTAACCCTAACATTTACCCTCACCCTAACCCTTTACCTCACACTAAACCTAACCCTCAACCTCACCATATCCCTAACCATAACCCTAAACCCCACCTTAAACCTAACAATCAGCCTAACACTCACCCTCACCCTAAACCTCACCCTAACACTTACCCTCACCCTAACCCAAACCCTAACCCTAATCCTGACACTAATCCTAACCCTAACCATAACCATCATCCTAACCCTCACCCTAATCCTAACCCGAAACCCTAACCTCAACCTCACCCTAGCCCTAACCCTCACCACACCCTAACCCTAACCCTAATGTTAACACTAACCCTCACCGACACCCTGTCCCTCACCCTAACTCTTGACCTCACCCTAAACCTAACTCTAACAATCACACTAAACTTAACCCTGACCCTAACCCTAACCATACCCCTCAGCCTAACACTCACCCTAACCCTAAACCCAACCCTAATCCTCACTCTATCCCTAAACCTAACCCTAACCCTCACACTCAGAGTAGCCCTCACCCTAACCCTAACCTTAACCCTAAGCCTCGCCCTCACCCTAAACCTAATGATAAACCTAAACTTCACCCTCACCCTAACCCTTACCCTCACCCTAAACCTAATCCTCACCCTCACCCTAAAACTCACCCTAACCCTAACCCTAACCCTCACCCTAACCCTAACCCTAACACTAACACTAACCATAATCCTAACACTCACGATAATCCTCAAGCTAATCCTGAACCTAAACCCACCCCTCACCCTCACCATTAACCTCATCCTAACACTTACCCTCAACCTTATCCTAACTCTCACACTAACCCTAACCCTCACCCTAACCCTAACCCTAACCCTCAGCCTGACCCTCATCCTAACCATAAACCTAATTCTAACACTCACCCTCACCCTAGCCCTAACCCTAAACGTCACCCTAATTCTAACCCACACCCTAACCCTCACCCGAACCTCAGCCTAACCCTCATCCTAACCCTAAACCTAATCCTAACACTCACCCTCACCCTATCCCTAACCCTAAACGTCACCC
This sequence comes from Dipodomys merriami, assembly GCF_024711535.1. Classification (NCBI taxonomy): domain Eukaryota; kingdom Metazoa; phylum Chordata; class Mammalia; order Rodentia; family Heteromyidae; genus Dipodomys; species Dipodomys merriami. The sequence continues at coordinate 424,229 of NW_027206293.1, read as the reverse complement.
TAATTCTAACCCTCACCCTAAGCCTCCCCCGAAACTTTACCCTCAACCTAACCCTAATCCAAACACTCAGCCATTCCCTCACCCTAAACCTAACCCTCTCCCTAACACACACACTCACCCTAATCCTCACCATAACCCTTACCCTCACCCAAACCCAACCCTAATCCTCACACTAGCCCTAAACCTAACCCTAACCCTAAACCTCACCCTAACCCTAATCCTATTCCTCACCTTAATGCTAACCCTAAACCTAAAAATCACCCTAACCCTCACCGTCACCCGAAGCCTCACACATACCCTAACCCTCAACATCACCCTCAACCTCAACCTTACCCTAACCCTAATTCTCAGGTAACCCTAACCCTAACCCTCACCCTACCCCTCACACTAACCCTAACGCTACACTTAAACCTCAATCTCACCCTAACTCTCACCCTAACCCTTAACCTTACCCTAACTCTAACACTAACCCTAACCCTCACACTCAACCTAACCCTCACACTTACCCTAGCCCTTACCCTAACCCTAATCCTAAATTTCACCCTCACCCTAACCCTCACTCTCACCCTAAACATCACCCTAACCCTAACCCTCACCATAATCCTAACCCTAACCCTCACCCTAAATCTCACCCTCAACATCAGCCTCACCCTAACCCTCACCATAATCCTAACCCTAACCCTCATCGTAAATCTCACCCTCAACATCACCCTTACCCTAACCCTAACCCTAACCCTAACCCTAACCCTAACCCTAACCCTCTCCTTAAAACTCACCCTCATCCTAAACCTCACCCTAAACCTTACCGTCACTCTAACCCTATACCTAACCCTAAACCTAACCCTCACCCTCACCAGCACCCTCACCCTAAACCTAACCCTAACCCGAAAAATAAGCCTAACCCTAACCTTAACCCTAAACCTGACCCTCACCCTAACCCTAATCCTCACCCTAAACCTAATACTAACCCTCTCACCCTCAGACTAGCCCACACACTAACCCTAACCCTAAGCCGAACCCTCAACCTCACCCTAAACCTAATGCTAAGCCTAACCTTCACCCTCACCCTAACCCTCACCATAACCCTGAACCTCACCCTAAACCTAACCCTCACCCTCACCTTAACCCTAACACTCACACTAACGTAAACGTCAGCTTAACCCTCACCCTCACCCTAAACCTCACCCTAACACTTACCCTCACCCTAAACATAACCCTAAACATAACCCTCACCCTAAATCTCACCCTAACCCTAAACCTAACCCTAACCCTCACCCTAATCCTAACCCTAACCATATTGCTAACCCTAACACTCAACCTCACCCTATATCTCTCCCTAACACTTACCCTCACCCTAACCCTAACCCTAACACTCACACTAAACCTAACCCTCACCCTAACCCTAAGCCTCACCCTCAGCCTAGCCCTCACCCTAACAATAACCCTAAACCTAATGATCATCCTCACCCTAACCCTAATTCTAACCCTAACCTTCACCCTCACCCTAACCCTAATTCTAACTCTAACCTTCCCCCCCACCCTAACCCTCACCCTAACCATTACCCTCTCCCTAAACCTTACCCTCACCCTTCCCCAACCAACAACCTAACCTTAACCCTCACCCTGAAACTCACCCTAACACTTAACCTCACCCTAAACCTAGCACTCATCCTCACCATATCCCTAACCCTAACCCTAACCCTCACCTTAAACCTAACCGTCAACCTAACACAAACCCTCACCCTAGACCACAACCTAACCCTTACCCTCACCCTAAGCCACACTCTCACCATCACCCTCACCCTAAGCCTAACCCTAAAGCTAACCCTAATCCTGAACCTAAACCTATCCTTCACCCTCTCCCTAACCCTAAATCTAACCCTAAACTTAACCCTCACCCTGACCGTAACCCTAACCTTCACCCTAACAATAACTCTAATCTTAACCCTCACCCTAACTCTAACCCTCACCCTAAACCTAACCCTAAACCTCACACTCACTCTATCCCTAACCCTCACACTCACCCTTACCCTCAGCCTAACCCTAACCCTAACCCTAATCGTAAACCTGAACCTCACACTCACCCTTAACCTAACCCAAACCCCAACCCTCATCCTCACACTCGAATTCATACTAACCCTAAACCTAACACTAACCCTCATCCTAACCCTGACCATCACCCTCACCCTAACCCTCACCCTTACCCTAATCCTCCCCCTAACCCTAACCCTCATCCTAACCATAAGCCTAACCATAACCCCAATCTTCACCCTAACCCCCACCATAACACTAAACCTAACCCTAACCCCCACCCTAACACTAACAAAAACCCTAACCCTTAGCCTCACCCTAACCCTCACTCTAACCCTTACACTCAAGGTCACCCTACCCCTCACACTAACCCTAACCCTCACCCTAACCCTCACCCTAATCCTTACCCTCACGCTGACCCAACCCTCTCACTAACCATAAGACTCAACCTAACCCTAGCCCTAACCCTCACCCACACCCTAACCCACACCCTAATCCTAACCATAAACCTCATCTTCACCCTCTTCCTTACCCTAACCCTAAACCTCACCCTCAACGTCAACCTCACCCTAACGCTCACCCTCACCCTCACTCTCACCCTAACCCTAACCCTAACCTTCACCCTAACCCTAACATTCACCGTAAACTTAACCCGAATCCTCACCCTTACCCTCACCCTATGACTAAACCTAACCCTAACCCTCACCCTAACCCTGACCCTAACCTAATGCTAACCCTAACGTTCACCCTTACCCTAACCCTCACCCTAACCCTTACCCTCACAATAACCCTATCCCTAAACCTAACCCTCACACAAAGTCTAAACCTCACACTTACCCTAACCCTAACACTAACAAAATCCCTAACTCTAACCCTAAATCTAACCCTCAACCTCAACCTAACCCTAACCCTAACCGTAACAATAACCCTATTCCTAACCCTAATCCTAAATCTCATCCTCACCCTCACACTCACCCTAACTCTAACACTAAACCTAACCCAAAAATAACCCTAACCATAACCCGAAACCTAACCCTCACCCTAACCCTAAAGCTAACCCCACCCCTCAGCCTAATCCTCTTCCTAAACCTAAAACTAAACCTCACCCTAAACCTAAACAACAACCTAACCCTAATCCTAACCCTCACCCTAACCCTCAACCTAATACAAATCCATATCCTAACCCTAACACTAACCCTCACCGTAACCGTAACCCTCTCCCTAAACCTCACCCTAACCTTTACGCTCACCCTAACCCTAACTCTAATCCTCACACTAACCCTAAACCTAATCCTAACCCTAACCCTGAACCTCAGCCTCAACCTAACCGTAACCATAAACCTAAACCTCACGCTCACCCTAATGGAACCCTAACCCTAATAATAACCCTATTCCTAACCCTAATCCTAACACTCATCCTCACCCTCAGGCTCACCCTAACCCTAAACCTAACCCTAACCCTAACCCTAACAATAATCCTAACCCTAATGCTAACCCTCACCCTAACCCTAATCCTAACCCCACCTCACCCTCATCCTCATCCTAAACCGAAACCTAAACCTAAACCTCAACCTAACCCTAAAGATCACCCTAAATCTAACCCTCACCCTCACCCTGAGCCTCAGCCTACCCCTATCACTAACCCTAATCCTAACCCTCACACTAACCCTAACCCTCACCCTAACCCTCACCTTAACCCTAACCTTCTCCCTAAACCTCACTCTCACCCTAAACCTCACCCTAAATACTTACCTCACCCTAACCCTAAACTTAACCCTAACCCTAATCCTCACACTAACACTAACCCTAACCCCAACCCTAACCCTAACACTCACGCTCACCCTAACCCTCAACTTCACCCTAACCCTCACCCAAACCCTAACCATCAAACTCACATTAACCCTCACCCTCACCTTAACCCTCACCCTTTCCCTAACTATCACCCTAACACTAAACCTCACCGTAACCCTAACCCTCATCCTGACCCTAAACCTCACCCTCACCATCACCCTCATCCTAAGACTAAACCTAAACCTAACACTAATCCTAAACCTAACCTTCTCGCTCACCCTCACACTAACCCTAATGCTAACCCTAAACTTAACCCTCACCCTCACCCTATCCCTAACTCTAACCGTAACAATAACCTTAATCCTAACCCTAACCCTATCCCTAATCCTCACCTTGAACCTAACGCTAACACTAAACCTAAACCTCACCCTAACACTCACCCTAACACTCACATTAACCTAACCCTCGCACTCACCTAAACCCTCACCCTAAACCTTACCCTAAACCTAACCCTAACCCTTACCCTCACCCTAAACCTAAGCCTAACCCTAAACCTCACAATAACCCTATCCCTAACCCTAACCCTCACCCTAACCCTCACCCTCACCCTAACCCTATTCCTAACCCTCACCCTAATGCTAACACTAACCCTAACGCTCACCCTCACCCTAAACCTCACAGTAATCCTAACCCTCAGCCACACCCTAACTGTCACACTCACCCTAAACCTCACCCTCACCCTAACATTCACCATCACCCTAATTCTATCCCTCACCCTAACCCGAACCCGAACCCGAACCCTCAACCTAACCCTAACCCAAACCTTCACCCTTTCCCTCACCCTAACCATAAACCTCTCCCTAACCCTCACCCTCAACCTAACCCTAACCCTAATCCTCACACTAACCCTAACCTTAACCCTAACCCTATACCTCACTCTAATCCTCACCCTCACCCTAACCCTAACCCTATCACTCACCCTAACGCTAACCCTAATCCTAACCCTCACCCTAATGCTCACGGTCACCGTAACCCTCACCGTCACCCTAAGCCTCACCCACACCCTAACCCTCACCCTCACCCTCACCCTCACCCTAAAAATCACTCTAACCCTAAATTTCACCATAATCCTAAACCTAACTCTCACCCTAAACCTCACCGTCAACATCACCCTCACCCTAAGCCTAATCACAAACCTAAACCTAATCCTAAACCTAACCCTCTCTCTCACCCATACCCTAAACCTAACCATAACCCTCAACATAACCCTAACCCTCTCCCTAAAACTCACCCTCAGCCTAAGCCTCACCCTAAACCTTACCCTCACCCTAACCCTAAACCTGACCCTCACCCTTACCCTCAGCCTAAACCTAACATTAACACTAATCCTAACCCTGAACCTCACCCTCACCCTGAACCTAATCCAAACCCTAAATCTCACCATCACCCTCACCCTAACTCTCACCCTAACTCTATCCCTAACCCTCACCCTAACCTTAACCCTCACCCAAACCCCCACCCTAACACATACTCTCACTCTAACCCTAAACCTAACCCTCACCCTAACATTCACCCTAAACCTAACCCTCCCCCTAAACCTCACGCTCACCCTAAACCTCACCCTAACCCTTATAATCACCCTAACCCTAACCCTAAACCTACCCCTCACCTGAACCCTCAACCTAACACTAACCCACAACCTAACCCTAACCATAACACTCATCCTCACCCTAGCCCACATCCTAACCCTAATCGTAAACCTAACCCTCAACCTAAACCTAACCCTCACCCTCAAACTCACGCTCACCCTCACCATAATCCTCACCCTAACCCTAACCCTAACAATAAACCTAACCCTCACCCTCACCCTCAGCCTTCCACTAACCCAAACCCTAACAATAATCCTCACCCTAACCCTAACACTAACACTCACCCTCACCCTAACCCTAACCATAACCCTAAACTTCACCCAAAACCTAACCCTCACTCTAACCCTTAACCTCACCCTAAACCTAACCCTCACCCTCACCTTAAACCTCAACCTAACCCTTACCCTCACCCTAACCCTAACCCTAACCCTAATCCTCACACTAACTCTAACCCTAACCATAACCATCATCCAAACTCTCACCCTAATCCTAATCCTAACCCTAACCCTCACCCTAACCCTAAACCTAATGCAAACTCTAACACTCACCCTCACCCTATCCCTAATCTTAACCCTTAACCTCACCCTAACCCTAACACTAACAAACACATTAAACCTAACCCTACCACTCAGCCTAACACCCACCCTAACCCTAACCCACACCCTAATCCTCACCCTATCCCTAAACATAACCCTGACCCTCACCCTAAACCTAATGCTAAACCTAACATTCACTCTCATCCTGACCCCCACCCTAATGATTACCCTCACCCTAAACCTAACCCTCATCCCCACACTAAAACTCATGCTCACCCAAACCATCACCCTAACCCTCACCCTAACCCTCACACTAACCCTCGCCCTAACCCTACCACTACCAATAACACTAAAACTAACCTTAATCCTAATGCTCACCCTAAGCCTCAAGCTAACGCTAACCCTCACCCTCAGCCTAGCCCTCAACCTAACCCTAACCCTAATCCTAACCCTCACCCTCACCCTAAACTTAATGCTAAACCTAAACTTCACTCTCACCCTAACCCTCATCCTAATGCTTACTCTCACCCCAAACCTTAGACTCACCCTCACCCTAAAACTCAACCTCACCCTAACCCTAACCCTCAACCTAACCCTCAATCTAACCCATAGCCTCACCATAAACTTAACCCTCAAACTAAAATTTAACCTAACCCTAAACCTCACCCTAACCCTAACTCTAAACCTACCCCTCACCCGAACCCTCACCCTAACCCTAACCCTAACCGTAACCCTAAACCTCACACTCACCCTATCTCTCATCCTAAACCTAAACCTAACCCTAACCCCAACCCTCATCCTAACCCCCACCATAACCCTAAACCTAACACTAACCCTCACCCTAACACTAAAAATAACCCTAACCCTCAGCCTCACCCTAACCCTCACCCTAACCCTTACTCTCACAGTCACCCTACCCCTCACGCTAAACCTAACCTTCACCCTAACCCTAACCCTCTCCCTAATCCTTACATTAAACCTAAACCTAAACCTAACAATAACCCTCACACTAACCCTCACCCTAAACCTAACCCTAACCCTAATTCTCACCCTCACCTTAACTATCACCCTAACCCTTAACCTCATGCTCTCTGAACCCTCACCCTAACCCTAATCCTAATCCTAACTCTAAACATCAACTTCACCCTCTCCCTTACCCTAACCCTAATCCTCACCCTCAACCTCACCCTCACCCTAACCCTCACCCTCACCCTCACCCTCACCCTAACCCTGAACCTAACCCTAACCCTAACCCTCACCCAACCTTAAACCTAACCCTCACCCTTACCCTCACACTAAACCTAACCCTAAACCTAACCCTCAGCCTAACCCTAACCCTAAACCTAATGCTAACCCTAATGCTCACCCTTAACCTAACCTTCACCCTAACCCTTACCCGCACCCTAACCCTAACCCTCACACTAAAACTACCCCTCACCACAAACCTAACCATAATGCTAACAATAACGCTAACCCTAAACCTAAACCTAACCCTCACCCTTACCCTAATCCTAACGCTAACCCTAACAATAAACCTATCCCTAACCCTAACCTTAACCCTAATCCTAACTCTCACCATAACATATACCCTCACCCTAACCCTAATCCTAACCCTCACCTTAACTTTCAAAGTAACCCTAACCCTCTTCCTAAACCTCACTCTAACCCTTACCCGCACCTTAACCCTAACCCTAATCCTCACCCTAACCCTAACCCTAACCCCACCCTAACCTTCAAAGTAACACTAAACCTCTTCCTAAACCTCACTCTAACCCTTACCCACACCCTAACCCTAACCCTAATCCTCACACTAACCCTAACCCTAACCCTAAACCTAACCCTCACCCTAACCCTCACCCAAAACCTCACCCTAACCCTCACCCTAAGCCTCACACTCAACTTAACACAAATGCTAACCCCAATCTTCACCCTCACCCTAACCCTCATGCTAAAACTTAAACTCACCTTAAACCTAACCCTCAACCTCAAACTCAACCTAACCCTAACCCTAACCCTAACCCTCACCCTAACCCTTAACCTAACCCTAACCCTAACACAAACCCTAACCCTCACCGACACCAAAACCCTCACCCAAAACCTAACCCTCACCCAAACCCTAACCCTCACCGTCACCCTAACCCTCACTCACACCCTAACCTTCACGCTCACCCAAAATATCAAGCTAACCCTAACCCTCACCCTAACCCTAACCCTAAACCTCACCCTAAGGCTCAGCCTCACCATCACCCTCACCCTAAGAATAACCCTAAACCTAACGCTAGTCCTAAACCTAACCCTCTCACTCACCCTCACGCTAACCCTAACGCTAACGCTAACGCTAACCCTAACCCTCACCGTCAACCTAAACCTAACCCTAACCCTAAACCTAACCCTAACAATAACCCTAACCCTAACCCTAACCCTCACACACACCCTCACCCTAAACCTAACCTTAACCATAAACCTAAACCTCACACTAACCCTAACCCTAACCATAAACTTCATCCTAACACTCATCCTAATTCTAACCCTAAACCCTACCCTCACACTCACCCTAACCGTAACCTTAACCCTAACCCTAACCCTAACTCTCACCCTAAACCTCACCTTCACTCTAACCCTCACCCTTACCCTAAATATCACCCTAACTCTAACCCTCTCCCTAACCCTCACTGTCACATTAAACCTCACCATCACCCTAACCCTCACACTCACCCTAACCCTTGCCCTCACCCTAAACCTCACCCTCACCGTAAATATCACCCAAAGCCAAACCCTCACCCTAACCCTAACCCTAACCCTCATCCTCACCCTAACCCTAACCCTAAGCCTAACAATAACCCTAAGCCTAAACCTTACCCTAACCCTAACCCTCACCCTCACCCTAACCCTAACCCTAAACTTAACCATTAACCTAATTCTCACACTAACCATAACCATAAACATAAGCTTCATCCTAAACCTCACCCTAATTCTAACCATAAAACCTACCCTCACCCTCACCCTAAACCTAAACCTCAAGCTCACACTCACCCTAATCCTAAAACTAAGCCTAACCCTAACCCTCCCCCTCCCCCTCCCCCTATTTCCCACCCTAACCCTTAACCTCACCCTAACCCTAGCCCTAACAATCACACTAAACCTAACCCTCACCCTAACCCTAACCCTAACCCTCACCTTCAAGTTAAACCTAATGCTAACCCTAAACTTCACCCTCACCCTAACCCTCACAATAACCCTTACAGAAACCATAAACCTAACCCTCATTCTCACCCTAAAACTCACCCTAACCCTAACCCTCACCCTAAACGTCACCCTAACCCTAACCTAAAACTCAACCTAAAACTCACTCTAATCCTAACACTAACACTAACCCTCACCCTAACCCTAACCCTCACCCTAACCTTTACCCTAACACTCACCCTCACCTTAACACTAACCCTAACCTTAACCATAACACTAAACCTAAGGCTAAGCATAACCTTCATCCTAACCCTCACCCTATTTCTAAACCTAAAACCTAGACTCACCCTAAACCTAACCCACACCCTAAATGTCACCCTAAACCTAAACCTCACCCTAACCCTCACAGTAACCCTAAAACTAACCCTTATCCTAACCATAACGCTCACCCTTACTCTAAACATCACCCTAACCCTAACACTAACCCTGACCCTAATGCTAACCCTAACCCTAACCCTACCCTAACCCTAACCCTCACCCTCACCCTAAACCTAACCCTAACCCTAAACCTAAACATAATCATCACACTAACCCTAACCATAACCATAACCTTCATCCTAAAACTCACACTAATCCTAACCCTAAACCCTGCCCTCATCATCACCCTATACTTAACTCTCACCCTCACCCTCACCCTAATCCTAAACCTAACCCTAAGCCTAACCCTCACCCTCACACTATCCCTCACCATAACCCTTACCCTCACCCTAACCCTAACCCTAACAATCACACTAAACCAAACCCTCACCCTAATCCTAAACCTACCCCTCAGCCTAACGCTCACTCTAACCATAACCCTAACCCTAAATCCTACACTCACCATCACCCTAACCCTAATTCTCACCCTCATCCTAACTGTAATCCTAAACCTAACCATAATCCTAAACCTCACCCTCACCTTATCCCTCACCCTAACCCTTACCCTCAGCCTAACCCTAACCCTAACAATCACACTTAACCTAACCCTCACCCTAACCCTATCCTACCCCTCAGCCTACTGCTCACTCTAACCGTAACCCTAACCCTAATGCTCACCATATCCCTAAACCTAACCCTAACCTTCATCCTCAGCCTAGCCCTAAACCTAAACTTAACCCTAACCCTAACCCTACCCCTCCCCCTAAACCTAATGCTAACACTAACCTTCACCCTCACCCTAACCCTCAACCTAACCCTTACCCTCAACGTAAACCTAACCTTCACCCTCACCCTACAACTCACCCTAACCCTACCCCTCACCCTAAACCTCACTCTAACCCTAACCTTAACCCTAACCCTCACCCTAAACTTAAACCTCACCCTAACCATAACCTTCACCCTCACAATCAACCTCACCATAACCCTAACCCTAAACCTAACACTCATGCTAACCCTAACCCTAAACCTAATTCTAAACCTAACACTCACCCTTACTCTAACCCTCACCCTAACACTAACCCTCACCCTCACACTAACCCTTAACCTAACCCTAAACCTAATCCTCACCCTAACCCTAACCTTAACCCTAATGCTAACCCTAACACTCACCCTCACCCTATCCCTCACCCTAACCCTTACCCTCACCCTAACACTAAACCTAACAATCACACTAAAACTAACCGTCACCTAAACCCTAACCCTACCCTTTTGCCTAATGCACACCCTAACACTAACCCAATCCCTAACCCTAACCCTAATCCTAACCCTATCCCTAAACGTAACCTAACCCTCACCATCAGCCTAGCCCTCACCCTAACCCTAACACTAACACTAACCCTCACACTCACCCTAAACCTAATGCTAACCCTAATCTTCACCCTCACACTAACCCTCACCCTAACCCTTACCCTCACCCTAAACATAACCCTCACCCTCACCCTAAAACTCACCCTAACCCTAACCCGCACCCTACACCTAACGCTCACCCTAATTCACCCTAACCTTTACCCTAATTCTAAACCTAATCCTCACCCTAAGCCTAACCCTAACCCTAATGCTAACCCTAACACTGACCCTCACCCTATCCCTCACCCTAACCCTTACCCTCACCCTAACACTAAACCTAACAAACACACTAAACCTAAACCTCACCTAAACCCTAACCCTACAATTTTGCCTAATGCACACCCTAACCGTAACCCTATCCCTATCCCTAACCCTAATCCTCACCCTATCCCTAAACCTAAACCTAATCCTCACCCTCAGCCTATCCCTCACCTAACCCTAACACTAACACTAACCCTCACACTCACCCTAAACCTAATGCTAACCCTAACCTTCACCCTCACCCTAACCCTCACCCTAACCTTTACCCTCACCCTAAACCTAACCATCACCCTCACCCTAAAACTCACCCTTACCCTAACCCTTTCCCTACACCTCACCCTAACCCTAATCCTAACCCTCACCCTAAACCTATCCCTAACCCTAACCCTAACACTAACACTAACCATAATCCTAATGCTCACCCGAATCCTCATGCTAACCCTAACCCTACCCCTACCCCTCACCCTCACCCTTAACCTCAACCTAAACCTTACCCTCACCCTAACGCTAACCCTCACCCTTGCCTTAACCCTCACCCTCACCCTAAGCCTAACCCTAAACATCATCCTAATTCTAACCTTCACCCTCAGGCTTACCGTCAACCTCACCCTCAGCCTAACCCTAAACTTAATCCTAATCCTAACCCTCAACCTCACCCTCACCCTAACCATAAACCTAACCCTCACTCTCACACTCAGCCTATCTCTAAACCTATACCTCACCCTCACCCTAACCCTAACCCTCAAACTTACCCTCAACTGATCACTCACCCTCAACTTAACCCAAACCCAAACCCTCAACTTAACCCTAACCATATCCCTAACCCTCACCCTCACCATAAACCTAACCCTAAACCTCACCCTAACCCTAACACTAAACCTAACTCTCACCCTAACACTCACCCTAACACTCACACTAATACTAGCCCTCACCCTCACCCTAACCCTCACCCTAAACCTTACCCTAAATATAACCCTAAAGCTTACCCTCACCCTCACTCTAACCATAACCCTAATCCTCACACTAATCCTAAGCCTAAACATAACCCTAACCCTAACCCTCAACCTAACCCTCAACCTCACCCTAACCCAAACCCTAACCCTAAACCTAAATCTAATCGTAACCCTAACCTTAACCCAATCCCTCACCCTCAACCTCACCCTAAATCTAATCCTAATCCTAACCCTAAACTTAATCCTCACCCTCACCTTATCCCTCACCCTAACCCTTACACTCACCCTAACCTTAACCCTACCCCTCAGCCTAATGCTCACTCTAACCCTAACCCTAACCCTAATCCTTACCCTATCCCTAAAACTAACCCTAACCTTAACCCTCACCCTCAGCCTAAACCTAATGCAAACCCTAACTTTCACCCTCACCCGAACCCTCACCGTAACCCCTACCCTAACCATAAACCTAACACTCACCTTCACCCTACAACTCACCCTAACCCTAAAACTCACCCTAACCCTAATCCTAACACTCACCCTAAACCTAATCCTAACACTAACACTAACCATAATCCTAATGCTCACCAGAATCCTCAGCCCAAACCTAACCTTAACCCTACCTCACAACCACCCCCTAACCCTCACCCTAACCCTTATCCTCACCCGTACGCTAACCATAACCCTAACCCTCACCCTAACCCTAATCGTAAACCCACCCCTCAGCCTAATCTTCATGCTAAACGTAAACATAAACCTAAACCTCAACCTAGCCCTAAAGATCACCCTAACCCAAACCCTCACCCTCACCCTCAGCCTAACTCTAACCATAAACCTAACCCTAACCCTAATGCTCATATTAACCCTAAACCTAACCCGAAACCTAACCCTCACCCTAACCCCCACCCTCAACATTACCCTAATCCTAACCCTCACCCTAATGCAAATCCTAACCCTAACCCTGAACCTCACCCTAAACCTCACCGTCACCCTAACCCTCACCGAAATCCTAACCCTCACACTCATCCTAACCCTCACCCTAACCCTAAATCTAACCCTCATCCTAATGCTAACCCTAACCCTAACCCTCACCCTCACCCTAACCCTAACCATAACCCTAAACTTAAACCTAATCCTCACAATAACCCTAACCCTAACCATAACCTTCACCCTAAAACTCAGACTAATCCTAATCCTAAACCCTACACTCAACATCACCCTAACCCTAACTCTCACCCTCACCCTAATCCTAAACCTAACCCTGTACCTCACCCCAACCCTAACGCTAACCCTATACCTCAACCTCACTCCATCCCTCACCGTAACCCTTACCCTCACACTAACCCTCACCCTCACACTAACCCTAACCATAACCTTAACCATAACCCTAACCCTCAACCTCAACCTAAACCAAAACCTAAACCTAACCCTCACACTAAACCTAACCCTAAACCTAATGCTAACCCTAACACTCACCCTTACTCTAAGCCTCACCCTAACGTTAACCCTAACCCTCACCCTAATGCTAACCCTAACCCTCACCCTCACCCTATCCCTCACCCTAACCCTTACACTCACCCTAACCCTAAACCTAACAAGCACACTAAACCTAAACTTCACACTAACCCTAAACCGACCCCTTGCCTAATGCTCACCCTAACCCTAACCCTAACCCTAAAGTTCACCCTATCCCTAAACCTAAACCTAACCCTCACCCTCAGCCTAGCCCTCCCCCTAAACCTAACCCTAACACTAACCCTCAACCTCACCCTAAACCTAATGCTAACCCTAACTTTACCCTCACCCTAAACCTCACCCTAACCCTTACACTAACCCTAAAACTAACCCTCACCCTCACCCTCACCCTAACCCTAAACTTAACCATAACTCTATTCCTCACACTAAACCTAACCCTAACCATAACCTTCATCCTAACTCTCACCCTAATTCTAACCCTAAAACTTACCCTCTCCCTCACCCTCACCCTAACCCTCACCCTCATACTCACCCTAATCCTAAACCTAACCCTAACCCTAAAACTCACTCTCACCCTATTTCTCACCCTAACCCTTACTCTCACCCTAACCCTAACCCTAACAATCACACTAAACCTAACTCCCACCCTAACCCTAACCCTACCCCTCAGCCTAACGCTCACCCTAAACCTAACCCTAACCCTAATCCTCACCCTATCCTTAAACCTAACCCTAATACTCATCCTCAGCGTAGCCCTAACCCGAATCCTAAACCTATCCCTAACCCTCACCCTCACCCTAAAACTAATGCTATCCCTAATATTCACCCTCACCTTAGCCCTTACCCAAAGCATAAACCTAATCCTCACCCTCACCCTAAAACTCACCCTAACCCTAAACTTCACCCTAAACGTCACTCTAACCCTAACCCTAAACCTCACCCAAAACCTTACCCTAATTCTAACCCTCACCCTAACCCTAAACTTCACCCCAACCTTAACACTAACCCTCACCCTCTACCTCACCCTAAACCTAACTCTAAACCTAACCCTCACACTAAGCCCAACCCTAACCCTAATGCTAACCATAACGCTCACCCTTACCCTAACCCTCACGCTAACCCTAACCCTAACCTTCACCCTAATGCTAACCCTAAACCTAACGCTCACCCTAACCCTAACCCTCACCCTCACCCGTACCCTAACCCTAACCCTAAACCTAATCCTCACACTAACCCGAACCATAACCATAACCTTCATCCTAACCCTCACCCTAATCCTAAACCTAAATCCTAACCTCCCCATCACCCTAACCCTAACCCTAACCCTCAACCTAATCCTAAACCTAAACCTAACCCTACCCCTACCCCTAATGCTAACCCTAAACTTCACCTTCACCCTATCCCTCACCCTAACACTTACCCTCACCCTAACCCTAAATCTATCAATCACACTAAACCTAACCGTCACACTAAACCTAACCCTACCACTCTGCCTAATGCTCACCCTAACACTATCACTAACCCTAACCCTAACACTAATGCTCACCCTATCCCTAAACTTAACCCTAACCCTCACCCTAAGCCTAGCCCGCACCCTAACCCTAACCCTAACACTAACCCCCACCCTCATGCTAAACCTTCACTCTCACCCTAACCCTTACCCTCACCCCACACTGAACCATAACCTTCACCCTACAACCAACCCTAAACCTAACCCTCACCCTAAACCTAATCCTAACACTAACACTAACTGTAATCCTAATGCTCACCTGAATCCTCAGGCTAACCCTAAACCTAACTCTACCCCTCCCCCTCCCCCTTACCCTCAACCTAACCCTTACCCTCAACCTAACCCTAACCCTAAACCTAACCCTAACCCTAACCCTCACCCCAACCCTAATCCTAACCCCACCCCTCAGCCTAATCCTCATTCTAAACCTAAACCTAAACCTAAAGTTCACCCTAACCCTAAAGATCACCCTAAACCTAAACCTCAACCTCACCCTCACACTCAGCCTAACCCTAACCATAACCCTAACCCTCACCCCAAAGTTAACCCTCACCCTAACCCTCACCTTAAACCTAACCCTCTCGCTAAACCTCACTCTCACCCTAAACCTTACCCTAAACCTTACCCTCAACTTAACCTAACCCTTAACCCTAACACTAATGCTCACACTAACCCTAACCCTAACCCTAACCCTCACCCTAACCCTCACCCTCAACATAAGCCGAACCGTAACCCTCACCCTTTCTGTAAATATCACCCTAACACTAACACTCACCCTAACCCTAACCCTAACCCTGACCCTATGCCTCAACCTCACCATCACCCTAACCCTAAGGCTAACCCTAAACCTAACACTAATGCTAAACCTAACCCTCTCCCTCACCCTCTTGCTAACTCTAATGCTAAACCTAACCTTAACCCTCACCCTAACCCTCACCCTCAAAATAACCCTAACCCTAACCCTAAACCTCACCCTCACCCTAGCCCTCACCATCACCCTAACCCTCACCCAAACCATAACCCTCACTCACCCTAACCCTCATCCTAACCCTCACCCTCACCCTAATGCTAAACCTAACCCTAACCCTCACCCTAACTCTAACCCTCACCCTCACCCTAACACTAACCATAACTCTCACCCTAAACCTAATCCTCACACTAACCCTAACCCTAACCATAACCTTCATCCTAAAACTCACACTCATCCTAAACCTAAACCCTACCCTCCCCATCACGCTAACCCTATCTCTCACACTCACCCTAATCCTATACCTAATTCTAACCCTCACCCTAACTCTAACCCTAATGCTAACCCTAAACCTCACCTTCACCCTATCCCTCACCGTAACCCTTACCCTCACACTAACCCTAAACCTAACAATTATACTAAACCTAACCCTCACCCTAAACCCAAATCTACCCCTCTGCCTAATGCTCACCCTAACCCTAACCCTAACCCTAATCTTCACCCTATCCCAAAACCTAAACCTAACCCTCACCCTCAGCCTAGCCCTCACCCAAACCCTAACACTAATCCTCACCCTCAACCTAAACCTAGTGCTAACCCTAACCTTCACCCTCAAACTAATCCTCACCCTAACTCTTACCCTCACCCTAAACCTAACCCTCACCCTCACCCTACAACTCACCCTAACCCTAACCCTCACCCTAAACTTCAACCTAATCCTAATCCTAGCCCTCATCCTAACACTCATCCTAAACCTAATCCTAACATTAACACTAACTGTAATCCTAATGCTCACCGGAATCCTCAGGCCACCCCTATCACTAACCCTACCCAACACTCTCACCCTGACTCTAACCCTAACCCTTACCCTCCCCCTAACCCTACCTCTCAAACTAACCCTAAGCCTTACACTAACCCTAACCCTAAACCTCAGCCTAACCCTCATCCTAACCCTAAACCTAACCCTAACCTTCACACTAACACTAACAATAAACCTAACCCTCACCCTCACCCTAAACCTAATGCTAAACCTAATCTTCACCCTCATCATAACCCTCAACCTCAACCTTACCCTCACCCTAAACCTAACCCTCACCCTCAACCTAACCCTAACCCTAACATTAACCATAACCCTAATCCTCACACTAACCCTAACCTTAACCATAACCTCATCCTAAATCTCACCCTAATTCTAACCCTAAACCCTACCCTCACCCTCACCCTAATCCTAACCCTCACCCTCACACTCACCCTAATCCTAAAGCTAATCTTAACCCTAAACTTCACCCTGACCCAAATCCTAACCCTAACCCTAACACTCATCCTAACCCTAAACCTAAACCTAAACCTCACACTAACCTTAACCCTAAATCTAATGATAACCCTAATGCTCACTCTTACCCCAACCCTCACCCTAACCCTAATCCTAACCCCCACCCTCAGCCTAGCCCTCAACCTAACCCTAACCCTAACACTCACCCTCACCCTTACCCTAAACCTAATTGTAACCCTAACCTTCACCCTCACCCTAACCCTCTCCCTAACCCTTAACCTCACCCTAAACCTAACCCTCACCCTCTCCCTAAAACTCACGGTAACCCTAACCCTCACCCGAAACCTCACCCTAACCATAATCCAAACCCTCACCCTAACCCTAACCCTAACACTAACATTAACCGTAATCCTAATGCTCACCAGAATCCTCAGCCCAAACCTAACCTTAACCCTACCTCACAACCACCCCCTTACCCTCACCCTAACCCTTATCCTCACCCGTACGCTAACCATAACCCTAACCCTCACCCTAACCCTAATCGTAAACCCACCCCTCAGCCTAATCTTCATGCTAAACGTAAACATAAACCTAAACCTCAACCTAGCCCTAAAGATCACCCTAACCCAAACCCTCACCCTCACCCTCAGCCTAACTCTAACCATAAACCTAACCCTAACCCTAATGCTCATATTAACCCTAAACCTAACCCGAAACCTAACCCTCACCCTAACCCCCACCCTCAACATTACCCTAATCCTAACCCTCACCCTAATGCAAATCCTAACCCTAACCCTGAACCTCACCCTAAACCTCACCGTCACCCTAACCCTCACCGAAATCCTAACCCTCACACTCATCCTAACCCTCACCCTAACCCTAAATCTAACCCTCATCCTAATGCTAACCCTAACCCTAACCCTCACCCTCACCCTAACCCTAACCATAACCCTAAACTTAAACCTAATCCTCACAATAACCCTAACCCTAACCATAACCTTCACCCTAAAACTCAGACTAATCCTAATCCTAAACCCTACACTCAACATCACCCTAACCCTAACTCTCACCCTCACCCTAATCCTAAACCTAACCCTGTACCTCACCCTAACCCTAACGCTAACCCTATACCTCAACCTCACTCCATCCCTCACCGTAACCCTTACCCTCACACTAACCCTCACCCTCACACTAACCCTAAACATAACCTTAACCATAACCCTAACCCTCAACCTCAACCTAAACCAAAACCTAAACCTAACCCTCACACTAAACCTAACCCTAAACCTAATGCTAACCCTAACACTCACCCTTACTCTAAGCCTCACCCTAACGTTAACCCTAACCCTCACCCTAATGCTAACCCTAACCCTCACCCTCACCCTATCCCTCACCCTAACCCTTACACTCACCCTAACCCTAAACCTAACAAGCACACTAAACCTAAACTTCACACTAACCCTAAACCGACCCCTTGCCTAATGCTCACCCTAACCCTAACCCTAACCCTAAAGTTCACCCTATCCCTAAACCTAAACCTAACCCTCACCCTCAGCCTAGCCCTCCCCCTAAACCTAACCCTAACACTAACCTTCAACCTCACCCTAAACCTAATGCTAACCCTAACTTTACCCTCACCCTAAACCTCACCCTAACCCTTACACTAACCCTAAAACTAACCCTCACCCTCACCCTCACCCTAACCCTAAACTTAACCATAACTCTATTCCTCACACTAAACCTAACCCTAACCATAACCTTCATCCTAACTCTCACCCTAATTCTAACCCTAAAACTTACCCTCTCCCTCACCCTCACCCTAACCCTCACCCTCATACTCACCCTAATCCTAAACCTAACCCTAACCCTAAAACTCACTCTCACCCTATTTCTCACCCTAACCCTTACTCTCACCCTAACCCTAACCCTAACAATCACACTAAACCTAACTCCCACCCTAACCCTAACCCTACCCCTCAGCCTAACGCTCACCCTAAACCTAACCCTAACCCTAATCCTCACCCTATCCTTAAACCTAACCCTAATACTCATCCTCAGCGTAGCCCTAACCCGAATCCTAAACCTATCCCTAACCCTCACCCTCACCCTAAAACTAATGCTATCCCTAATATTCACCCTCACCTTAGCCCTTACCCAAAGCATAAACCTAATCCTCACCCTCACCCTAAAACTCACCCTAACCCTAAACTTCACCCTAAACGTCACTCTAACCCTAACCCTAAACCTCACCCAAAACCTTACCCTAATTCTAACCCTCACCCTAACCCTAAACTTCACCCCAACCTTAACACTAACCCTCACCCTCTACCTCACCCTAAACCTAACTCTAAACCTAACCCTCACACTAAGCCCAACCCTAACCCTAATGCTAACCATAACGCTCACCCTTACCCTAACCCTCACGCTAACCCTAACCCTAACCTTCACCCTAATGCTAACCCTAAACCTAACGCTCACCCTAACC
The DNA here is from genome assembly GCF_024711535.1 of Dipodomys merriami. NCBI lineage: Eukaryota > Metazoa > Chordata > Mammalia > Rodentia > Heteromyidae > Dipodomys > Dipodomys merriami. The sequence continues at coordinate 404,293 of NW_027206293.1, read as the reverse complement.
CTAACCCTCACCCTCACCCGTACCCTAACCCTAACCCTAAACCTAATCCTCACACTAACCCGAACCATAACCATAACCTTCATCCTAACCCTCACCCTAATCCTAAACCTAAATCCTAACCTCCCCATCACCCTAACCCTAACCTAACCCTCAACCTAATCCTAAACCTAAACCTAACCCTACCCCTACCCCTAATGCTAACCCTAAACTTCACCTTCACCCTATCCCTCACCCTAACACTTACCCTCACCCTAACCCTAAATCTATCAATCACACTAAACCTAACCGTCACACTAAACCTAACCCTACCACTCTGCCTAATGCTCACCCTAACACTATCACTAACCCTAACCCTAACACTAATGCTCACCCTATCCCTAAACTTAACCCTAACCCTCACCCTAAGCCTAGCCCGCACCCTAACCCTAACCCTAACACTAACCCCCACCCTCATGCTAAACCTTCACTCTCACCCTAACCCTTACCCTCACCCCACACTGAACCATAACCTTCACCCTACAACCAACCCTAAACCTAACCCTCACCCTAAACCTAATCCTAACACTAACACTAACTGTAATCCTAATGCTCACCTGAATCCTCAGGCTAACCCTAAACCTAACTCTACCCCTCCCCCTCCCCCTTACCCTCAACCTAACCCTTACCCTCAACCTAACCCTAACCCTAAACCTAACCCTAACCCTAACCCTCACCCCAACCCTAATCCTAACCCCACCCCTCAGCCTAATCCTCATTCTAAACCTAAACCTAAACCTAAAGTTCACCCTAACCCTAAAGATCACCCTAAACCTAAACCTCAACCTCACCCTCACACTCAGCCTAACCCTAACCATAACCCTAACCCTCACCCCAAAGTTAACCCTCACCCTAACCCTCACCTTAAACCTAACCCTCTCGCTAAACCTCACTCTCACCCTAAACCTTACCCTAAACCTTACCCTCAACTTAACCTAACCCTTAACCCTAACACTAATGCTCACACTAACCCTAACCCTAACCCTAACCCTCACCCTAACCCTCACCCTCAACATAAGCCGAACCGTAACCCTCACCCTTTCTGTAAATATCACCCTAACACTAACACTCACCCTAACCCTAACCCTAACCCTGACCCTATGCCTCAACCTCACCATCACCCTAACCCTAAGGCTAACCCTAAACCTAACACTAATGCTAAACCTAACCCTCTCCCTCACCCTCTTGCTAACTCTAATGCTAAACCTAACCTTAACCCTCACCCTAACCCTCACCCTCAAAATAACCCTAACCCTAACCCTAAACCTCACCCTCACCCTAGCCCTCACCATCACCCTAACCCTCACCCAAACCATAACCCTCACTCACCCTAACCCTCATCCTAACCCTCACCCTCACCCTAATGCTAAACCTAACCCTAACCCTCACCCTAACTCTAACCCTCACCCTCACCCTAACACTAACCATAACTCTCACCCTAAACCTAATCCTCACACTAACCCTAACCCTAACCATAACCTTCATCCTAAAACTCACACTCATCCTAAACCTAAACCCTACCCTCCCCATCACGCTAACCCTATCTCTCACACTCACCCTAATCCTATACCTAATTCTAACCCTCACCCTAACTCTAACCCTAATGCTAACCCTAAACCTCACCTTCACCCTATCCCTCACCGTAACCCTTACCCTCACACTAACCCTAAACCTAACAATTATACTAAACCTAACCCTCACCCTAAACCCAAATCTACCCCTCTGCCTAATGCTCACCCTAACCCTAACCCTAACCCTAATCTTCACCCTATCCCAAAACCTAAACCTAACCCTCACCCTCAGCCTAGCCCTCACCCAAACCCTAACACTAATCCTCACCCTCAACCTAAACCTAGTGCTAACCCTAACCTTCACCCTCAAACTAATCCTCACCCTAACTCTTACCCTCACCCTAAACCTAACCCTCACCCTCACCCTACAACTCACCCTAACCCTAACCCTCACCCTAAACTTCAACCTAATCCTAATCCTAGCCCTCATCCTAACACTCATCCTAAACCTAATCCTAACACTAACACTAACTGTAATCCTAATGCTCACCGGAATCCTCAGGCCACCCCTATCACTAACCCTACCCAACACTCTCACCCTGACTCTAACCCTAACCCTTACCCTCCCCCTAACCCTACCTCTCAAACTAACCCTAAGCCTTACACTAACCCTAACCCTAAACCTCAGCCTAACCCTCATCCTAACCCTAAACCTAACCCTAACCTTCACACTAACACTAACAATAAACCTAACCCTCACCCTCACCCTAAACCTAATGCTAAACCTAATCTTCACCCTCATCATAACCCTCAACCTCAACCTTACCCTCACCCTAAACCTAACCCTCACCCTCAACCTAACCCTAACTCTAACATTAACCATAACCCTAATCCTCACACTAACCCTAACCTTAACCATAACCTCATCCTAAATCTCACCCTAATTCTAACCCTAAACCCTACCCTCACCCTCACCCTAATCCTAACCCTCACCCTCACACTCACCCTAATCCTAAAGCTAATCTTAACCCTAAACTTCACCCTGACCCAAATCCTAACCCTAACCCTAACACTCATCCTAACCCTAAACCTAAACCTAAACCTCACACTAACCCTAACCCTAAATCTAATGATAACCCTAATGCTCACTCTTACCCCAACCCTCACCCTAACCCTAATCCTAACCCCCACCCTCAGCCTAGCCCTCAACCTAACCCTAACCCTAACACTCACCCTCACCCTTACCCTAAACCTAATTGTAACCCTAACCTTCACCCTCACCCTAACCCTCTCCCTAACCCTTAACCTCACCCTAAACCTAACCCTCACCCTCTCCCTAAAACTCACGGTAACCCTAACCCTCACCTGAAACCTCACCTTAACCCTAATCCAAACCCTCACCCTAACCCTAACCCTAACACTAACATTAACCGTAATCCTAATGCTCACCCGAATCCTCAGGCAAACCCTAACCCTAACCCTACACCTCACCCTCACCCTTACCCTCACCCTAACCCTTACCCTCACCCAAACCCTAACACTCACACTAACCTTAACCCTCACCCTAACCCTAAACCTAACCCTCAGCCTAACCCTCAGCCTAACCCTAAACCTAAACCTAACCCTCACCCTCACCCAAACCCTAACCCTAAACGTCACTCTAATTCTAACCCTCACCCTCACCCTCACCGTCATCCTCACACTCAGCCTAACCCTAAATCTAAACCTAATCTAACCCTCACCCTCACCTTCAGCCAAACCCTTACCCTAAGCCTCACCCTCAACCTCAGCCTAACTCTAAAGCTATACCTAACCCTCACCCTAAACCTAACCCTCATCCTAACCCTCAACCGAAGCCTCACCATCAACTTAACACTAACCCAAACCCTCACCCTAACCCTCACCGTAAACCTAACCCCATCCCTAACCCTCACCCTCACCATAAACCTAACCCTCACCCTCACCCTAAACCTAACACTAAACCTAACCCTCACCCTAACACTCACCCTAACACTCACACTAAAACTAGCCCTCACTCTCACCCTAAACCTTACCCTAACTATAACCCTAAACCTTACCCACACCCTAACCCTAAACCTATCCCTAATCTGCACAATAATCCTAAGCCTAAACCTAACCCTAACCCTAACCCTCAAACTAACCCTCATCCTCACCCTAACCCTAACCCTAACACTCACCCTAATTCAAATCCTAAACCTAAACCTCAACCTCAGCCTAACCCTCAATGTCAGCCTAACCCTCACCCTGATCCTCATACTCGCACTAACCCTGACCCTCACACTACCCCTCACATTTACCCTAAATATCACCCTAACCCTAACTCTCACCCTAAACCTCACCCTAACCTCACACTAAGCCTCACCCTCACCATCACCCTCAACCTAACCTAACCCTAAACCTAACGCTAATCCGAAACCTAACCCTCTCCCTCACCCTCTCACTAACCCCAACACTAAACCTCACCCTCAACCTAACCCTACCCCTAACCCTAATGCTAACCCTATCCCTAAGCCTAAACCTAACCCTCACCCTCACCTTAACCCTAACCCTAACCTTAACATAACCCTAATCCTCACACTAACCCTAATACTAACCATAACCTTCATCCTAACCCTCACCCTAAATCTATCCCTAAACCATACCCTCACCCTCACCCTAACCCTAACCCACACCCTAACCCTCACCCTAACACTAAACCTAACCCTAAGCCTAAAACTCACCCTCACCCTATCCCTCACCCTAACCCTTAACCTCACCCTAACCATAACCCTAATAATCACACTAAACCTAACCCTCACCCTAACCCTAACCCTACCCCTCAGTCTAAGGCTCACTGTAAACATAACCTTAACCGTAATCCTCATCCTATCCATAAACCTAATCCTAACCCTCATTCTCAGCCTAGCTGTAACCCAAATCCTCACCCTCACCCTAAACCTAATGCTAACCCCAAACTTCACCCTCACCCTAAACCTCACTCTCACCCTAATGCTAACCCTAACCCTAACCCTCACCCTCACCCTAACCCTCACACTCACCCTAACCCTAACCCTAAACCTAATCCTCACACTAACCCTATCCGTAACCATAACCTTCATCCTAAAACTCACACTAATCATAACCCTAAACCCTAACCCTCATCCTCACCCAAAACCTAATTCTAACCCTAACCCTCACCCTCACCCTAACCCTCACCCTAACCCTTACCCTCACCCTACACCTAACCCTCACCCTCACCCTAAAACTCACCCTTACCCTATCCCTCACCCTAAACCTCACCCTAACCTAATCCTAACCTTCACCTTAAACCTTATCCTAACACTAACACTAACCATAATCCTAATGCTCACTCAAATCCTCAGGCCAACACTAACCCTAAGCCTACCCCTCACCCTCACCCTTACCCTCACCATAACCCTTACCCTCACCCTACCACTAACCCTAACCCTATCCCTCACCCTAACCCTAATCCTAACCCCACACTTCAGCCTAATCCTCATCCTAAACCTTAACCTAAACCTAAACCCCAATCTAAATCTAAAGATCACACTAACCCTAACCCTCACCCTCACACTCATGCTAACGTGAACCCTCACGCTAACCCTCATCCTAACATATACCCTCACCCTAACCCTAACCCTAACTCACACCCTAACCCTCACCTTAGCCATAACCCTCTCCTTAAAGCTCACTCTCACACTAAAACTCAACCTAAACCTTACCCTCACCCTAACCTTAATCCTAACCCTAAACCTAATCCTAACACTCACCCTAACCCTAACCCTAACCCTTACCCTCACCCTCAACATAACCCGAACCCTAACCCTCACCCTAATGCTAACCCTAACCCTAAACCTCACCCTCACCCTAACCCTCAACCTCACCCTAACCCTCAACCTTTCTCTAAATATCACCCTAACACTAACACTCACCCTAAACCTAACCCTAAACCTGACCCTATGCCTCAACCTCAACATCACCCTCACCCTAAGCCTAACCCTAAACCTAACCCTAAAGCTAATCCTAAACTTAACCCTCACCCTAACCCTCTCCCTCACCATAACCCTAACCCTAACCCTCACCCTAATGGTAACCCTAACCCTAAACCTAACCCTCACAGACACCTAACCCTCACCCAAACCCTAAGCCTCACACTCAACCTAACCCTCACCCTAACCCTAACCCTAACCCTTATCCTAATGCAAATCCGAACCCTAAACCTCACCCTAATCCTAACCCTCACCCACACCCTAACCCTAAACCTAAACATTACCCTAAACCTATTCCTCACACTAACAATAACACTAACCATAACCTTCATCCTAAAACTCACACTAATCCTAACCCTAAAGCCTATACTCATCATCACCCTAACCCTAACTCTCACCCTCAACCTAACCCTAAACCTAACCCTGACCCTCACCCTCACCCTATCCCTCAATCTAACCCTTCCCCTCACCCTAACACTAAACATAACAAGCACACTAAACATAACCCTCACCCTAATCCTAACCCTACACCTCTGCCTAATGCTCACCCTAACCCTAACCCTAACCCTAATCCTCACCCTATGCCTAAACCTAACCCTAACCCTCACCCTCAGCCTAGCCCTCACCCTAACCCTAAACCTAACACTAACCCTCACCCTCACCCTAAACAAAATGCTAACCCTAACCTTCACCCTCAACCTAACCCTCACCCTAACCCTTACCCTCAATATAAACCTAACCTTACCCTCACGCTACAACTCACCCTAACCCTAACCCTCACTCTAAACCTCACCCTAACCCTAATCCTAACCCTCACCCTAACCCTCAACCTAAACCTAATCCTAACACTAACACTACCCATAATCCTAATGCTCACCAGAATTCTCAGGACAACCCTAACCTTAACCCTACCCCTCCCCCTCCCCCTTACCCTCACCCTATCCCTTACCCTCACCCTTACCCTAACCCTAACCCTAACGCTATCCGTCACCCTAACCCTAATCCTAAACCCACCTCTCACCCTAATCCTCATCCTAATCCTAAACCTAAACCTAAACCCCACCCTAACCCTAAAGATCCCCCTAACCGAAACCCTCACGCTCACACTCACGCTCAGCCTAACCCTAACCCTAACCCTCACCCTAACGATAACCCTCACCCTAACCCTCACCTTAACACGTACCCTCAACCTAACCCTAACCCTAACACTCACCCTAACTCTAACCCTAATCCTGATACTAGCCCTAACTCTAACCCTCACCCTAAACCAAACCCTAACTGTCACTCTCACCCTAACCCTAACCCTCACCCTCACCCTCACCCTCAGGATAACACTAACCCTAACCCTAATCCTAACCCTGAACCTCACCCTGACCCTCAACCTAAACCTAAACCTCACCCTCACCATCACCCTAACCCTAAACCTAGCCCTATCTCTAACCCTCATCCTAACCCTGACCCTCACCCTAACCCTCACCCTAACACATACCCTCACCCTAATCCAAACCCTAACCCTCACTCTAACCCTCACCTGAACCCTAACCCTCTCCCTAAACCTCACCCTCAAGCTAAACCTCATCATAACCTTTACCCTCACCCTAACCCTAACCATCAACCTACCCCTCACCTGAACCCTAACCCGAACCCTAACCCTCACTCTAATGCTAATCTTAACCCTAAACCTCACCCTCACCCTAATCCTCAACCTCACCCTTACCCTCACCCTTTCCCTAAATATCACCCTAACACTAACACTCAACCTAACCCTAACCCTAACCCTAACCCTATGCCTCACCCTCACCAACACCCTCACCCTAGGCCTAACCCTAAACCTAACCCTAATGCTAAACCTAACCCTCTCCCTCAACCTCACGCTAACACTAATGCTAACCCTAACCTTAACCCTCACCCTAACTCTCACCCTCAACATAACCCTAACCCTAACTCTCACCTTAATGCTAACCCTAACCCTAAACCTCACCCTCACCCTAAACTTCACCCTCACCCTAACCCTCACACAAACCCTAACCGTCACACTCACCCTAACCCTCACCCTAACCATAACCCTACCTCTCACCCTAATACCTAACCCTGACTCTATGCCTCACCCACACCATCACCCTCACCCTAACCTAACGCTAAACCTAACCCTAATGCTAAACCTAACCCTCTCCCTCACCCTCACACTAACCCTAATGCTAAGGCTAACCTTAACCCTCACCCTAACCCTCACCCTCAACATAACCCTAACCCTAACCCTCACACTAATGCTAACCCTAACCCTAAACCTCACCCTCACCCTAAACCTCACCCTCATCCTAACCCTCACCCAAACCCTAACCCTCACCATCACACAAACCCTCAACCAAACCCTAACCCTCACCCTAACCCTGACCCTAAGTGTAACCCTAACCCTCACCCTAATGCTAAACTTACCCTAACCCTTACCCTAACCCTAGCCCTCACCCTCACCCTAACCATAACCATAAACTTAACCCTAAACCTAATCCTCACACTAACCCTAAACCTTACCATAACCTTCATCCTAAAACTCACAATAATCCAAACCCTAAAACCTAACCTCACCCTAACCCTAACTCTTAACCTCACCCTAATATTAAACCTAACCCTAACCCGGACCCTAACCCTAACCCTAACCCTAATGCTAACCCTAACCCTCAACCTCACCCTAACACTTACCCTCACCCTAACCCTAAACCTAACAATCACACTAAACCTAACCCTCACCCTAACCCTAACCCTACGCCTCTGCCTAATGCGCACCCTAACCCTAACCCTAACCCTAATCCTCACCCTATCCCAAAACCTAACCCTAATCCTTACTGTCAGCCTAGCCCTCACCGTAACACTAACCCTAACACTAAACCTCACGCTAAACCTAACCCTAAAATGAACGCTAACACTCACCCTCACCCAAACCCTAACACTAAAGATCACCCTAATTCTAAACCTCACCCTCACCCTCACTGTCATCCTCACCCTCAGACTAACCCTAACGGTAAAACTAATCCTAACCCTCACCCTCACCCTCACACTAACCCTAACCCTAAACCTCACCATCAACCTCAGTCTAACTCTAAACCTATACCTAACACTCACCATAATGCTAACCCTCTCCCTAAACCTCACCCTCACCCTAATCCTCATAATAACCCTTACCCTCACCCTAACTCTAACCCTAATCCTCACACTAACCCTAACCCTAACCCTCACCCGAAACCTAACCCTAACCCTCACTCTCACCCTAACCTTAAACCTTACCCTCACACTCACCCTCAGCCTAACCCTAACCCTAACCCTAATCCTAACCATGAACCTCACCCTCACCCTCACAGTCACCCTAACCCTAACCCTAACCCTATCCATAACCCTCATCCAAACCTTAACCCTCACCCTTATCCTCAACCTAAAACATACCCTCACCCTAATCCTAACCCTAACCCTCATTCTAACACTCACACTAAACCTAACCCTCTCCCTAAACCTCACCCTCACCCTAAACCTCATCCTAACCTTTACCCTCACCCTAACCCTCACCCTAAACCTACCCCTCACCCAAACCTGAACCCTAACCCTAACCCTCAACCTAACCCTAAACTAACCCTAACCCTCAATCTCACCCTAGCCCTCATCCTAACCCTAATCCTAAACCTAACCCTCACCCTAAACCTAACGCTCACCCTCACCCTTATCCACATCCTCACCTTAACCCTCACCCTAACCCTAACCCTCATCCTAACCATAACCCTAACCCTATCCCCAACCCTGACCCTAACCCCCACCATAACCCTAAACCTAACCCTAACCCTCATGCTCACACTAATAATTACCCGAACCCGAACCCTCACCCTAAACCTAATACTAACCCTAACCTTCAACCTCACCATATGCCTCAACCTAACCCTTACCCTCACCCTAAACCTAACCCTCAACCTCACCCTAACCCTAACACTAACCTTAACCATAATCCTAATCCTCATACTAACCTTAACCCTAAAACTGACCCTATGCCTCAACCTCACCATCACCCTCACCCTAAGCCTAACCTTAAACTTAACACTAAAGCTAACCCTAACCCTCTCACTCACCCTCACGCTAAACCTAATAATAACCCTAACCTTAACCCTCACCCTAACCCTCACCCTCAACATAACCCTAACTCTAAACCTCACCCTAATGCTAACCCTAACCCTAAACCTCACCCTCACCCTAACCATCACCGTCACCCTAACCCTACACAAACCCTAACCCTCACACTCACCTTAACTCTCACCCTAACAGTAACCCTAACCCTCACCCTAATGCTAACCCTAACCCTAACCCTCACCCTAACCCTAACACTCACCCTCACCCTAACCCTAACCATAACCTTAACCCTAAACTTAATCCTCGCACTAACCTTAACCCTAACCGTAAACTTCATCCTAAAACTCACACTAATCCTAACCCTAAACCCTAACCTCACCCTAACCCTAACTCTCACCCTCACCCAAATATTAAACCTAACCATAACCCTCACGTTAACCCTAATCCTAACCCTAATGCTTACCCTAACCCTCACCCTCACCCTATCCCTCACCCTAACCCTTACAGTCACCCTAACCCTAAACCTAACAATCACACTAAACCTAACCCTCCCCCTAACCCTAACCCTACCCCTCTGACTGATGCTCCCCCTAACCCTAACCCTAATCCTCACCCTATCCCAAAACCTTTCCCTAACCCTCACCGTCAGCATGGCCCTCAGCCTAACCCTAACCCTAAACCTAATACTAACCTTCACCCTCACCCTCACACAAACCTTAACCCTAACTCTCACCCACACCCTCAGCCTAACTCTAAAGCAATACCTAACCCTCACCCTAAGCCTAACACTCCCCCTAACCCTCACCTCACCCTAATCCTCATCATAACCCTTACCCTCTCCATAACTCTAACCCTAATCCTCACAATAACCCTAACCCTCACCCTAAACCTAACCCTAACCCTCACTCTCACAATAACCTTAACCCTCACCATCACCCTCACACTCAGCCTAACCCTAACCCTAATCCTAACCATGAACCTCACCCTCACACTGAACCTAACCCTAAACCTCACTCTCACCCTCACCGTCACCCTAACCCTAACCCTAACCCTATCCCTAATCCTCATTATAACCCTAACCCTCACCCTAACCCTAACCCTAACACATACCCTCACACTAATCCTAACCCTTACACTCATTCTAACACTCACCCTAACCCTAACCCTCTCCCTAAACCTCACACTCACCCTAAACCTCAACCTAACATTTACCCTCACCCTAAACCTAACCCTAAACCTACCCCTAACTCGAACCCTCACCCTAACCCTAACCCTCAACGTAACCCTAATCCTAACCCTAACACTAACTCTCACCCTAGCCCTCATCCTAACCCTAATCCTAATCCTACCCCTCACCCTAAACCTAAACCTCACCCTCAATCTTACACTCATCCTCCCCTTAACCCTTATTCTAACCCTAACCCTCATCCTAACCATAACCCTAACCCTAACACCAACCCTCACCCTAAGCCCCACCATAACCCTAAACCTAACCATAACCCTCACGCTAACACTAACAATAACCCTAACCCTCATCCTCACCCTAAAACTAATTCTAACCCTAACCTTCAACCTCACCCTAACCCTCACCCTAACCTTTACCCTCACCCTAAACCTAACCCTCCCACCCTCACCATAACACTAACCCTAAACTTAACCATAACCCTAATCCTCACACTAACTCTAACCATAACCATAACCTTCATCCTAACCCTCACCCTAATTCTAACCCTAAACCCTACACTCACCCTCACCCTAACCCTAAACCTCACCCTCACACTCACGCTAATCCTAAACCTAAACCTAACCCTAAAGCTCAACCTCACCATAAACCTAACTCTAACCCTAACCCTCACACTAAATCTAACCCTAAACATAAACCTCACACTAACCCTAACCCTAACCCTAATATTAAACCTAACGCTCACCCTCACCTAACCCTCACCCTAACCGTAATCCTATACCTACCCCTCACCCTCACCCTCACCCTAACCCTAACTCTCAACCTAAACCTAATCCTAACCCTAACCCTCACTCTCACCCTAGCCCTCATCCTAAAACTAATCCTAACCCTACCACTCACCATAAACCTACCCCTCACCCTCACCCTTAACCTCATCCTCAACTTAACCCTCACCCTCACCCTAACCCTCATCCTAACCATAACCCTAACCCTAACCCCACCCTCACCCTAACCCCCACCATGACCCTAAACATAATCCTAACCCTCACCCTAACACTAACAATAACCCTAACCCTCACCGTCACCCTAACCCTAAACCTCACCCTCACACTCACCCTAATCCTAAACCTAACCCTAACCCTGAACCTCAACCTCACCCTAACCCTAACCCTAACACTCACCCTAACACTAAACCTAAACCTAAACCTCACACTAACCCTAACCCTAACCCTAATGTTAACCCTAAAAAGCACCCTTACCCCAACCCTGACCCTAACCCTAATAATAACTCTCACCCTAACCCTAAGCCTAATCCTCACCCTCACCCTAACCCTAACCCTAACCCTAATCCTCACACTAACCCTAACCCTAACCCTTACCTTCATCCAAAAAGTCACACTAATACTAACCCTAAACCCTACATTAATCATCACCATAACCCTAACTCTCACCCTCACCCTAATTCTAATCCTGAACCTAACCCTCACCCTAACCCTAACCCTCACCCTAACCCGTTTACTCACCCTAACCCTAACCCTAAAAATCTCCCTAAACATAACACTCAGCCTAATCCTAACCCTAACCCTCTGCCTAATGCTCACCCTAACCCTATCCCTAACCCTAATCCTCACCCTATCCCTAAACCTAACCCTAAACCTCACCCTCAGCCTAGCCCTCAACGTAACCCTAACCCTAACACTAACCCTCACCCTTACACTAAATCTAATGCTAACCCTAACTTTCACCCTCACCCTAACCCTCACTCTAAACCTTACCCTCACCCTAAACCTCACCTTCACCCTCATGCTACAACTCACCCTAACCCTAACCCTCACCCTAAACCTCACCCTAACCCTAATCCTAAACCTCACCCTAAACAGCACACTAAACCTAATCCTAACACTAACACTAACCGTAATCCTAATGCTCACCGAATCCTCAGGCCAAACATAACCCTAACCCTACACCTCACCCTCACACTTACCCTCACCCTAACCCTTACCCTCAAGCTAACCCTAACCCTCACCTAAACCTCATCCTAACCCTAAACCTAACCCTAACCCTCACCCTCACCCTAACCCAAATCCTAAACATCACCCTAATTCTAAACCTCACCATCACCCTCACCATCATCCTCACCCTCAACCTAACCTTAAACCTAAACCTAATCCTAACCCTCACCCTCACCCTCCCATTAACCCTAACCCTCAACCTAAAGCTAACCCTAACCCTAACCCTCACTCTCACTCTACACTTCATCCTAACCCTAACCCTAACCCTAATCCTAACCCTCACTCTCACCCTTCCCTTCATCCTAACCCTAATCCTAACCCTAACTATCACCCTAACCCAAACCCTAACCCTCACCCTCACCCTAACCCTAACCCTCTCCCTAACCCTGACCATAACCCTTACCCTCACCCAAACTCTAACCCTAATCCTCACACTAACCCTAACCCTAACCCTCACCATAAACCAAACCTTAACCCTCACTCTCAACCTAAAGCTAGCCCTCACCCTCACCCTGACCCACAGCTTAACACTAACCCTAACCCTAATCCTAACCCTGAACCTCACTCTCACCTTCAACCTAACCCTAAACCTCACCCTCACCATCACCCTTACCCTAACCCTAGCCCTATCCATAACCCTCATCCTAACCCTAACCCTCATCCTAACCCTCACCCTAACACATACCCTCACCCTATTCCTAACCCTAACCCTCACTCTAACCCTCACAGGAACCCTAACCCTCTCCCTAAAACACACCCTCACCTTAAACTTCACCCTAAACTTTACCCTCACCCTTACCCTAACACTCAACTTAACCCTAACCCTAAACCTAACCCTAACCCTCACTCTCACCCTACCCTTCATCCTAACCCTAATCCTAAACCTAACCTTCACCCTAACCCTAACCCTAACCCTCACCCTCACCCTAACCCTCACCCTCAATTTAACCCTCATCTAACCCTAAACCTCATCCTCACCATAACCCTAACCCTAACCCAACCCTCACCATAACCCCCACCATAACCCTAACCTAACCCTAACCCTCACCCTAACACTAACAATAACCCTAACCCTCCGCCTCAACCTAACCCTCATCCTAATCCTTACCCTTACCGTCACCCTACCCCTCACACTAACTCCAACCCTCACCATAACCAAAACCCTAACCCTAAACCTCACACTAACTATAAACCTAACCCTCACCCTAACACTGACCCTAACCCTAAATCTCAACCTCACCCTAACCCTCACCCTAACATTTACCCTCACGCTCACCCAACCCTCACACTAACCCTAAACCTCAAACTAACCATAAACTTAACCCTCAACCTCACACTAACCCTAACCCTAATCCTAACCCTAAACCTCATCTTCACCCTTTCTCTTACCCAAACCCTAACAATAACCCTATTCCTAACCCTAATCCTAACCATCATCCTCACCCTCACCCTAACCCTAACCCTAACCCTCACCCTAACCCTAACCCTCAACCTAAACTTAAATTAACCCTCACCCTAACCCTAACCCTCACCCTAACCCTAACCATAACCCTAACCCTCACCCTAACCCTAACCCTAATGATAACCCTAAAGCTCAAACTTACCCTAACCCTCACCCTAAACCTAACCCTTCCCCGATACCTAACCCTAAACCTAAACCTCACACTAAACCTAACCCTCACCCTCACCCTAAATCTAACCCTAACAATAACCCTAACCCTAAACATAAACCTAACCCTCACCCTCACTCTAATGCTAACCCTATCCCTAATAATAACCATATTCCTAACCGTAATCCTAACCCTCATCCTCACCGTCACCCTAACCCTAACCTTAACAATAAACCTAACCCTAACCCTAACCCTAACCCTCACACAAACCCTAACCTAACCCTAACCCTAACCCTTACCCTCACCCTAAACCTAACACTCTCACTAACCCTAAACCAACCCTAACCCTAACCCTCACCCTAATCCTAGTCCCAACACCACACCTCAACCTAATCCTCATCCTAAATCTAAACCTAAACCTCACCCTAAAAATTACCCTCACCCTAACCCTCACCCTAACCCTCACCCTCAACATAAACTGAACCCTAACCCTCACCCTAATGCTAACCCTTACCCTAAACCTCTCCCTCACCCTAACCCTAACCTCACCTTAACCCTCACCCTTTCCCTAAATATCACCCTAACACTCACACTCACCCTAACCATTACTCTAACCCTGACCCTATGCCTCACCCTCAACATCACCCTCACCCTAAGCCTAACCCTAAAACTAACCCTAATGCTAAACCTTAGCCTCTCCCTCACCCTCACGCTAACCCTAATGCTAACCCTTAACTTAATCCTCACCCTAACCCTCACCCTCACCATAACCCTAACCCTAACCCTCACCATAATGCTAACCCTAACCCTTACCCTCACCCTCACCCTAACTCTCACCATCACCCTAGCCCTCACCCAAATCCTAACCCTCACACTCAACCTAACCCTCACCCTAACCCTAACACTCACCTTAATGCTAACATTAACCCTAACCCTCAAACTAACCATAACCTTACACTAAGAATCACCCTTTCCCTAAATATCACCCTAACACTCAACCTAACCCTAAACCTAACCCTGACCCTATGCCTCACCCTCACCATCACCCTATCCCTAACCTAACCCTAAACCTAACAGAGTGCTAAACCTAACCCTCTCCCTCACCATCACACTAAACCTAATGCTAACCCTAACCTTAACCCTCACCCTCAACATAACCCTAACCCTAACCCTCACCCTAATACTAACCTTAACCCTACACATCACCCTCACCCTAACCCTCACGGTCACCCTAACCCTCACCCAACCCCTAACCTTCACACTCACCCTAACCCTCACCCTAAACAAAATACTAACCCTCATCCTAATCCTATCCCTAACCCTAAACCTCAACCTTACCCTAACCCTCACCCTCACCCTAACCCTAACCATAACCCTAACTCTATATCTAATCCTCACACTAACCCTAACCATAACATTCATCCTAAAACTCCCACTAATCCTACCAATAAACCCAAACCTCACTCTAACCCTAAATCTCACCCTCACCCTAATATCAACCCTAACCCTAACACTCACCCTAATCCTAAACCTAACCCTAATGCTAACCCTAACCCTCACCCTCACCATATCCCTCACCCTAATCCTTACCCTCGCCCTAACCCTAAACCTAACAATCACACTAAACCTCAACCTCACCCTAACCCTAACCCTAACACTCACACTAACCCTAACCCTCACTCTAAACCTAACCCTACCCCTCAGCCTAACCCTCATCCTTACCCTAAACCTAACCCTAACCCTCACCCTAACCCTAACCCTAAACGTCAACATAACCCTAACCCTCAGCCTCACCCTCACCATCAGCCTAACCCTAATCCTAACCCTCATCATCACCCTCACCCTCACACTAACCCTCACCCTAACCCTCATCCTCACACCAACCCTATCCATAACCCTCACCCTAACCCTCACCCTAACACTCACCCTCACCCTTACCCTAACCCTAACCCTCACCCTAACCCTCAACGTAACCCTAACCCTCTCCCTAACACTCACCCTCACCCTAAACCCCACCCTAACCCTTACCCTCCTCCTAACCCAAATCCTGACCCTAACCCTAATCCTCACACTAACCCTAATCCTCACACTAACCCTAACCTTAACCTTCACCTTAACCCTCACCCTCACCCTCACCCTAAACCTAACCCTAACCCTCACCCTAAATCTTACCCTAACACTAACCCTCACCATCATCCTCACCTTCACCATCAACCTAAACCTCACCCACACTCTAACCCTCACACTCACCCAAAAAATCACCCTATTTCTAACCGTCAACCTCACCCTAAATATCACCCTAACATTAACCCTCACTGTAACCCTATCCCCTCACCCTCACCCTCACCCTCAGCGTAACCATAATTCTAACACTCACCCTCACCCTCACCCTAAGCCTAACCCTCACATTCAACCTAACCCTCACTCTAACCCTCACCCTTAAACTAGCCCTTACTCTAACCCTAATTCTAAACCTCACCCACTCCCTCACATTCACCCTCACCCTAAACATCAACCTAAACCTCTCCCTCACCCTCAGACTAACCCTACCCCTACCCCTAAAACAACCCTCACCCTCACCTCTCCCTAACCCTAACGCTAACAATAACCCTAACCCTAAACCTAAACCTCACCCTCACCTTCACCCTCACCCTCAACCTAACCCTAACTCACACCCTCAGCCAAGCCCTAACCTTAACACTAACCCTAACCTTAACCCTCACCCACACCCTAACCCTAATGCTAACCCTAATGTTCACCCTCACCCTAACCGTCACCCTAACCCTTACCCTCTCCCTAAACCTAACCCTCACCTTAACCCTCACCCTAACCCTCACCTAATCTAACCTTCTCCCTAAACCTCATCTACACCCTAAACCTGACCCTAAATCTTACCCTCATCCTAACCCTAACCCTAAGCCTAATCTTCAGACTAACCCTAAACCTAAACCTAACCCTCATCCTAACCCTCACCCTTACCCTAACCCTAACAATATCCCTCACCCCAATGGTAACCCTAAACCTAACCCTCACCCTAACCCTCACAGTCGCCCTAAAACTCACCGTCACCCTAATCCTCACTCACACCCTAACCTTCACACTCACCCTTACCCTCACCCTCACCCTAACCTTCACCATAAACCTTAGCCTAACACTAACCATCACCCAAACCCTAACCAAAACCCTCTCCCTACGCCTTTCCCTCACCATCACCCTCACACTATGCCTAACCCTAAACATAAACCTAATCCTAAACTAACCCTCGCCCTCACCCTCACGCTAAACCTAACGCTAACGCAAACCCTAATGTCAACAATAAACCTAACCTTAACCCTCATCCTCACCCTCAGCCTAAACCTAACACTAACCCTCACCCTAACCATAACCATAGCCCTCACCCTAACCATAACCCTAACACGAACCCGAACCCTAACCCGAACCCTAAACCTAACCCTCACCCTAACACTCACGCTAAGCCTAACCCTCACTCTCACCCTAAGCCTCACCCTAAACCTTACCCTAAACCTAACCCGAACATTAAGACTAACCCTCACACTAAACATAACCCTCACAATAACCCACACCCTAACCCTCACCCTAACCCTCACCCTAACCCTAACCCACACCCTAACCCTCACCCTCACCATAAACATCACCCTAACCCTAACCCTCACCCTAACGCTGACCCTCACACTCACCCTAACCCAAACCCTAACAATAAACCTAACCTTAACCCTAACTGTAACCCTCACACTCAAACTGTTCTTCACACTAACCCTCAAACTCACCCTAACCTTGACAATAACCCTAACCCTAACTCTAACCCTTAATCTCTCCCTCACCCTAACCCTAACCCTCACCCAAACTCTAACACTAACCCTCATCCAAACCCTAAACCTCAAACTAATATTACCGCTAACCCTAACCCTAACCCTACCCCTAACCCTCACACTCACCCCAGCCCTCACCTTAACCGTAAACCTAAACCTAACCCTCACCCTCACCCTAAATCTCATCCTGACCCTTACCATCACCCTAACCCTAACCCTAAACCTAAGCCTCACACTAAACATAACACCCACCCTAACCCTAACCCTAACCCTAATAATAACCCTAACCCTAACCCTAAACCTTACCCTCAACCTCACCCTATCCCTAAACTTAACCCTAAAAATAATCCTATCCCTAACGCTAAATCTAAGCCTCACCCTCCCTGGAACCCTAACCCCAATCCTAACCCTAACAATAACTTGAACCCTAACCCTAACTCTCCCCCTAACCCTAACCCTAACCCCACCCATTAGACTAATCCTCATCCTAAACCTAAACCTAAACCTAAACCTCACCCTAACCCTAAATGTCACCCTAACCCTAACCCTCACCCTCATCCTAATCCTAACACTAAGCTTAATCCTAACCCTTAACCTCACCCTAACCTTCCCTCTAACCCTAACCCTAACCTTCATCCTCACCCCAAACCTAACAGTAAATCTCACCCAGGCCTTACCCTCACCCTAACCCTAAGTGCATCCTGACCATAACCCTAACCCCAAAATTCACCCTAACCCCCACCATAACCCTAAACCTAACCCTAACCCTCACACTAAGGCTAACAATAACCCTAATCTTCATTCTCACCATAACCCTCACCTTGAGCCTAACCCTAATCCTAACTCTAATCCTAACCCTCAACCTCACCTCACCCTCAACCTAACCCTAACCTTATCCCTAACCCTAAACCTAACCGTACCACTCACGCTAACACTAACAATAACCCTAACCCTCAACCTCACACTAACCCTCACCCTCACCCTGACCCTAATCCTAAACCTAACTCTAACCCTCACTCTAACCCTAACCCTCACCCAAACTTAAACCTAATCCTAATGCTAACCCTAAAGCTCACCCTTACCCTAATCCTCACCCAAACCCTGACCCTCACCCTAAACCTAACCCTAAACCTAACCCTCATACTAAACTTAACACTCACCATAAAGTTAACAGTAAACTTAACCCTAACCCTAAACCGAACCCTCACCCTCACCTTAACCCTAACCCTAACCCTAACAATAACCCTATCCCTTACCCTAGTCCTAACCCTCATCCTCACCCTCACCCTCATCCTAACCCTAACCCTAATCCAAAAATTAACCCTAACCCTATCCCTAAGCATCACCTTAACCCTAAAGCTAAAATGAGCCCTCAGGCTAATACTCATCCTAAACCTAAACCTAAACCTCAACCTAACCCTAAACATCAACCTAACCCAAACCGAAACCTCACCCTCACCCTCAGCCTATCCCTAACCCTAACCCTAATCCTAAACCTGAACCTCATCCTCACCCTCAATGTAACCCTAAACCTAACCCTCACCCTCATCTTCACCCTAACCCTAACCCTAATCCTATCCCTAACCCTCACCCTAAACTTAACCCTCACCCTAAAACATATGCTCACCCTAACCCTAAACCTAACCCTCACCCTAACCATAACCCTAACCCTCACCCTAATCCTCATCCTCACCCTAACCATAACCCTAACCCTCACCCTAATTCTAACCCTAACCCTAACCCTCACCCTCAACCTAACCCTCTCTGTCACCCTAACCCTCAATCACAACATAACCCTCACACTCACCGTTACACTCACACTTACCCTAACCCTCAACTTCACCCTAAATATCACCCTAACCCTAACCCTCACCCTAACCCTAACCCTAACCCTCACCCTAAGCCTCACCCTCACCAAGACCCTCACAATAAGCCTAAACCTAAACCTAACCCTAATCCTAATCCTAAACCTCTCCCTCACCCCCAAACTAATCCTAATGCAAACCCTAAAGCTAACCCTCACCCTCACCCTAACCCTAATCCTAACCCTAACCATAACCCTAACCCTAACCCTATCACTAATCCTCACCCTCACCCTAAACCTAACCCTCACCTTCACCCTAACCCTAACACTCAACATAAGCCTCACCCTAACACTCACACTAACAATAGCCTCACTCTCACCCTAACCCTCAACCTAAACCTTACCATAACTATAACCCTAAACCGTACCTTCACCCTAATCCTAAGCCTAACCCTAATCCTCACCATCACCTTAAAGTAAACTTGACATTAACCGTAACAATAACCCTAACCTTAACCCTAACCCTATCCTTAACCCTCAAACTCACCCTAACCCGAACCCTCACCCTCAACATGACCCTAACACTAAACCTAACCCTCACACTAACACTCACCCTAACTCTCACACTAAACCTAACCCTCACTCTCACACTAATACTCACACTAAACCTTACCCTAACCCTAACCCTAACCCTTACCCTCACGCTAAACCTAACCCTAATCCTAATCCTCACACTAACCGTAACCCTAAGCCTCATCCTCACCCTAAACCTAACCCTAACCCTCATCCTAATGCTAACTCTAACCCTAACACTCACCCTCACCCTAACCATCTCCATCACCCTAACCCTCAGCCACACCCTAACCCTCACACTCACCATAACCCTCACCCTCACCCTAACCCTCACCCTCACCCTAAATATCAGCCTAATCCTAACCCTCACCCTAAGCCTAATCCTAACCCTCAACCTAACCCTCATCCTCACCAAGACTCTTACAATAAGCCTAACGATAAACCTAACCCTAATCCTAAACCTAACCCTCTCCCTCACCCTCATGCTAACCCTAAAGCTAACCCTAACCCTAAACCTCACCATAAATCTTACCCTAACCCTAACCCTAACCCTAACCTTCACCCTAATCCTAACCCTAACCCTCACCCTCACCCTAACCCTAACACTCAGCCTTAGCCTCACCCTCAGCCTAACCCTAACCCTAACCCTAATCCTAACCTGAACCTCACCCTCACCCTGAACCTAACCCTAAAACGAACCCTCACCCTCATTGTCACCCCAACCCTAAACCTCACCCTATTCCTAACCCTCATCCTAAATCTAACCCTCACCTTAACCCTCACAATAACACATACCCTCACCATAATCCTAACCCTATCCCTCACCCTAACCCAAATCCTCTCCCTAAACCTCACCCTCGCCCTAAACCTCACCCTAACCTTGACCCTCACCCTAACCCTAACCCTAATCCTACTCCTTACCCGAACCTTCACCCTAACCCTAACCCTCAACCTAACCCTAACCCTAACCCTAACCCTCACCCTCACTCTAGCCCTCATCCTAACCCTACTCTTAACCCTAACCCTCACCCTAACCCTAACCCTCACCCTCAACCTAATCTTCAACCTCGCCTTAACCCTCACCCTAACCCTAACACTCATCCTAGCCACAACCCTAACCCTGATCCCAACCCTCACCCTAACCACCACCATAAACTTAAACCTAAACCTAACCCTCAGCCTAACACTTAAAATAACCATAACCCTCAGCCTCACCCTACCCCTCACACTAAACCTAACCCTCAGCCTAACCCTAACCCTAACACTAATCCTCACACTCACCCTAAAGCTAACCTAATGCTTAGCCTCTCACTAACCCTAAACCTAACCCTGACCCTCACCCTAACCCTCACCGTCACACTAACCCTCACCCAAACTCTAACCTTCACACGCACCCTAACCCTCACCCTCACCATAAACCTCACCCTTTCCCTAAATATCACCCTAAAACAAACCCTAATCCTAAACCTAAACCTATCCCTCACACTCAAGCTAACCCTAATGCTATCCCTAACCCTAACCCTCACCCTCATCCTAACCCTAACCCTAACCCTAACAATAGCCCTAACCCTAAACTTAACCCTATACTTCACCCTCACCCTGACCCTAAACATAACCCTCACTCTCACCTTAACCCTAACACTAAACCAAACCCTCAAGGTAACACTCACCTTAACACTCACACTAAACCTAACCCTCACTCTTACGCTTACCCTCACACTAAACCTTAACCTAACCCTAAACCTAACCCTTACCCTCACCCTAACCCTAACCCTAACCCTAACCCTCACACTAAACCTTACCCTAACCCTAACCCTAACCCATACCCTCACCCTAACCCTAACCCTAACCCTAAACATCACACTAACCCTAACCCTAACCCTCACCCAAACCCTCACCCTAACCATCACGCTCAACATAACCCTAACCCTCACCGTCACCCTAACCCTCACCCTTTCCTTAAATATCACCCTAAAACTAACCCTCAACCTAACACTAACCCTAACCCTAACCCTAACCCTTAGCCTCCCACTTGACCTAAACCTAACACTCACCCTCACCCTAACCCTCACCGTCACCCTAACCCTCACCCAAACTCTAACCCTCACACTCACCCTAACCCTCACCCTCACCATAACCCTCAACTTTTCCCTAAATATCACTCTAAAACTAACCTTCACCCTAATCCAAAACCTAACCCTGACCTTAAGCCTCACCATTACCATCACCCTCACCCCAAGCCTAACCCTAAACCTAACCCTAATCCTAAAACTAACCCTCTCCCCACTCTCAAGCCATCCCTAATGCTATCCCTAACCCTAACCCTCACTCTCACCATAATCCTAACCCTAACCCTGACCCTAACCCTAACAATACCCCTAACCCTAACCCTAACCCTATCCCTAACCCTCACACTGACCTTAACCCTAACCCTCACCCTCACCCTAACCCTAACACTAAACCTTACCTTAACCATAACCCTAACCCTTACCTTCACCCTAAACCTAAACCTAACCCTATGCCTCACACTAATCCTAACCCTTACCCTAATCCTTACCCTATACCTAAACCTAACCCTCACCTTCACCCTATACCTCACCCTAACCCTAACCGTCACCCTCACCCTAAACCTAATGCTAACCTTCACCCTCACCCTCACCCTAACCCTCACCCTAACATTTACCCTCTCCCTAAACCTAACCCTCACCCTCACCCTAAACCTCACCTTAACCCAAAACTAACCCTCCCCCTAACACTCATACTAACCCTATACCTAACACTGACCCTAACCCTACCCCTCACCCTGACCATCACGCTAACCCTAACCCTAACCCTACTCCTCACCCTCACGGTAACCCTCACCCTAACACTTACCCTCACCCTAACCCTAACCCTAAACCTCACACTAACCCTAACCCTCACCCTAACCCTCACCCTTAACCTAGCCCTTCCCCTGACCCTAATTCTAACACTCATCCTCAAACTAACATTCACCCTCACCCTAAACATCATCCTAACCCTCTCCCTCACCCTCACCTTATCCCTAACCCTAACCCTAAACCTAATCCTCACCCTCACCCTAACCCTAAACCTAACCCTAACAACAACCCTCACCCTCACCTTTCCCTAACCCTAATGCTAACAATAACCCTAACCCTAAACCTAAACCTGACCCTCAGCCTCACCTTCAGCCTCACCCTAACCCTTACCCTCACCCTCACCCTAACCCTTATCCTCACACTAACCCTAAACCTGACCGTAACCCTAACCCTCACCCTAACCCTAACCCTAATCCTAACCCTAAACCTCATCTTCACCCTCTCCCCCATCCTAACCCAAAACCTCACCCTCAACCTCACCCTCACCCTTAACCTAATCCTAAAACTAATCCTCATCTTTACCCTTGCCCCTACCCTAAACCTAACCCTCACCCTCAAGCTCACCTTCACCCTAACCCTCACCCTCACACTCACCCTAACCCTAAACCTAATCCTAACCCTCATCCTAACCCTAAACCTCACCCAACCTTAAACTTAACCCTAACCCTAACCCTAACCCTCACCCTCACCCTATCCCTAACCCTAACCCTCACCCTAATGCTAACCCTAACCCTAAACGTCACTCTCACAGTAACCCTCACCGTCAACCTAACCCTCACCCACACCCTAACCCTCACACTCACTGTAACCCTCAACCTCATGCTAACCCTCACCCGCACCCTAAATATCACCCTAAACCTAATCCTCAACCTAAACCTAACCCTAACCCTCACCCTAAAGCCTCTCCCTCACAATTACCCTCACACTAAGCCTAACAGTAAACCTAACACTAATCCTAAACCTAACCCTCTCCATCACTCTCATGCTAACCCTAACACTAACCCTAACCCTAAACCTCATCACAAACCTTACCCTCACCCTAACCCTAACCCTAATCCTCACACTAACACTAACCCTAACACTCACCATAAACCTAACACTAACCCTCACCCTCATCCTAACCCTAACCCTCAGACTTACCCTCACCCTCAGACTAACCCTAACCCTAACACTAATCCTAACCCTGAACCTCAACCTCACCCTAAACATAAACCTAAAACTAACCCTCACCCTAATCCTCACCCCAACCCTAACCCTAACCCTAACCCTCATTCTAACCCTAACCCTCACCCTAACCCTCAACCTAACACATACCCTCAACTTAATCCTAACCCTATCCCTCACCCTAACCCTCACGCTAACCCTAACCCTATCACTAAACCTCAACCTCACCCTAAACATCACCCTAACGTTACTCTCACCCTAACTCTAACCTTCACCGTCACCCTAACCCTCACCCACACCCTAACCCTCACACTCACTGTAAACCTCACCCTCACCTTAACCCTCACCCTAACCCTTACCCTCACGCTCACCCAACCATCACACTAAACCTAAACCTCAACCTAACCCTAACCGTAACCCTCATTCTCACCCTAACCGTATTCCTAATAATAACCCTAAACCTCACCGTCACCCTCTCCCCTACCCTAACCCTAACCCTCACCCTCAGCCTCAACCTCACGCTCACCTTAACCCTCACCCTAACCCTTACCCTCACGCTCACCCAACCATCACACTAAACCTAAACCTCAACCTAACCCTAAACCTAACCCTCACTCTCACCCTAACACTAACCCTAATCCTAACCCAAACCCTCATCTTCACCCTCTCCCCTCCCCTAACCCTAACCCTCACCCTCACCCTCAACCTCACCCTCACCCTAACCCTTACGCTCACCCTAACCCTAACCCTAAACCTAAACCTCACCCTCACCCTAACCATAACCCTCACCCAACCTTAAACCTAACTCTCAACCTCACGTTCACCCTAACCCTAACCCTAACCTTTACCGAAAACCTAACCATAACCCTCATTCTCATCCTAACCCTAACCCTAACCCTAACCATAACACAAACCCAAATGCTAACCCTAATGCTCACCCTTACCCTAACCCTCACCCTAACCCTTACCCTCACCCTAAACATAACCCTAAAACTAACCTTCACACTAAACCTAACCCTCACCATAACCCTAACCATAACACTAACAGTAACCATTACACAAACCCTAAACCTAACCATCACCCTCACCCTAAACCTAACCCTAGCCCTAAAAATAACCCTATCCATAACCGTAATCCTAACCCTCATCCTCACCCTCACCCTCATCCTAACCCTATCCCTATCCCTAACCCTAACCCTGACCTTAACCCTAAAAGTAACCCCACCCTCAGGCTAATACTCACCCTAAACCTAAAGCTAAACATCACCCTAACTCTAAACATCACCCTAACACTAACCCTCACCCTCACCCTCACCCTCAGCCTATCCCTAAACCTAAACCTAAACCTAACCCTGAACCTCATCCTCACCCTCAACCTAACCCTAACCCTAACTCACCCTAACCTTAACCCTCACCTTAACCCTCATCCTAAGACATACGCTCAACCTAATCCTAACCATAACCCTCACCGTAACCCTAACCCTCTCCCAAAACCTCACCCTAACCCTTACCTTCACCCTAACCCGAACCCTAATCCTCACACCAACCCTAAACCTAACCCTAACCCTAACCCTCACCCTCACCCTAACCATCACCCTAATGCTAACCCTTACCCTGAAACTCACCCTCACCCTAACCCTCACTGTCACCCTAACCCTCACCCAAACCCTCACACTCACACTCACCATAACCCTCACCCTCACCTTAACCTTCACTCTTAGCCTAAATATCACGCTAACACTAACCCTCACCCTAACCCTAACCCTAGGCCTCACCGTAAGTCTCACCCTCATCATCACCCTCACCCTAAACCTAACCCTTAACCTAACCCTAATCCTAAACCTAACCCTCTCCCTCACCATCATGCTAACCCTAATGCTAACAATAACCCTAACCCTCACACTCACCCTAACCCTATCCCTAACCCTAACCCTAACCCTAACCTTCACACTAACCCTAACCCTAACCCTCACCTTCACACTAACCCTCACCCTAACCCTAACCCTATCCCTAACCCTCACCCTCACCCTCACACTAAACCTAAACCTAACCCTAACCCTCACCTTCCCCCTAACCATAACCCTAACCCTAACCCGAACAATAATCCTTAACTTAACCCTATCCCTAACCCTCACCCTCACCCTAACCCTAACACTAAACCTAACCCTCACACTAACACTCACCCTAACACTCACACTAAACATAACACTCACTCTCAACGTAACACTCAAATTGAACCTTACCCTCAAACTCACCTTAACCCTAACCCTAACCCTAACCCTCACCTTCATCTTAAACCTCAACCTAACCCTAACCCTAACCCTAATACTCACACTAACCCTAACCCTAACCCTAAACCTAAACCTAACCCTCACCCTAACCCTCACCCACACCCTAAACCAAACCCTAACCCTCACCTTAATGCTAACCCTAACCCTAACTCTCACCCTCACCCTAACACTCACAGTCACCCTGACCCTCACCAACACCCTAACCCTCACATTCACCCAAACCGTCACCCTCACCCTAACCCTCACCCTCAGTTCACCCTCACCACCACCCTCACCCTAAGCCTAACCGTAAACCTAACCCTAATCCTAAACCTAACCTTCTCCCTCAACCTCATGCTAACCCTAACGATAATCCTAACCCTAACCCACACCCAAAACCTAACCCTAAAACTAACCCTGACAATAACACTAACCCTAACCGTAACCCTCACCCTCACCCTAACCCTAACCCTAAACCTCACCCAAACACTCACCCTCACCATCACCCTCACCCTAAGCCTAACAGTAAACCGACCCCTAATCCTAAACTTAACCCTCTCCCTCACCCTCATGCTAACCCTAAATGTAACCCTCACCCTAACCCTAACCCTAACCCTAACCCTCACCCTAACCCTCACCCTAACCCTCACCCTAACGCTAACCCTAACACTAACACTAACTGTAATCCTAATGCTTACCCTAATCCTCTTGTAAACCCTAACCCTAACCCTAACCCTCACCCTAAACCTTACCCTCAACCTAACCCTAATCCTCACATTAACCCTAACCCACACCCTAAACTTAACCCTAACCCTCAGCCTAACTCCCACCCTAACACAAAACCTAACCCTAACCCTCAAACTCACCCTAACCCTAACCCTCAACCTCAACCTAAACTTAACCCTAAACGTCACCCTAATTCTAACCCTCACCCTCACCCTCACCCTCAGCCTAAGCCTAACCCTAAACCTAATCCTAACCGTCACCTTCACCATTACCCTAACTCTAAACCTAACCCTCACACTCACCCTCAGCCTAACTCTAAACCTATACCTAAACCTCACCCTAATCCTAACACTCACCCTAAACCCCAACTGAACCCTCAACCTCACCTTAACAGAACCCAAACCCTCACCCTAAACCTCACCCTAAACCTAACCCTCTCCCTAATCCTCACCCTCAACCTAAACCTCACCATAACCCTTACCCTCACCCTAACCCTAACCCTAATCCTCACACTAAACCTAACCCTAACCCTCACCCCAAAACTCACCCTAACTTTCACCCTCACCCTAACCCAACCCTCACCCTCAACCTCAACTTCAGCCTAAACCTAATCCTAAAACTAGACCTATCCCTAACACTCACCCTAACCCTCAAACTAACACATACTCTCACCCTAAACCTAACCCTCACCCTAACCCTCACCCTAAACCTAGCCCTAACCCTTACCCTCACCCTAACCCTAACCATAAACCTACCCCTCACTTGAACCCTCACCCTAACACTAACCCTCACCCTAACCCTAAACCTAACCCTAACCCTCACCCTCAACCTAGCCCTCATCCTAACACTAATCCTCACCCTAACCCTCACCCCAATTCTAACCCTCATCCTCACCCTAACCCTCACCCTCACCGTAAACCTAACCCTAACACTAAACCTCATCCTAACCATAAACCTAACCCTAAACCCAACCCTCATCCTAACCATCACCATAACCCTAAACCTAACCCTAACCCTCAGCCTAACACTAACAATAACCCTAACCCTCAGCCTCACCCTAACCCTCACCCTAAATCTTACTTTCACGCTTACCCAACCCTCACACTAAGCCTAAACCTCAACCTAACTCTAACCCTAACCCTCACCCTAACCCTAACTCTAATGCTAACCCTAAACCTCATCTTCACACTCTCCCCTACCCTATCCCTAACCCTCACCCTCAACCTTACCCTAATCCTAACCCTCATCCTCACCCTCACCCTAACCCTAAACCTAACCCTAACCCTCAACCTAACCCTAAACCTGACCAAACCTTAAACCTAACAACAACACTAACCCTAACCCTAACCCTCACCCTAACCCTCACCCTCACCCTAAACACAACCATAACTCTCACCCTAATGCTAAACCTAATGCTAACCCTCACCCTCACTCTCACCCTCACCGTCACCCTAACCCTCACGCATAATCTAACCCTCACACTCACCTTAACTCTCACCCTTACCCTAACCCTCACCCCCACCCTAAATGTCACCCTAACCCTAACCCTCACCCTAACCCTAACCCTCACCATAAGCCTCACCATGACCCTCACACTAAGCCTAACCGTAAACTTAACCCTAATCCTAAACCTAACCCTCTCCCTCACCCTCATGCTAACCCTAACGCTAACCCTAATCCTAAACCTCACGATAAACCTTACCCTCACCCTAACCCTAAGCCTAATCCTCACACTAACTCTAACCCTAAGCCTCACCCTAATCCTAACCCTAAACCTCACCCTGACCCTAACCCTAACCCTCAGCCTTACCCTCACCCTCAGCCTAAACCTAACGCTAACCCTAATCCTAACCCTGAAGCTCAACCTCACCCTGAACCTAACCCTAAATCATCCCTCACCCTCATCGTCACCCCAACCCTAACCGTACACCTGTCACTTACCCTCATCCTAACCCTAACCCGCACCCTAACCTTCACCCTAACACATACTCTCACCCTAATTCTACCCTTATCCCTCACCCTAACCCTCACCCTAACCCTAACCCTCTCCCTAAACCTCACCCTCACCCTAAACCTCACCCTAACCTTTACCCTCAACCTAACCCTAACTCTCACCATCACCCTAACCCTCACCCACAACCTAAACCTCACACTCACCATAACCCTCACCCTCACCTTAACCCTCACCCTAACCCTTACCCTCACGCTCACCCAAACCTCACACAAAGCTTAAACCTCAACCAAACCCTAACCCTAACCCTCACCCTCACCCTAACCCTAACCCTAAACCTAACCCTAAACCTAATCTTCACCCTCTCCCCTACCCTAACCCTAAACCTCAAGCTCAACCTCACCCTCACCCTCAACCTCACCCTATCCCTAAACTTAACCCTAACCCTCACCTAAACTTAAACTTAACACTCACCCCACCCTCACATTAACCCTAACCCTAACCCTAACCCTCACCCTAATCCTAACCTTAATGCTAACACTAATGCTCACCCTTACCCTAACCCTCACCCTATAACCCTTACCCTCACCCTAACCATAACCCTAAACCTAACCCTCACATTAAACCTAACCCTCACCATAACCTTAACCATAATGCTAACAGTAACCCTAACCCTAACCCTAAACCTAACACTCACCCTCACCCTAACCCTAACCCTAACCCTAACAATAATCCTATCCCTAACCTTAATCCTAACCCTCATCCTCAACCCCACCCTCATCCTAACCATAACCCTAACCCTAAACCTAAGCCTAACAATAACCCTAACCCTAACCCTAACCTCAACCCTAAAACTAACCCCAGCCCTGAGGCTAATCCTCATCCTAATACTTAAGCTAAACGTAAACCTCACCCTAACCCTAAACACCTAAACCCTAAACCTAACCCTCACCCTCACCCTAACCTTAACCCTAACCCTAACAATAATCTTATCCCTAACCTTAATCCTAACCCTCATCCTCAACCCCACCCTCATCCTAACTATAACCCTAACCCTAAACCTAAGCCTAACAATAACCCTAACCCTAACCCTAACCTCAACCCTAAAACTAACCCCAGCCCTCAGGCTAATCCTCATCCTAATACTTAAGCTAAACGTAAACCTCAACCTAACCCTAAACATTACCCTAACCCTAACCCTCACCCTCACCCTCACCCTCAGCCTATCCCTAACCCTAACACTAAACCTTACCCTGAACCTCATCCTCACCCTCAACCTAACCCTCACCCTCTCCCTCACCCTAAACCTAACCCTATCCCTAACACTCACCATAACCTTAACCCTCACCCTAAACCTCACCCTAACACATACGCTCACCCTAACCCTAACCCTAACACTCACTGTAAGCCTAACCCTCTCCCAAAACCTCACCCTAACCCTTACCCTCAACCTAACCCTAACCCTAATCCTCACACTAACCCTAAACCTAACCCTAACCCTAACCCTCACCATCACCCTAACCCTCACACTAATGCTAACCCTAACCCTGAAACTCACCCTCATCTTAACCCTCACTGTCACCCTAACCCTCACCCACACCCTAACCCTCATACTCAGCCTAACCCACACACTCACCCTTACCCTAACGCTAACACTAAACCTAATCCTCACCCTAACACACACACAAACACTCACACTAAACCTAACACTCACTCTCACCCTAAAACTCACACTAAAACTTCCCCTAACCCTAAAGCTTACACTTACACTTACCCTAACCCTAACCCTAATCCTCAACCTAAACTTCACCCTCACCCTAAGCCTAACCCTAACACTCACCCTAATGCTAACCCTAACCCTAACCCTCACCCTCACCCTAACCCTCACACTCACCGTAACCCTCACCCACACCCTAACCCTCATACTCACCCTAACCCTTACCCTCTACCTAACCCTCACCCTCACCCTAAATATCAATTTAACCCTAACCCTCACCCTAACCCTAACCCTAACCCTCACGCTAAGCCTCACCCTCACCCTCACCCTCACCCTAAGCCTAACTGTAAACCTAACCCTAATCCTAAACCTAACCCTCTTCCTCACCCTCATGCTAAACCTAATGATAACCCTAACCCTCACCCTAACCCTAACCATAACCCTAACCCTAAAAATAACACTAACACTAACCATAACCTTCACCCTCACTCTAACCCTAACCCTAAACCTCACCTTCACCCTAACCCTAAACTTAAACCTAAACCTAACAATAACCCTAAACCTAACCCTAAACCTCACCCTCACCCTCACCCTAACACTCAAACTAAACCTTACCCTAACCCTAACCCTAAACCTTACCCTCACCCTAACCCTCACCCTCACACTAACACTAAACCTTACCTTAACCCTAACCCTAACCCTCACCCTAAACCTCACACTCACCCTAATCCGAACCCTAACCCTCAATGTAATGCTAACTCTAACCCTAACCCTCACCCTCACCATAACCCTCTCCGTCACCCTAACCCTCACCCACACCCTAACCCTCACACTCACCGTAACCCTCTCCCTCAACCTAACCCTCATCCTCACCCTAAATATTACCCTAACCCTAACCCTCACCCTAACTCTAACCCTAACTGTAACCGTAAGCCTCACCCTCACCAAGACCCTCACAATAAGCCACCCTCCCCCTCACACTAACTCTAAACCACACCATAACCATAACCATAACACTAAACCTCACAATAACAATAAACCTAACCCTAACCCTGAAACTCACCCTCACACTAACCAACACCCTCAGCCTAACCCTCACCCTAACACTAAACCTCATCCTAACCAAAAACCTAACCCTAAACCCAACCGTCATCCTAACTTCCACCATAACACTAAACCTAACCCTAACCCTCACCCTAACACTAACAATAACCGTAACCCTCAGCCTTACCCTAAACCTCACCCTAACCCTTACCCTCACCGTCACCCTACCCCTCACACTAAACCTAACCCTCACCCTAAACCTAAACCTAACCCTAATCCTCACACTATCCCTAAACCTAACCCTAATGGTAACCCTCACACGAACCCTCACCCTAACCCTAAACCTACCCCTCACCAGAACCCTCACCCGAACCCTAACCCTAGACCTCAACCAACCCCTCACACTAACCCTTACACTCACGCTCACCCGACCCTCACAGTAAACCTAAACCTCAACCTAACCCTAACACTAACCCTAACCCTCACCCTCACCCTAACCCTAATCCTAACCCTAAACCTGATCTTCACCCTCTCACCTACATTTACCCTAACCCTCACACTCAACCTCACCTTCACCCAAACCCTCACCCTCACCCTCACCCTAACCCTAAACCTAACCCTATCAGTCATCCGAACCCTAACCCTCGCCAAACCTTAAACCTAAACCTAACCCTAACCATCACCCTAAACCGCACCCTCAGCCTAACCCTAACCCTAACCCTCATCCTCACCCTAACAGTCAGCATCACCCTATCCTGCACCCACACCCTAACCCTCACACTCACCGTTACCCTCACCCTCACCCTAACCCTCACCCGCACCCTAAGCCTCACCCTAACCCTAACCCTCACCCTAACCCTAAATCAAACCCTAACCCATACACTCACCCTAGCCCTCATCCTAACTTAATTCTAACCCTAACCCTAACCTAACCCTAACCCTCACCCTAACCCTCACACTCACCCTAACCCTCAACCTAACACTAAACCTCATCCTAACCATAAACCTAACCCTAAACCCACCCTCATCCTAACCACCACCATAATCCTAAATCTAACCCTAACCCTCACACTAAAACTAACAATAACCCTAACCCTCAGCCTCACCCTAACCCTCACCCTAACACTTACCCTCACCGTCACCCTCCCCCTCACACTAACTCTAACCCTCACCATAACCATTACCCTAACCCTAAACCTCACACTAACAATAAACCTAACCCTAACCCTAACACTCACCCTCACCCTAACCGTCACCCTCACCCTAAACCTCACCCTAACCATAAACCTCATCCTAACCATAAACCTACCCCTAAACCCAACCCTCATCCTAACCGCCACCATAACCCTAAACCTAACCCTAACCCTCACCCTAACACTAACAATAACCCTAACCATCAGCGTCACCCTAAACCTCACCCTAACCCTTACCCTCACCGTCACCCTACCCCTCACACTAACCCTAACCCTCACCCTAAACCTTAACCTAACCCTTATCCTTACACTATCCCAAAACCTAACCCTAACGGTAACCCTCACACGAACCCTCACCCTAACCCTAAACCTACCCCTCACCAGAACCCTCACCCGAACCCTAACCCTCACCCTCACCCTAACCGTCACCCTAACCCTTACCCTCACGCTCACCCGACCCTCACAGTAAATCTAAACCTCAACCTAAACCTAACCCTAACCCTCACCCTCACCCTAACCCTAACCGTAATCCTAACCCTAAACCTGATCTTCACCATCTCACCTACACTAACCCTAACCCTCACACTCAAACTCACCCTCACCCAAACCCTCACCCTCACCCTCACCCTAACCCTAAACCTAACCCTATCAGTCACCCGAACCCTAACCCTCACCCAAACTTAAACCTAACCCGAACACTAACCCTAACCCTAACCATCACCCTAGCCCTCACCCTCACCCTAACCCTAAGCCTAACCCTCACCCTCACCCTAACCCTCAGCATAACCCTAACGCGCACCCACACCCTAACCCACACACTCACTTTTACCCTCATCCTAACCCTCACCCGCAGCCTCAGCCTCACCCTAACCCTAACCCTCACCCTAACCCTAAAACTACACCTAAACCCTATACTCACCCTAGCCCTCATCCTAACCCTAATCATAACCTTAACCCTAATCCTAACCCTAACCCTAATCCTAACCCTAACCCTCACCCTCACATTAACCCTCAACCTAACACTAAACCTCATCCTAACCATAAAACTAACCCTGAACCCAACCCTCATCCTAACCCCCACCGTAAACCTAACCCTAACCCTAACCCTTACCCTAACACTAACAATAACCCTAACCCTCAGCCTCACCCTAATCTTCACCCTAACCCTTACCCTCACTGTCACCCTACCCCCACCCTAACCGTCACCCTCACCCTCCCCCTAACCATAAACCTAACCCTAACCTTCAACTTAAACCAAACCCTCACCCAAAGTTAAACCTAACCCTTACCCTCACCCTCACCCTCACCCTAACCCTAACCCTAACCCTCACCCTAAACATAACCCTAACCCTAACCCTAATGCTAACCCTAAAGCTCACCCTTACCCAAACCCTCACCCTAAACCTTACCCTCACCCTAACCCTAACCGTAAACCTAACCCTCACAGTAAACTTAACACTCACCATAACCCGAACCATAACATTAACAGTAAACTTAACCCTAACCCTAAACCTAACCCTCACCCTCACCTTAACCCTATCCCTAAGCCTAACAATAACCCTATCCCTAACCCTAATCCTAAAACTCATCCCCACCCTCACCCTCATCCTAACCCTAAACCTAAGCCTAACCCTAACAATAACATTAAAACCTAACCCTAACCGTCACCTTAACCCTAAAACTAACCCGACCCCTCAGGCTAATCCTCATCCTAAACCTAAACCTAAACCTCACCCTAACCCTAAACATCACTCTAACCCTAAACCTCACCCTCACCCTCACCCTCAGCCTGTCCCTAACCCTAACCCTAATGCTAACCCTGAACCTCATCCTCACCCTCAATGTAACCCTAACCCTAACCCTCAGCCTAAACCTCACACTAACTCATATGCTCACACTAACCCTAACTCTAACCGTCACCCTAACCCTAACCCTTTCTGAAAACCTCACCCTAACTTTTGCCCTCACCCTAACCCTAACCCTAATCCTCACACTAACCCTAAACCTAACCCTCACCCTCACCCTAACCCTCACCCTAACCCTCACCCTAATGCTCATCCTAAACCAGAAACTCACCCTCACCCTAACCCTCATGGTCACCCTAACTGTCACACTCACCTTAATCCTCACCCTTACCCTAAATATCAGCCTAACACTAACCCTCACCCTAACCCAAACGCTAACCCTCACCCTAAGCCTCACCCT
This sequence comes from Dipodomys merriami, assembly GCF_024711535.1. Lineage (NCBI taxonomy): Eukaryota > Metazoa > Chordata > Mammalia > Rodentia > Heteromyidae > Dipodomys > Dipodomys merriami. The sequence continues at coordinate 368,468 of NW_027206293.1, read as the reverse complement.
CACCATCACCCTCACCCTAAGCCTAACCCTAAACCTAACCCTAATCCTAATCCTAACCCTCTCCCTCACCCTCATGATAATCCTAATGCTAACCCTAATCCTAACCCTCACACTCACCCTAACCCTAATCCTAACCCTAACAATAACCCTAACCCTAACCCTATCACTAACCCTCACCCTCACCTTAACCCTAACACTCTACATAAGGTTCACCCTAACATTCACATTAAAACTAACCTAACTCTCACCCTAACCCTCACCCTAAACCTTACCCTAACTATAACCCTAAACCTTACCGTCACACTAACCCTAACCCTAACCCTAAACCTCACCTTCACCCTAACCCTAAACTTAAACCTAAAACTAACAATAACCCTAAACCTAAACCTAACCCTATCCCTAAACCTCACCCTCACCCTAACACTAACCCTCACCCTCATCCTAACCCTAACACTAAACCTAACCCTCACCCTAACACTCACACTAAACCTAACCCTCACCCTCACCCTAACACTCAAACTAAACCTTACCCTAACCCTAACCCTAAACCTTACCCTCACCCTAACCCTCACCCTCACACTAACCCTCACACTAAACCTTACCTTAACCCTAACCCTAACCCTCACCCTAAACCTCACACTCACTCTAATCCTAACCCTAACCCTCAATGTAATGCTAACTCTAACCCTAACCCTCACCCTCACCCTAACCCTCTCCGTCAACCTAACCCTCACCCACACCCTAACCCTCACACTCACCGTAACCCTCTCCCTCAACCTAACCCTCATCCTCACCCTAAATATCACCCTAACCCTAACCCTCACCCTAACTCTAACCCTAACTGTAACCGTCAGCCTCACCCTCACCAAGACCCTCACAATAAGCCTAACCGTAAACCTAACCTTAATCCTAAACCTAACCCTCTCCCTCACCTTCATGTTAACCCTAACACTAACCCTAACCCTAAACCTCACCATACACCTTACCCTCACCCTAACCCTAATGCTAATCCTCTCACTAACCCTAACCCTAAACCTCACCCTAAACCTAACCCTAACTGTCAACCCCACCCTAACCCTAAACCTCAGCCTTAACCTCACTTTCAGCCTATCCCTCACCATAACCCTAATCCTAACCCTGAACCTCACCATCACTCTGAACCTAACCTGAAATCTAACCCGCAATCTCATTGTCACCCCAACCCTAACCCTAACCCTAACCCTAACCCTCCTCCTAACCCTAACCCTCACCCTAACCCTCACCCTAACACATACCCTCACCCTAATCCTAACCCTATCCCTCACCCTAACGCTCTCCCTAAACCTCACCCTCACTCTAAACCTCACCCTAACCTTTACCCTCATCCTAACCCTCACCCTAATCCTACCCCTCACCCGAACTCTCACCCTAACCCTAACCCTCAACCTAACCCTAACCCTAACCCTAATCCTCACCCTCACCTTAGTCCTCATCCTAACCCTAATCCTAACCCTAACCCTAACCATCACCCTCACCTGAACCTTCACCCTAACCCTAACCATCCTCATAACCATAACACTAAACCTAACCCCTACTCTCACCCTAACACCCACCATAAGCCTAAACCTAACCCTGATCCTTACCCTAACAATAACAATAACCCTAACCCTCAGCCTCAACTAACCCTCACCCTAACCCTTACCCTCACTGTCACCCTACCCCTCACACAAACCCTAACCCTCACCCTAAACCTAACCCTAACCCTAATCCTCACACTAACCCTAAACCCAAACCTAACACTTAGGACCACACTAACCCTAAACCTAACCCTCGCCCTCACCCTAACCCTCACCGTCACCCTAACCCTCACCCAAACTCTAACCCTCACACTCACATTACCCTCACCCTCTCCCTAAACCTCACCCTTTTCCTAAATATCACCCTAAAACTAACCCTAAAACTAACCCTAAACCTAACCCTCACAATAAGCCTCACCCTCACAATCACCCTCACCCTAAGCCTCACCCTAACCCTAACCCTAACCCTAAACCTAACAATAACCCTAAACCTAACCCTAACCCTATACCTAACCCTCACCTTGACCCTAAAACTAACCCTCACCCTCACCCTAACCCTAACACTAAACCTAACCCTCACCCTAACACTCACAATAAACCTAAACTTCACTCTCACCCTAACCCTCAAACTAAACCTTACCCTAACCCTAACCCTAACCCTTACCCTCACTCTAAACTTAACCCTAACCCTAATCCTCACACTAACCCTAACACTAACAATAACCCTAACAACCACCCTAACACTTACCCTCAACATAACCTTTAACCCTCACCCTCACACTAACCCTCACCCAAAACCTAACCCTCACCCTTACCCTAACCCTCAACTTTTCCCTAAATATCAACCTAAAACTAACCCGAGCACGAACCCTAACCCTAACCCTATCCCTAAGCCTAACCCTCACCATCACCCTCACCCTAATGCTAACCCTAACCCTAACCCTCATCCTCACCCTAACCCACACAATCACCCTAACCCTCACCGACACCCTAACCCTCACACTCATCGTAACTCTCAACCTCACCCTAACCCTCACCCTCACCCTAAATTTCACCCTAACCCTAACCCTCACCCTAAACCTAACCCCAACTCTCAACCTCACCCTCACCCTAACCCTAACCCTAACCGTAAACCTAACCCTAATCCTAAACCTAACACTCTCCCTCCCTCTCATGCTAACCCTAATGCTATCCCTAACCCTAACCCTCACCCTCACCCTAAACCTAACCCTAACCCTAAAATTATCCCTAACCCTAACCCTAACCCTATCCCTAACCCTCACGCTGACCCTAACCATAACCCTCACCCTCACTCTAACCCTAAAACTAAACCTAATCCTCACCCTAACACTCACCCTAACACTCACACTAAACCTAACCCTCACTCTCACCCTAACCATCACACTAAACCTTACCCTAAATCTAACCCTACACCTTACCCTCACGTTAACCCGAACCTGAACCCTAATCCTCACACTAACCCTAAACCTAACCCTAACCCTCATCCTAACCCTCACCCTTACCCTAAGCCTAACCCTCACCGTCACCCTAACACTCACCGTCACCCTAACCCTCACCCACACCTCAGCCCTCACACTCACCGTTACCCTCACCCTCACCCTAACCCTCACCCTCACCGTAAATATCACCCTAACCCTAACCCTCACCCTAACCCTAACCCCAACCCTCACCCTACGCCTCACCCTCACCATGATCCTCACACTAAGCCTAACCCTAAACCTAACCCTAATCCTAAACCTAACCCTCTTCCTCACTCTCATGCTAACCGTAAACCTAACCCTAACCCTAAACCTCACCATAACCCTTACCCTCACCCTAAACCTAACCCTAATCCTCACACTAACCCTAACCCTAATCTTAACCCTGAACCTCACCCTCACCCTGAACCTAACCCTAAAATTAACCCTAAAACCCTTACCCTCACCCTAAACCTAACCCTCAGCCTAACCCTAACCCTAACACTAATCCTAACCCTGAACCTCACCCTCACCCTGAACCTAACCCTAAAACTAACCCTCACCCCCATCGACAGCCCAACCCTAAACCTAACCCTATCCCTAACCCTCATCCAACCCTTACCTTCACGCTGACCCTCACCCTAACCCTCAACCTAATCCTAACCCTATCCCTCACCCTAACCCTCAGCCTAACCCTAACCCTCTCCCTAAACCTCACCCTCACCCTAAACCTCACCCTAACCTTTAACATCACCCTAACCCTAACCCTAATCCTACCCCTTACCGAAACCTCACCCTAACCCTAACCTCAACCTAACCCTCACCGTCACCCTAAAACTCACCGTCACCCAAAGCCTCACCCTAAGCCTCAACCTCACCATCACCCTCACCCTAAGCCTAACCCTATACCGAACCCTAATTCTAAACTAACCGTTTCCCTAATCCTCAAGCTAACTCTAATGCTAACCAAAACCCTAATCCTAACAATAACCCAAACCCTAACCCTAAGCCTCACCCTCAGCCTAAACCTAACCCTAACCCTAACCGTCACACTCACCCTAACCCTAACTCTCACCCTAACCCAAACCCTAAACCTAACCCTTACCCTAACACTCACCCTAAAACTCACGCTAAGCCTAAACCTCACTGTCACCCTAACCCTAACCATCACCCTAACCCTCACCCACACTCTAACCCTCACACTCACTAGAACAATCACCCTCATCCTAACCCTCATCCTCACCCTAAATACCATCCTATCATTAACCCTCACTGTAAACCTAACCCCTCACCTTTCCCTCACCCTCAGCCTAACCATAATCCTAAAACTCACCCTGACCCTAACCCTCACCCTCACCCTAACCCTAACCCTAAACCTCACACTCAACCTAACCCTCACCCTAACCCTCACTCATAACCTAGCCCTTACCCTAACCCTAATTCTAACCCTCACCCTCATGCTAACATTCACCCTCACCCTAAACATCAACCTAACCCTCTCCCTCACCCTAAACTTAGCCCAAACCCTAACCCAAAACCTAACCCTCACTCTCACACTAACTCTAACCCTAACCCTAACAACAGAGCTCAGCTTCAACTCTCCCTAACCCTAAGGCTAACAATAACCCTCACCCTAACCCTAAACCTAACCCTCACCCTCACTTTACCCTCACCCTCACCCTAACCCTAACCCTCACCCTCAGCCTAGCCCTCACCTTAACGCTCACCCTAACCCTCACCCTCACCCTAACACTAATGCTAACCCTAAACTTCACCCTCACCCTAACCCTCACGCTAAAACTTATGCTCACCATAAACCTAACCCTCACCCTCACCCTAACCCTCACCCTATCACTAACCCTCACACTAAACCTCACCCTAACCCTAAACCTAAACCTAACCTTCACCCTAAACCTTACCCTAACCCAAACCCTAACACTAACCCTAACTCTCACCTTCACCCTAACTCTCACCCACACCCTAACCCTCAACTTCACCCTCACCCTCAGCCTAAACCTAACCCTAACCCTCACCCTAATCCTAACCTTAACCCTAACCCACACCTTAACCCTCAAACTAACCCTAATGCTAAACATAAACCTCAATTTCACACTAACCCTCAACCTAACCCTTACCCTCACTCTAACCCTAACCCTAACCCTAGCCCTCACACTCAACCTAACCCTCAACCTAACCCTAACCCTACACCTCACCCTAACCCTCACCCTAAACCTAACCCTAATCCTCACACTAACCCTAACCCTAATCTTAACCCTGAACCTCACCCTCACCCTGAACCTAACCCTAAAATTAACCCTAAAACCCTTACCCTCACCCTAAACCTAACCCTCAGCCTAACCCTAACCCTAACACTAATCCTAACCCTGAACCTCACCCTCACCCTGAACCTAACCCTAAAACTAACCCTCACCCCCATCGACAGCCCAACCCTAAACCTAACCCTATCCCTAACCCTCATCCAACCCTTACCTTCACGCTGACCCTCACCCTAACCCTCAACCTAATCCTAACCCTATCCCTCACCCTAACCCTCAGCCTAACCCTAACCCTCTCCCTAAACCTCACCCTCACCCTAAACCTCACCCTAACCTTTAACATCACCCTAACCCTAACCCTAATCCTACCCCTTACCGAAACCTCACCCTAACCCTAACCTCAACCTAACCCTCACCGTCACCCTAAAACTCACCGTCACCCAAAGCCTCACCCTAAGCCTCAACCTCACCATCACCCTCACCCTAAGCCTAACCCTATACCGAACCCTAATTCTAAACTAACCGTTTCCCTAATCCTCAAGCTAACTTTAATGCTAACCAAAACCCTAATCCTAACAATAACCCAAACCCTAACCCTAAGCCTCACCCTCAGCCTAAACCTAACCCTAACCCTAACCGTCACACTCACCCTAACCCTAACTCTCACCCTAACCCAAACCCTAAACCTAACCCTTACCCTAACACTCACCCTAAAACTCACGCTAAGCCTAAACCTCACTGTCACCCTAACCCTAACCATCACCCTAACCCTCACCCACACTCTAACCCTCACACTCACTAGAACAATCACCCTCATCCTAACCCTCATCCTCACCCTAAATACCATCCTATCATTAACCCTCACTGTAAACCTAACCCCTCACCTTTCCCTCACCCTCAGCCTAACCATAATCCTAAAACTCACCCTGACCCTAACCCTCACCCTCACCCTAACCCTAACCCTAAACCTCACACTCAACCTAACCCTCACCCTAACCCTCACTCATAACCTAGCCCTTACCCTAACCCTAATTCTAACCCTCACCCTCATGCTAACATTCACCCTCACCCTAAACATCAACCTAACCCTCTCCCTCACCCTAAACTTAGCCCAAACCCTAACCCAAAACCTAACCCTACACCTCACCATCACACTAACCCTCACCCTAACGCTAAACCTAAGCCTCACACTAACCCTAACACTCACCCTAACCCTAACCCTAACCCTCAGCCTGATCCTAATCCTAACCCTAAACCTAACCCTCACCATTAACCCTAAATGTCACCCTCACCCTAACCCTCACCCTAACTATAACCCTCACTGTCACTCTAACCCTCACTGTCACCCAAACCCTCAGAGTCACCCTAAAACTCACCCACATCCTACCCCTCACACTTACCCTAACCCTCACCGTCACTCTAACCCTCACAATCACCCTAAAACTCACCCACACCCTAACCCTCACACTCACCCTAACCCTCACCCTCACCCTACACCTAACCATAACCCTCACCCTCACCCTAACCCTAACCCTAACTGTAGCACTCAACTTAACACAAACCCTAACCCTTACCCTCATCCTAACCCTAAGCCCAAACCTAACCCTCACCCTAATACTCACCCTAACACTCACGCTAAACCTAACGTCACCCTCACCCTAAACCTAACCCTAACACTCACACTAATTCTAACCCTCACTCTAGCCCTAACCCTACCCCTCAACCTAACCCTCATCCTTACCCTAAACCTATCCCTAACCCTCACCCTAACCCTAAAGCTAACCCTAAAAATCAACCTAACCCTAACACTTACCCTCACCCTCACCATTAGCCTAATCCTATTCCTAACCCTCATCCTCACCCTCACCCTCACACTAACGCTCATCCTAACCCTCACCCTCACCCCAACCCTATCCTTAACCTTCACCCCAACACTACACCTCACCCTAACCCTCACCCTAACCCTCACCCTCATCCTAAGCCTAACCCTAACCCACACCATAACCCTCAACCTAACCCTAACCCTCTCCCTAACACTCACCCTCAACCTAAACCTCACCCTAACCCTTACCCTCACACTAACCCTAATACTAACCCTAACCATAATCCTCACACCAACCCTAACCTTAACCCTAACCTTAACCTTCACTCTAACACTCACCCTCACCCTAACCCTAACCCTAACCCTCACCCTAAAGCTAACCCTAACCCTAACCCTAAACTTGACCTAACCCTCACTATCAACCTAAACATTACACATATGCTAACCCTCACACTCACCCTAACAATCACCCTCATCCTAAACCTCAACCTCACCCTAAATATCACCCTAACATTAATCCTCACTGTAACATTAACCCCTCACCTTCACCCTCACCCTCAGCCTAACCATAATCCTAACCCTCACCCTCAGCCTCACCCTCACCCTAACCCTAACCCTCACACTCAACCTAACCCTCACCCTAACACTCACTCTTAACCTAGCCCTTACCCTAACCATAATTCGAACCCTCACTCTCACCCTAACATTCACCCTCACCCTAAACATCAACCTAACCCTCTCAATCACCCTCACCTTAACAGTAACCCTAAACCTAAACCTAAACCTCACCATCACCCTTACCCTAACCCTAACCCAAACAACAACCCTCACCCTCCATTCTACCTAACACTAACGCAAAAAATAAACCTAATCCTAAACCTAAACCTAACCCTCACCCTCACCCTCACCCTCACCCTCACCCTAACCCTAACTTTCTCCATCAGCCTTGCCCTCACCTTAACACTAACCCTAATCCTCACCCTCACCCTCACCCTAACCCTAATGCTAACCCTAAACTTCACCCTCACTCTAACCATCATCCTAACCCTTACTCTCTCCCTAAACCTACCCCTCACCCTAACCCTCACCCTAACCCTATCCCTAACAATTAACTTAACCTTAACCATCACCCTAACCCTCACGAAAATACTAACCCTAAACTTACCCCTCACCCTCATGCTAACCCTCACCCTAACCCTTACCCTCACCCTAAGCCTAACCCTAACCCTCACACAAACCCAAACCCTCACCCTAACCCTAACCCTACCCCTCAGCCCAATCCACATACTAACCCTAAACCTAAATCTAACCCTTGTCCTAACCTTAAACTTCACACTAACCCTAACCCTCATCCTGACCCTCACCCTCAGCCTAACCCTAACCCTAACCCTAATCCTAACCCTCACTCTCACCCTCACCCAAACCTAACCCTAACCCTCACCCTCAACATCAACTTAACCCCAACCCTATCCCTAACCCTCACCCTAACCCTAATCATCACCCTAACCCTCACCATAATTCTCACCTCACCCTAAACCTAACCCTCACCCTAACCCTCACCGTCACCCTAAACCTCACCATCACCCTAACACTCACCCACACCCTAACCGTCACACTCACCCTCACCCTAACCCTCACAGTCACCCTAAACCTCACCGTCACTCTAACCCTCACCCAAACCCTAACCCTCACAAAAACCCGAACAATCACCTCATTCTAACCCTCATCCTCACCTTAAATATCACCCTAACACTAAACCACACCTTAACCATAACCTTAACACTCACCCTGAGCCTCAACCTCACCATTACCCTCACCCTAAGCTTAAGACTAAACCTACCCTAATCATAAACCTAACCCTCTCCATCACCCTCGCTGTAACCCTAACACAAACACTAACTCTCACCTTAACTCTAAACTTCACCCTAACCCTAACCCTAATCCTCACCCTCACACTAACCCTAACCCGATATGTAACCCTCACCCTAACACACACCCTAACACTCACGCTAAACGTAACCCTCTCTCTCATCCTAACCCTCGCTCTAAACCATACCCTAACCTTAACGCTAACCATAAACCTAACCCTCACCCTCAACCTAAACCTAAACCTAATCTTAACCCTCACCCTAACACTCACCCTAACACTCACCCAAAAGGTAACACTCTCTCTCACCCTAAACCTCACCCTAAACCTTACCCTAACCATGACCCTAACGGTCACACTAAACCTAACCCTTACCCTTAATCTAACCCTTCCCGTCACCCGAACACTCACCCTAATCCTAACCCTCACCGTAACCCAAACCCTAACCCTAACCCTAACCCTCACCCTCACCCAGCCCTCAACCTAAGCCTAAACCTAACCCTCACCCTCACCCTAACTCTAACCCTCACCCTCACCCTAAGCCTCACCCTCATCCTAACATTCACACTAACCCTCATCCTAAATATAACCCTAATCCCAAGCCTCACCCTAACCCCCACCATAACCCTAAGCCTAAACCTAACCCTTATGCTAACCCTCAACCTAACCCTAACAATAAACCTAACCCTCAGCCTCACCATAACCCTCACCCTAAACTTTACCCTCACCATCACCCTAACCTTCACACTAAACCTAACCCTCACCCTCACCGTCACCATAACCCTCACCCTAACCCTAACCCTCACCCACAAACTCACCCTCACTCTAACCCTCACTCTCACCCTAGCCCTCACCCTAATCCTAACCATAAACCTAACCCAGCCCTCACCCTCACCCTCACCCTCAGGCTCAGCTTAAACATATCCCTAAACTTAACCCTCATCCTAAACTTCACCCTCAACCTAAACCTAAATCTCAACCTCAACCTAACACTCACCCTAACCCTTAACCTCTTCCTAACCCTAACACTAACCTTCACACTAACCCTAACCCTCACACTGACCTCATCCTAACACTATCCCTAACCCTCACCCTTACCCTTTCCCTCAGCCTAAACCGAACACTAACCCTAATCCTAACCCTAACCCTCAGCCTCACCCTTACCCTAACTCTAACCCTCACCCTAACCCTAACTCTAACCCTCACCCTAATCCTAACCCTTACCCTAACCCTAAATCTAATCCTCACCCTCAACCTAAACTGAACCCTAACACTAACACTAAACCTCACACTAACCCTCACACTAACCCTGACAGTAACGCTAAACCTTAATCTCACCCTAAACCTCACCGTAAGCTTTACCCTCACCCTAACCCTAACCCTCACACTAAACCGAACTCTCACCCTAACCCTAAACCTACACCTCACTCTAAACCTCACCCTAACACTAACCCTAACCCTCACCTACACCTCACCCTCAACCTATCCCTAAACATAAACCTAACCCTCACCCTAAACCTCACCCTAACGCTAACCCTAACCCTAACCCTCAACCTTACCCTCAGCCTAAACCTAACAGTAATCCTAATCCTAACCCTAAACCTCAGCCTCACCCTTACTCTATCCCTATCCCTCACCCTCACCCTCACCCTAACCGTAACCCTCACCCTAATCCTAACCACACCCTAACCCTAAATCTAATACTCACCCTCACCCTAAACCTAACCCTAACCCTAATTCTAACCCTCACAGTAACCATCACACTAACCCTAATGCTAACGCTAAACCTCAATCTCACCCTAAACCTCACTGTAACCCTTACCCTCACCCTAACCCTAACCCTCACACTAAACCTAACCCTCACCCTAACCCTTACCCTACACCTCACCCTAATCCTCACCTTAACCCTAACCCTAACCCTCACCCTACACCTCACCTTCACCCGAACTCTAAACCTAAACCTAACCCTCACCCTAACACTCACCCTAACCCTAACCCTAACCCTCACCCTCACCCTAACCCTCACCCTAACCCTTACCTCACGCTAACCCTAACCCTAACGCTAACCCTCATCTTAACACAAACCCTAACCTTAACCTTAACCCTCACACTCACCCTCACCCTCAGCCTCAGCCGACCCTAACACTAACCTAATCCTAAACCTAACCCTCAACCTAAACCTTACCCTCACCCTAACCCAAACCTAACCCTCACACTAAACCTAACCCTCACCCTATTCCTAACCCTAATCCTCACCCTATCCCTCCCACTATCCGTAAACCTCACCCTAACCCTAAGCCTAACCCTCACCCTAACACTAACTGTAACCCTAAAACTAACCCTAACCATACACCTGACCCTCAACCTCAACCTCACCCTCAGCCGAACCCTAACCCTAACCTAATCCTAACCCTAAACCTCATGCTCACTCTCACACTAACCCTAACCCTAAACTTAACGATCACCTCACCCTCACCCTAAACCTCACCCTAACCTTTACCCTAACCCTAACACTAACAATAACCCACACACTAACCTGAACACTCACCCTAATCCTAATCCTAACCCTCACCCTAACCCTCACCCTAACCCTAACAATACCACTAACCCTCACCCTAACACTAACCATAACCCTCACCCTCACTCTAACCCTAAACCTAACCCTAACACTAACCCTAAAATAACCCTAACCCTAAACCTAACCGTAACCCTAACCATAACCCTCACCCTAACCCTCACCCTAACCCTCACCCTAAAACTCAACCTAATGTTCACCCTAACCCTAAACGTCAGCCTAAACCTCACCCTCAACCTAAACCTCAACATAACCCTTACACTCACCCTAACCCTAACACTAACCCTAATCTTCACACTAACCCTAACCCTAACCCCCACCCAAACCCTCACCCTAACCCTAAACCTCAACCTAACCCTCACACTCACCCTAAACCTAAACCTAACTCTAACCCTCACCCTTATCCTAACCCTAAACCTGATGATAACCCTAACCCTCACCCTCACCCTAACCCTCAACCAAACCCATACCCTCACTCTGACACTAACCATAAGCCTAACCGTAACACTAACCGTAACCCTCACCCTAACCCGAACACTAACCCTCACCATAACTGTCAGCCTAACCCTAACCCTAACCCTCACTCTCATCCTCACCCAAACCCTACTGCTAACCCTCACACTAATCCTAACCCTCACTCTCACCCTAAGCCTAACCCTAACCCTAATCCTAACCCTAACCTTCACCCTCACCCTAACTCTAACCCGAACCCTGACCCTAACCCTCAGCCTCACCCTAACCCTAACCCTCACCCTCACCCTAAACCTTACCCATACCTTAACACTAAACCTAAACCTCAGCCTAAACTTAACCCTAACCCTAACCCTCAACCTCTCCCTAATCCTCACCATCACCCTAACCCTCACCCTATCCCTAACCCTCACCCACACCCTAACCCTCACCCTCATCCTTACCCTCACCCTGACCCTAAACATCACCCTAAACCTAACCCTCACCCTAACCCTAACTCTAAACCTCACACTAAACCTAACCCTCACACTAACCTCACCATCACCCTAATCCTCACTCTAAACTTAACCAAACCCTTACCTAACCCCAAACCTCACCCTCAACTTCACCTTCAACCTAACCCTCAACTTCACCCTTGACCTCACCTTAACCATAACGATAACCCTAACCCAGCCCTCATGCTCACCCTCACCCTCAGCCTAACCCTATCCCTAAACCTAATCCTAACCCTAACCCTCACCCTCATCCTCACCCTAACCATCACCCTAACCCTAACACTAACCCTAAGCAAAAACCTCATCCAAAACCTCACCCTAAACCTCACCCTAACGCTAACTCTCACCCTAACCCTCACCGTATCCCTAATCATAACCCTAACCCTCAAATTCAATCTAACCCTCACCCTATTCTTTACCATCAACCTAAACCTTTACCTAAACCTCACCCTCACCCTTACCCTCAGCCTAAACCTAACCCTAACCCTAATTCTAACCCTCACCCTCACCCCACACACACCCTAACCATCACCCTCACCCAAAATAACACCCTAACCCAAACGCTCAAAATAATCCTAACCCTAACCTAAACCCTAACCCTCACCCTAAGCCTAACCTTAGCCCTAAAACTAATCCTAAACCTAAAGGTCTCCTGCTCCCTCAACATAACCCTCACCCTAACCTTAACCCTTAACCTTACCCTCACCCTAACCCTAACCCTAACAATAAACCTAACCCTCACCCTCACCTTCAACCTGACCCTAACCATAACCCTAATCCTTACAATAACCCTCACCCTAACCCTAACCCTAACCCTAACCCTCACCCTCACCCTAACCCTAACCATAACCATAACCCTCACGCAAACCCTAACCCTAACACAAAACCTAACCCTAAGCCGAACCCTCACCCTCGCCCTAACCCTAAGGCTAACCCTAACCTTCACCCTTACCCTAACCCTCACCCTAACCCTTAACCTCACCCTAAACATAAACCTCATCCTCACCATATCCCTGAACCTAACCCTAACCCACACCTTAACCCTAATCGTCAGCCTAACACTCAACCTCACCGTAAACCTCACCCTAACCCTTACCCTCACCCTAACCCTAACCCTAACCCTAATAATCACACTAACCATAACCATGACCATAACCTTCATCCTAACCCTCACCCCAATCCTAACCCTAAACCCTACCCTCAACCTCACCCTAGCCCTAACCCTCACCCTCAACCTAATCCTAAACCTAACCCTAACCTCTCCCTAACACTAACCCTAATCCTAATGCTAACCCTAACCCTCACCCTCACCCTATCCCTCACCCTAACCCTTACCCTCACCCTAAAACTAACACTAACAATCTCACTAAACCTAACCCTCACTCTAACCCTAACCCTATCCCTCAGCCTAAAACTCACCCTAACCCTAACCCTAAACCTCACTCAATCCCTAAACCTAACCTTAACCCTCACCCTCAGCCAAGCCCTCACCCTAATGCTAACCCTAACCCTAACCTTCACCCTCACCCTAAACCTAATGATAAACCTAACCTTCACGCTCACCCTAACCCTTAACCTCACCCTAAACCTAACCCTCACGCTCTACCTAAAACTCACCCTAACCCTAACCCTCACCCTAACTCTCAACCTAACCCTAACCCTAACACTAACACTCAGTGTAATCCTAACGCTCACCCTAATCCTCAACCTAACCCTAACCCTAACCGTAAACCTCACCCTCACCATTAACCTCACCCTAACCCTTAACCTCACCCTAACCCTAACTCTCAAACTAACCCTAACCTTCACCCTAACCCTAACCCTAACCCTCAGCCTGACCCTCATCCTAACCACCCTAAACCTAACCCTAACACTCACGCTCAACCTATCACTAACCCTAAACGTCACCCTAATTCTAACCCTCACCCTAACCCTCACCTGAACCTCAGCTTAACCCTCATCCTAACCCTAAACCTAACCTTAACACTCACCCTCACCCTATCCCTAACCCTAAACGACACCCTAATTCTAACCCTCACCGTAAACCTCCCGCGAACCATCACCCTCAACCTAACCCTAACCCAATCTCTCACCCTTTCCCTCAAACTAAACCTAACCCTCTCCCTAACACACACCCTCACCCTAATCCTCAACATAACCCTTACCCTCACACTAACCCCAACCCTAATCCTCAAACTAACCCTAACCCTAAACCTCACCCTAACCCTCACCCTCACCCTAACCCTAACCTTATCCCTCACATTAATGCTATCCCTAACCCTAACCCTCACCATACCCCTCACCTTCACCCTAACTCTCATGGTCACCCTAAGCCTCACCCACAACCTAACCCTCACCCTCACCCTCATCCTCAACCTAACACTAATTCTCAGGTAACCCTAACCCTAACACTCACCCTAACCCTCACACTCACCCTAATGCTACACCTAAACCTCAATCTCACCCTAACCCTAACCCTAACCCTTACCTTCACCCTATCCCTAACCCTCACACTCAACCTAACCCTCACCCTTAATCTTACCCTTACCCTAACCCTAATCCTAACCCTCACCCACACTCTAACCATCACTCTCCCTAAACATCACCCTAACCCTAACCCTCATCATAATCCTAACACTAACCATCACCCTAAACCTCACCTCAACATCACCCTCACCCTAAACCTAACCCTAAACCTAAACCTAAACGTAAACCTAACCCTCTCTCTCACCCTTAGGCTTACCCCAACCCCAACCCTAACCCTCACCCTAAACCTAACCCTCACCCACACCCTAACTCTCACCCTAACCCTAATCCTCACCCTAACCCTGACCCTAACAATTACCCTAACCCTCACCCTCACCCGCACCCTCACCCTAAACCTAACCGTAACCCTCACAATAAAACTAACCCTAACCCTAAACCTCACCCTCACCCTAAACCTAACCCTAAACCTAAGTTTCAACTAAAACCTAACACTATCCCTCAGCCTCACCCTAACCTTAACCCTCACGCTAAACCTAACACTAACCCTCACCCTCAGAGTAGCCCACATTCTAACCCTAACTCTAAGCCAAAACCCCACCGTCACCCTAACCATAATGCTAAGCCTAAACTGCACCCTCACCCTAACCCTCACCCTAACCCTTAACCTCACCCTAAACCTAACCCTCACCCTCACCCTCACCCTAAACCTAACCCTAAAAATAACCTTAACCCTAACCCTTACCTTATCCCTAACCCTCACCCTCACCCAACCCTAACCCTAACCCTAACCCTAACCCTCACTCTAACCCTAACCCTCTTCCTAAAACTCACCCTCACCCTCACCCTCACCCTAATACTCACCATAACCATGACCCTAATAACCCTAACCCTCACCCTCACCCTCAACCTTCCCCTAACCCTAACCCTAACCCTAATAACCCTGACCCTAACCCCAACCCTAAACCTCACCCTCACCCTAACCCTAACCCTAACCCTAAACCTAAGTCTCACCTAAACCCTAACACTAAACCTCACCCTCACCCTAGCCCTAACCCTCACCCTAAAGCTAACACTAAACCTCACGCTCAGACTAGCCAACAACCTAACCCTAAGCCTAAGCCAAACCTTCACCCTCACCCTAACCCTAATGCTAAGCCTAACCTTCACCCTCAGCCTAACCTTCACCCTAACCCAAAACCTAACCCTCACACTAAACCTAACCCTCACCCTAAAACTAAACCTACCCATCAGCCTAACCATAAACCTACCCCTCAGCCTAACGCTCAACCTAACACTAACCATGAACCTAATCCTTACCCTATCCCTAAAGCTAACCCTAACCCTCACCCTCAGCGTAGCCCTCACCCTAACACTAACCCTAAACCTAACGCACACCCTCACCCTAACCCTATTGCTAACCCTAACCTTCACCTGCACCCTAACCCTCATCCTAACACTTACCCTCTCCCTAAACCTAACCCTCACCCTCACATTAACTAACACCCTAACCGTAACGCTCACCCTAAAACTCACTCTAACCCTAAACCTAACCCTCACCCTAAACCTCACCCTAACCCTATCCCTAACACTAACCCTAACCCTAACCCTCACCCTAACCCTCACGCTAACCCTAACCCTAACCTATCGCTCATACTCACGTTAACCCTCACCCTAAACCTTACCCTCACCCTAACCCGAACACTAACCCGAACACTAACCCTAACTCTCACCCTAACCCTAAACCTAGCCCTCAGCCTAATCCTCATCCTAACCCTAAACCTAAACCAAACCCTCACGATTAACACTAAATGTGATCCTAACCCTAAACCTCACCCTCACCCTAATCCTTACCCTCACCCTAACCCTAACCCTAATCCTCACACTAACCCTAACTCTAAACCTAACCTTCACCCTCACCCTGACCCTCACCCTAACCCTAACCCTAACCCTCACCCTAACGCTAAACCTAACACTAACGCTCACCGTTAACCTAACCCTCACTGTCTTCATAAAACTCACCCACACCCTAACCCTCACACTAACCCGAACAATCAACCTCACCCTAAATAAAACCCTAACACTAACCCTCACGGTAACCCTAATCCTAACCCTAACCCTAACCCTCACCCTAACCCTCACCCTCCCCATCAACCTCACCCTCAGCCTAACCGTAAAGCTAATCCTAATCCTAAACATAGCCCTCTCCCTCACTCTCTCCCTAACCCTAACTCTAACCCTAAACTTAACCCAAACCGTGACACTAACCCTAACACTAACCCTAACAATAACCCTAACCTTAACCCTCACCCAAACCCAAACCCTAATCCTCACCCTAAACCTAACCCTAACCCTAACCCTCAACCAAGCCATCATCCTAAACCTAATCCTAATCCTAACCCTCACCCTCACCCTAACACTCACCATAACCCTAAACCTCAATATAACCCTAAACCTCATCCTAACTTTAAACCTAACCCTAAACCCAACCCTCATCCTAACCCCCACCATAACCCTAAACCTAACCCTAACCCTCACCCTAACACTAACAATAACCCTAACCCTCAACCTCACTCTAACACTCACCCTAACCCTTACCCTCACCGTCACCCTACCCCTCACACTAACCCTAACACTCAACCTAACCCTAACCCTATTCCTAATCCACACACTAACCCTAAACCTAACCCTAACCCGAACCCTCACACTAACCCTCACCCTCACCCTAACCCTAACTCTAAAACTCATTTTCACTCTGTCCCTTACCCTAACCCTAATACTCACCCTCAAACTCACCCTCACCCTAACCCTCACCCTCACCCTCACCCTAACCCTAAACCTAACCCTAACCCTCAACATAACCCTAACCCTCAACCAAATTTAAAACTAAACCTCACCCTCAATCTTACCCTAACCCTAACCCTAAACCCCATCCTCACCCTAACCCTTACCCTCACCCTAACCCTAAACCTAATCCTCAAACTAACCCTAAATCTATCCCTAACCCTAAAACTCACCCTAACCATCACCCTAAGCCTAAGCCTAACCCTAACCCTCACCCTAACCCTCACGGTCACCCTAACGTCACCGTCACCCTAAGCCTCACCCACACCCTAACCCTCAACCTCACCCTCACCCTCACCATAACCCTAACCCTAATTCTCAGGTAACCCTAACCCTAACCCTCACCCTAACCCTCACACTAACCCTAACGCTAAACCTAAACCTCAATCTCACCCTAACCCTCACCCTAACTCTTACACTCACCCTAACCCTAACCCTAACCCTAACACTCAAACTCAACCTAACCCTCACCCTTAACCTAGCCCTTACCCTAACCCTAATCCTAACCCTCACCCACTCCCTAACCCTCACCCTCACCCTAATCATCACTCTGTCCCTAACTCTCACCATAATCCTAAGCATAACCCTCACACTAAACCTCACCCTCAACATCACCCTCACCCTAAACCTAACCCTAACCCTAAACCTAGTCCTAAACTTAACCCTCTGCCTCACACTCACCCTAACCCTAACCCAAACCCTAACCCTCTTCCTAAAACTCACCCTCACCCTAAAACTCACCCTAACCCTTACCCTCACCCTAACTCTAATCCTAACCCTAAACCTAACCCTCACCCACACCCTCACCTTACTCTCAGCCTAACCCTAACTTTAACAATAATCCTAACACTGAACCTCACCCTCACACTGAACCTAACCCATACCCTTACCCATACCATTACCCTCACCCTAAACCTCACCCTAACCCTATCCCTAACCATCTCCCTTAACTTAACCCTCACCCTAACACTCACCCTAACACATACCCTCAACCTAACCCTAACCTAACCCTCACCCTCAACCTAACCCTCCCCCTAAATCTCACCCTCACCCTAAAACTCACCCTAACACTTACCCTCACCCTAACCCTAACCTTAAACATACCCCTTAACCAAACCCTCACCCTAACCCTAACCCTCAACTTAAACCCTAACACTAACCCTCATCCTCACCCTAGCCCACATCCTAACCCTAATCCTAACCCTAACCCTCACCCTAAACCTAACCCTCACCCACACCCTAACTCTCACCCTAACCCTAATCCTCACCCTAACCCTGACCCTAACAATTACCCTAACCCTCACCCTCACCCTAAACCTTCCCCTAACCCTAACCCTAAACCTAACAATAACCCTCACCCTATCCCCAACCCTAAACCTCACCCTCACCCTAACCCTAATCCTAAACAAAAGTCTCACCTAAACCCTAACACTAAATCTCACCCTCACCCTAACCCTAACCCTCACCATAAACCTAACACTAACCCTCCCCCTCAGACTAGCCAACACCCTATCCCTAACCCTAAGCCCAACCTTCACCCTCAGCCTAAACCTAATGCTAAGCCTAACCTTCACCCTCAGCCTAACCTTCACCCTAACCCTAACCCTAAACCTCACACTAAACCTAACCCTTGCCCTAAAACTAAACGTACCCATCAGCCTAAACCTAAACCTACCCCGCAGCATAATGCTCAACCTAACCCTAACCATAAGCCTAAACCTTACCCTATCCCTAAACCTAACCCTAACCCTCACCCTCAGCCTAGCCCTCACCCTAACACTAACCTTAAACCTAATGCACACCCTCACACTAACCCTAATGCTAACCCTAAACTTCACCGGGAACCTAACCCTCAACCTAACCCTTACCCTCTCCCTAAACCTAACCCTCACCCTCACCCTAACTAACACCCTAACCCTAACCCTCACCCTAAAACTCACCCTAACCCTAAACCTACCCCTCACCCTAACCCTATCCCTAACACTAACCTTAACCCTAACCCTCACCCTAACCCTCAGGCTAAACCTAACCCTATCGCTCATACTCATGCTAACCCTCAACCTAAACCTTACCCTCACCCTAACCCGAACACTAATCCTCACACTAACCCTAACCCTCACCCTAACCCTAAACCTACCCCTCAGCCTAATCCTCATACTAACCCTAAACCTAAACCAAACCCTCACCATTAACCCTAAATATAACCCTAAACCTAAACCTCACCCTCACCCTAATCCTTACCCTCACCCTAACCCTAACCCTGATCCTCACACTAACCCTAACTCTAATCCTAACCTTCACCCTAACCCTCACCTCACCCTAACCCTAACCCTAACCCTCACCCTAACGCTAAACCTAACCCTAACGCTCACCGTTAACCTAACCCTCACTGTCTTCCTAAAACTCACCCACACCCTAACCCTCACACTAACCCGAACAATCACCCTCACCCTAACCGTCAACCTCACCCTAAATAAAACCCTAACACTAGCCCTCACGGTAACCCTAACCTTAACCCTCACCCTAACCCTCACCCTCCCCATCACCCTCACGCTAAGCCTAACCATAAAGCTAATCCTAATCCTAAACCTAACCCTCTCCCTCACTCTCTCTCTAACCCTAACTCTAACCCTAAACTTAATCCACACCCTGACCCTAACACTAACACTAACCCTAACAATAACCCTAACCTTAACCCTCACCCAAACCCTAACACTAATCCTCACCCTAACCCTAACGCTATCCCTAACCCTCAACCTAACCCTAATGCTCACCCTCACCCTTACCCTCAGCCTAACCCTAACTTTAACAATAATCCTAACACTGAACCTCAACCTCACAATGAACCTAACCCATACCCTAACCCTCAACCTCACCCTCACCCTAATCCTCACCCTAACCCTATCCCTAACCATCTCCCTAACATTAAGCCTCACCCTAACACTCACCCTGAAACATACCCTCAACCTAACCCTAACCCTAACCCTCACCATCAAACTAACCCTCACCCTAAATCTCACCCTCAACCTAAACCTCACCCTAACCCTTACCCTCACCCTAACCTTAACCTTAAATATACCCCTCACCCAAAACCTCACCCTAACCCAAACCCTCACCCTAACCCTAACCCTAACCCTCATCCTCATCCTAGTCCACATCCTAACCCTAATCCTAACCCTAACCCTCACCCTAACCCTAAACCTCACCCTCACCCTAACCCTCACCCTCACCCTAATCCTCACCCTTACCCTGACCCTAACAATAACCCTAACGCTCACCCTCACCCTCAACCTTCCCCTAACCATAATCCTAACCCTAAAAATAACCCTCACCCAAACCCAACCCTGACATTAACCGTAACCCCAAGCCTAATCCTCACCCTCACCCTAACCTTAATGCTAACCCTAAACTTCACCATCACCCTAACCCTTACCCTAAACCTTAACCTCACCCTAAACCTAACCCTCACACTCACCATATCCCTAACCCTAACCCTAACCCTCACCTTAAACCTAAATGTCAGTCTAAGACTCACCCTCACCCTAAAACTCACCCTATAACTTACCCTCACCCTAACCCTAAAACTAACCCTAATATTCACACTAACCCTAACCCTAACCATAAACATCACCCAAATGCTCACCCGAATCCTAACCCTAAACCCTACCCTCAACCTCACCCTATCCCAAACACTCACCCTCACCCTCATCCTAATCCTAACCCTAACCCTCACCCTATCCCTAACCCTAATGCTAACTCTAACACTCACCCTCAATCTATCCGTTATTCTAACCCTTAACCTCACCCTCACCTTAACACTAACAATCACACTAAACATAACCCTCACCCTAACCCTAACCCTATCCCTCAGCCTAACACCTACACTAACCCTAACCCTAACCCTAATCCTCACCCTATCCCTAAACCTAATCCTAACCCTCACCCTCAGCCTTGCACTCACCCTAACCCTAACCCTCACACTCACCCTAAATCTAATGCTAAACCTAACCTTCAACCTCACCCTAACCCTCACCCTAATCCTTAACTTCTCCCTAAACCTAACCCTCACCCTCACCCTAAAACTCACCCTCACCCTAACCAACATCCTAACCCTCACCCTAATCCTAACCCTAACACTAACACTAACACTAACGGTAATCCTAATGTTCACCCTAATGCTCAAGCTAACCTAACACTCACCCTCACCCTAAAGCTCACCTTCACCCTAACCCTAACCCTAACCCTTACCCTAACCCTCACCTTAACCCTAAACCTCTCTCTAAATCTCACTCTCACCCTAAACCTCACCCTAAACCTAACCCTAACCCTAACCCTCACCCTCAACATAACCCTAAACCTAATCCTAATGTTCACCCTAATCCTGAAGCTAACCTAACACTCACCCTCACCCTAAAACTCACCTTCACCCTAACCCTAACCCTAACCCTTACCCTAACCCTCACCTTAACCCTAACCCTATCTCTAAATCTCACTCTCACCCTAAACCTCACCCTAAACCTAAACCTAACCCTAACCCTCACCCTCAACATAACCCTAAAACTAATCCTAACACTCACCCTCAACCTAACCCTCACCCTAACACATACGCTCACCCTAACCCTAACTCTAACTCTCACCGTAACACTAACCCTCTCCTAAAACCTCACCCTAACCCTTACCCTCACCCTAACCCTAACCATAATCCCTATACTAACCCTAAACCTAACCCTAACCCTAACCCTCACCCTCACACTAACCCTTACCCTAATGCTAACCTTAACCCTGAAACTCACCCTCACCCTAATTCTCACTGTCACCCTAACCCTCACCCTCACCCTAACCCTAACACTCAACCTAACCCTCACCCTAACACTCAAACTAAAACTAGTCCTCACTCAATACCTAACCCTCAAACTAAACCTTACCCTAACTAGAACCCTAACACTTACCCTCACCCTAAACCTCACCTTCACCCTCATCCTAACTCTAACCAAAACCCTCAACTTCAGCCTAGCCCTCACCCTAACCCTAACCCTAAGCCTAACCCTCACTCACTCTAACCCTAATGTTAACCCTAACCTTCATCCTCATGGTAACCGTCACTCTAACTAAACCTAACCCTAACCCTAACCCAAACAATAACCCTATCCCTAACCCTCACCCTCACCCTAACCCTAACTCTCACCTTATACCTAACCCTAACAGTAAACCTAACCCTCACCCTAACACTGATCCTAAAACCCACACTAAACCTAACCCTCACCCTCACCTAACACTCACAGTAAACCCTACGATAACCCTAACCCTAAACCTTACCCTCACGCTAACCCTAACCCTAACCCTAATCCTCACACTAATCCTAACTCTAATCCTAACCCTAACCCTCATCCTAACCCTAACCCTAACCCTAACCTTCACACTCACCCTCACCCTAAAACTAACCCTAACAATAACCCTCACCCTAACCCTAACCCTAATCCTAACCCTATCCTAACCCTAACGCTCTCACTAACCCTAACCCTAACCTTAACCCTCACCCTCATCCTAACCCTAAACATAAACCTCACGTTCAGACTAGCCCTCACCCTAACCCTAACCCTAAGCCTAACCCTCACCCTCACCCTAACCCTAATGTTAACCCTAACCTTCATCCTCACAGTAACCCTCACTCTAACCCTTAACCTCACCCTAATCCTAACCCTCACCCTCACCCTAACCTTAACCCTAACCCTCAACCTAACACTAACCGTCAGCTTAACTCTCGCTATCACACTAAACCTCGCCCTAACCCATAGACTCACCCTAACCCTAACCCTAACCCTAACCCTAATCCTCACCCTAACCCTAACCCTAATCCTCACCCTCACCCTAACCCTAAACCTAACCCCCATGCTAAAACTTACCCTCAACCTAAACCTAACCCTCACGCTCACCCTAACCCTAACCCTCACCCTAAACCTCACCTTAACCCTAACCCTAACCCTAACATTCACTCTAAACTTCACCCTAACCCTAACCCGAACACTAACCCTAAAGCTAACCCTTACCCTAAACTTCAGTCTAACTATAACACTAATCCTACCCCTGACCCCCACCCTAACCCTCACCCTAATCCTAACCCTAAACCTAACTCACACTAACCATAACCCTCACCATAACCCTAAACCTACACCTCAGCCTAACCCTCATAGTAACCCTAAACCTTACACTAACCCTCACCCTAACCCTAACCCTAACTCTAAACCTCACCCTAACACTAACCCTCACCCTCATTTTCACACTAATCCTCACCCACACCCTAACCCTCACACTAACCCGAACAATCACCATCACCCTAAGCCTCAACCTCACCCTAAATATCATCCTAACAGTAACCCTCATGGTAACCTTAACCCTAAACCTCACGCTAAACCTGAGCCTCACCATCACCCTCACAGTAAGCCTAACCATAAACCTAACCCTAATCCTAAAAATAACCCTCTCCCTCACCCTAACCCTCTCTCTAAATATCACCCTAACGCTAAACCTCACCCTAAACCTAACCCTCTCCCTCAACCTCACCCTAACCCTAACCCTAACCCTAACCCTCACCTTCACCCTATCCCTAAATCTAACAATAACACTCACCCTCAGCCTAAACTAAGCCTAACAATAACCCTAACCCTAAACCTAACCGCAACCCTCAACCTCATCCTCACCCTCACCGTAACCCTAACCCTAATCCTAACCCTAAAAATAACCCTAACCCTAACCTAAACCTCTCCCCCACCCTCACCCTAACCCTAACCCAAACCCTCACACAAACACAAACCCTAACCCTCATCCTCACCCTAACCTTAACCCACATCCTAAAGCTAACCCTAACCCTCACCTTCAGCCTAGTCCTCACCCTAATTCTAACCCTAAGCCTAAACCTCACCCTCACCCTAACCCTAATGCTAACCCTAACCTTCATCCTCACCCTAACCCTCACTCTAACCCTTAACCTCACCCTAATCCTAAACCTCAACCTTACCCAAAACCTAAACCTAAACCTAACCCTCAACCTAACCCTAACCGTCACCTTAAAACTCACCCTCACACTAAACCTCATCCTAAAGCTTAGCCTCACCCTAACCCTAACCCTAACCCTAATCCTAACCCTGAACCTCACCCTCACCCTCAACCCAACACTAACCCTAACCCTCACCTTCACCCTCACCCTAACCCGAAACCTAACCCAATCCCTAACCCTCACCCTCACCCTAACCCTCACCCTAACCCTAAACCTACTCCTCCGCCTAAAACTCACCCTAACCCTAATCCTTACCCTATAACTAAACCTAACCCTAACCCTCACCCTGAGCCTAGCCCTCACCATAAAACTAACTCTGAACCTAACCCTCACCCTCACCCTAACACTAATTCTAACCATAATCTTCACCCTCACCCTAACCCTCTCTCTAACACGTACCCTCTCCCTAAACCTAACCCTCACCCTCAACCTAACCCTCACCCTAACCCTCACCCTAAAACTCACCCTAACCCTAACCCTAGCCCTCACCCTACTCCTCACCCTAACCCTATCCTTAACACGAACCCTAACCCTAATCCTCACCCTAACCCTCACGCTAACCCTAACCCTAACCCTACCGCTAACCCTCACAATAAACCTCACCCTAACCCTTACCCTCACACTAACCCTCACCCTAAACCTAACATAAACCCTTACCCTCACCCTAATCCTGACCTAATGCTCATCCTAACCCTAAACCTAAACCTAACCCACACCATTAACCCTAAATGATACCCTAACATTAAACCTCACGCATACCCTCACCCTCACCCTCAGCCTAACCCTAGCGCTAACCCTAATCTTAACACTCACCCTCACCCTAACCTTAACCCTCACCCTAACCCTAAACCTAACCCTCAACCTAACCCTCCCCCTATCCCTATCCCTCTCCCTAATCGTCACCCTCACACTAAACCTCAACCTAACCCTTACCCTCACACTAACCCTAACCCTAACCCTAATCCTCACACTAACCCTAACCCTAACCCTCACCCTCACACTCACAGTCACCCTAACCCAAACCCTAAACCTCAGCCTAACCCTCACCCACACCCTAACTCTCACACTCACGCTAAACCTCAGCTTCATCCTAACCCTCAACCTCACCTTAAATATCACACTAACGCTAACCCTCTCCCTAAACCTAAACGTAACCCTTGCCCTATGCCTCATCCTCACCATCAAACTCATCCTAAGCCTAACCATAAACCTAATCCTGATCAGAAACCTAACCCTCTCCCTCACACTCATGTTAAACCTAAGGCTAACCCAAACCCTAACCCTCCCCCTCCCCCTAATCCTAACCCTCACCCTCACCCTAAATCTAACCCTTATCCTCGCAATAAACCTCAACGTAACCCTAACCCTAACACTAATAATAACCCTAACGCTAACCCTAACCGTAACCCTCACCCTCAAACTCACCCTCACACTAAACCTAACACTAACCCTAAACCTAACAATAACCCTAACCCTAACCCTAACCCTCTCCCTCACCCTAACCCTAACCCTTACCCAAACCCTAACCCTAAAACTCACCCTCACCCTAACCTTAACCCACATCCTAAACCTAACCCTAACCTTCAACTTCAGCCTATCCCTCACACTAACCCTAACCATAAGCCTAACCCTCACCCTCACCCTAACCCTAATACTATCCTTAATTTTCATCCTCACTGTAACCCTAAATCTAACCCTTAACCTCACCCTAATCCTAACCCTCACCCTCACCCTAACCCTAATCCTAACCCTAAACCTCAACCTAAACCTAACCATCAGCTTAACCCTCACCCTCACACTAAACCTCACCCTAAACCTTAGCCTCACCCTAACCCTAACCCTCATCCTAATACTCACCCTCACCCTAGCCCTAAACCTAACACTCACCCTAAGCCACACCCTCACCCTGACACTAATGCTAACCCTATCCTGCACCCTCATACTAAACCTCAAGCGAAAACTTACCCTCATCCTTAATCTAATCCTCACACTCACCCTAACACTAACCCTCAACCTAATCCTGACCTTAACCCTAACCCTAACCCTCACCCTCACCCTAACCCTCACCCTAACCCTAACCCTAACACTAACCCTAACCCTAATCCTAACCCTCACCCTAACAGTAAACCTACCCCTCAGCCTAACCCTCATCCTAACTCTAAACCTTACACTAACCCTCACCCTAACCCTACCCTACCCTAAACCTCACCCTAACCCTAACCCTCAACCTCACCGTCACCCTCACCCTCAGCCTAACCTTAATGCTATCCCTAATCCAATTCCTCACCCTCACCCTCACCCTAACCCTAAACCTAACACTAACCCTAACGCTAATCCTCAACCTAAACTTCACGCTAACTATAACCCTAACCCAACCCCTCACCCGCACCCTAACCCTCACCCTAATCCTAACCCTAACCTTAACACTTACACTGACCCTAACCCTCAACCTAACCCTCACCCTAAAACTAACCCTAAATCTCACCCTCACTCTCACCCTAACCATATCCGTAACACTCACACTAACCCTAACACGCACCCTAACCGTCACCCTCAACCTCAACATAACCCTAACCCTCACCCTAACCCTCAACCTAAACCTAACCATCTCCCTAACACACACCCTCACCCTAAACCTCACCCTAATCCTTAGCCTCACCCTAACCCTAACCCTAACGCTAATCCTCACTCGCAACCTAACCCTAAACCTAACCCTCACCCTAACCCTCACCCTCACCCTAACCCTAACCCTCACCCTAACCCTCACCCTAAACCTAACCCTACCCCTCACCCTAATCCTAACCCTAACCCTAACCCTCACCCTAACCCTAACCCTAACACTAACCCTAACGCTAACCCTCACCCTAAACTTCACGCTAACTATAACACTAACCCTACCCCTCACCCGAACCCTAACCCTCACCCTAATCCTAACCCTAACCCTAACACTTACACTGACTCTAACCCTCAACCTAACCCTAAACCTACCCCTCAGCCTAACCCTCACCCTAACCCTAAACCTCGCCCTAAACCTCAACCTAACCCTAACAGTCTCCCTAAACCTCAGCCTCACACTAAACCTCAACCTAAACCTTAACCTGAAATTCACCGTAACCGTAACCCTCGCCCTAACCTTCAACCTAACCCTAACCCTCTCTCTAAACCTCACCCTCACTCTAACCCTCACCCTAAAACTCACCCTAACCCTAACCCTAGCCCTCACCCTACCCTTCACCCTAACCTTATCCTTAACATGAACCCTAAACCTAACCCTCATGCTAACCCTAACCCTAACCCTACAGCTCACCCTCACCCTCACCCTCACCCTAAACCTAACCCTCAGCCTAACCCTCAACCTAACCCTAAATCTAACCCTTCCCCTCACCCACACCATAATCCTAACCCTAAGCATCACCCTAATTCTAACCCTCACCCTCATACTCACCCTCATCCTCACCCTCAGCCTAATCCGAAAAATAAACCTAATGCTAAACCTCACCCTCACCCTCACACTAACCCTAAACCTAACCCTCACCCTCACCCTCAGCCTAACTCTGAACCTA
This sequence comes from Dipodomys merriami, assembly GCF_024711535.1. Lineage (NCBI taxonomy): Eukaryota > Metazoa > Chordata > Mammalia > Rodentia > Heteromyidae > Dipodomys > Dipodomys merriami. The sequence continues at coordinate 339,984 of NW_027206293.1, read as the reverse complement.
TACCTAATCCTCACCATAACACTAAACCTCACCAGGACCCTCACACTCAACCTAACCCTAACCCAAACCCTCACCCTCACCCTCACTCTAACCCTAACCATCTCCCTAACCCTCACCCTCACCCTAAACCTCAACATAAACCTTACCCTCAACCTAACCCTAACCCTAATATACACACTAACTCTGACTCTAATCCTAAACCTAACCTTCATCCTAACCCTCACTCTTACCCTAACCCTAACCCTATCCCTCACCCTAACGCTAACCCAAACCCTAACACTCACTCTAGCCCTCACCGTCACCCTAACCATCTCTGTCACCCGAAGCCTCACCCACACCCTAAGCCTAACCCTCACCCTCACCCTAACCCTAAGCCTAACTCTCATCCTAACCCTAATCCTAACCCCAACCCTAACCCTAAACCTCACCCTCAACATCACCCTCACCCTAAGCCTAACCCTAACCCTAAACCTAATCCTAAATCGAACCCTCTCCCTCACCCTCACGCTAACCCTAACCCGAACCCTAACCCTCACCCTATTCCTAAACCTCGACATACACCTCACCCTCACCCTGAACCTCACCCTAAACCTTAAACTCGCCCTAATCCTATTGCTAAACGTAACCCTCACCCTCACCCTCACCCTAACCCTAACCCTAACAATAATGCTAACCTAACCCTAAACCTCACCCTCACCCTAAACCTTACCCTAAAACTAACTCTCAAATAAACCATAACTCTAACCCTCAACCTCACCCTAACCCTAACCCTCACCCTAAACCTAACACTAACCCTCACCCTCAGACTATACCACACCCTAACCCTAACCCTAAGCTGAACCCTCAAACTCACCCTAACCCTAATGCTAAGCCTAACCTTCACCCTCAACCTAACCCTCACCCTAAACTTTAACCTCAACCTAAACCTAACCCTCACCCTCACCCTAACCCTAACCCTAACGCTAACCCTCACCCTAACCTAAACGTCAGCCTAAACCTCACCCTCAACCTAAACCTCACTCTAACACTTACCCTCACCCTAACCCTAACACTAAAACTAACCATCACTTTAAACCTCACCCTAACCCTAAACCTAACCCTAACCCTCAACCTAATCCTAACCCTAACCCGAATGCTAACCCTAACCCTCACCCTCACCCTATACCTCACCGTAATACTTACCCTCACCCTGACCCTAACCGTAAACCTAAACCTAACCCTAACCCTAACTCTTAACCTACCCCTCAGCCTAACGCTCACCCTAACCTAAACTTAAACCTAACCCTAATCTTCAAAATAACCCTCTCCCTCACCCTCACCCTAACCCTAACTCTAACCCTAATCCTAACCCTCACCCTGACCCTAACTCTAACCCTAACCCTAACAATAACCCTAAACTTAAACCTCATCCTCACCCTAACTCTAACCCTCACCCTAACCCTAAACCTACTCCTCAGCCAAACACTCACCCTAACCTTAATCCTAACCTTAACCCTTACCCTATAACTAAACCTAACCCTAACCGTCACCCTCAGCCTAGCCCTCACCGTAACACTAACTGTAAACCTAACCCTCACCCTCACCCTAACCCTAATGCTAACCCTAACCTTCACCCTCACCCTAAGCCTCACGCTAAGACTAACCCTACGGCTCACCCACACGCTAACCCTCACCCTAATCCTTACGTTCACCCTAACCCTCAAGTTAACCCTCACACGAACCCTAACCCTCACCCTAACCCTAACCCTACCCCTCAGCCTAATCCTCACCCTAACCCTAAACCTAAACCTAACCCTCACCATTATCCCTAAACGTCACCCTAACCCTAAACGTCAGCCTAACCCTCACACTCAACCTCAACCTCAGCCTAACCCTAACACTAACCCTAATCCTAACCCTCACCCTCACCCTCAAACTAACCCTCACCCTCACCCTCACCCTCACCCTCACCCTAACCCTAACCCTCAACCTAAACCTACACCTAACGCTAACCCTCTCCCTTAACCTCACCCTCACACTAAACCTCACCCTCACCCTTACACTCACCCTAACCCTAACCCTAACCCTCAACCAAACCCTCACCCTAACCCTCTCCCTAAACCTCACCCTCACACTAAACCTCACCCTTCACCCACAGCCTCACCCTAAACCTAACCCTAACCCTCACACAAACCATAAACCTAACCCTCATCCTCACCCTAAACATAACCCACATCCTAAACCTTACCCTAACCCTCACCTTCAGCCTAGCCTTCACCCTAACCCTAACCCTAAGCCTAACCCTCAACCTCACCCTGATCCTAATGCTAACCCTAACATTCATCCTCACCGTAACCCTCGCTCTAACAATTAACCTCACCCTAATCCTAACCCACACCATCACACGAATCCTAAACCTAAACCTAACCCTCAACTTCACCCTAACCGTCAACTTAACCCTCACCCTCACACTAAACCTTACCCTAAACCTTAGCCTCACCCTAACTTTAACCCTAACCCTAATCCTAAACCTGAACCTCAACCTCACCCTCAACCTAACCCTAACTCTAACCCTCACCCTCACACTCACCCTAACACTAACCGTAACCCAATCCCTAACCCTCACCCTAACCCTAACCCTCACCCTAACCCTAAACCTACTCCTCAGCCTAACACTCACCCTAACCCTAATCCTTACCCTATAACTAAACCTAACCCTCACCCTCACCCTAACACTAATGCTAACCCTAACAACACCCTCACCCTAACCCTCAACCTAAACCTTACCCTCTCCCTAAAACTAACCCTCACCCTCAGCCTAACTCTCACCCTAAAATTCACCCTAACCCTAACCCTAGCCCTCACCTTACCCCTCACCCTAACCCTATCCTTAACAATAACCCTAACCCTCACCCTAACCCTCACACTAACCCTAACCCTAACCCTACCTCTTAGCTTAATCCTCACCCTAACCCTAAACCTAAACCTAACCCTCACCATCAAACCTAAATGACACCCTAATATTAAAAATCACCCTCACCCTCACCCTCACCCTAACCCTAGCACTAACCCTAATCCTAATCCTCACCCTCACCCTCAACCTAAACCTAACCCTCACCCTCAACCTAACCCTAAACCTAAGCCTCAACCTAACCCTCCCCCTAACCCTAACCCTCTCCCTAAACCTCACCCTCACACTAAACCTCAACCAAACCCTTACCCTTACCCTAACCCTAACCCTAACCCTAACCCTAATCCTCACACTAACCCTAACCCTAACCCTCTTCATAATGCTAATCCTAATCCTAACCCTAAAACTAACCCAAAACCGCACTATAACACTAAGCCTAAACCTAATCCTCACTCTAACCCTCACCCTAACCATAAGAATAACCCTAACCCTCAGCATCAACATAACCCTCATCCTAACCCTTACCCTCACCAATACTCTAACCCTCACCCTGACTCTAACCCTCACCCTAACCCTAATCCACACACTAACCCTTAACCTTACCCTAATCCTAACCCTCACAGTAACCCTCACCCTAATCCTATCACTAACCCTCATCCTGAGCCTAACCCTAACCTTTACCCTCACGCTAACCCAACCCTCACACTAACCCTAAACCTCAACCTAAACCTAACACTAACCCTCACCCTAACCCTAAACCTCACCCTCACCCTTACCCAAACCCTAAACCTAACCCTAACTGTCAGCCTAACCCTCACCCTAACCCTAAAAATAACCCTAACCCTAACCCTCACCCAAACCCTAACCCTAAACCTCAACCTCACCGTAACCCTAACAATCAACCTAGCCCTCACCCTAACCCTAAGCCTAAGTCTAAACCTCATCCTCACCCTAACGGTAATGCTAACCCTAACATTCACTCTCACCATAACCCTCACTCAAACATCATCCTAACCCTAACCCTCACCCTCACTGTCATCCTCACTCTCAGCCTAACCCTAATCCTAACCCTAATCCTAACCGACAACCTCACCCTCACCCTAACCCTAACCCTAACTCTCACCCTTACACTCACCCTAACCATATCCCTAACCCTCACACTAACCCTAAGCCTGAACCTAACCATCACCCTAACCCTCACCCTCACCCTCACCTTCAACCTAACCCTAAACCTCGCCCTAAAACTCAACCTAACCCTAATCCTCTCCCTAACACTCATCCTCAACCTAAACCTCACCCTAAACCTTACCCTCATCCTAACCCCAACCCTGACCCTAACCCTAATCCTCACACATAACCCACCCCTAACCCTAACCCTAACCTTCACCCTAAACCTCAACGTCACCCTAACCCTAACCCTCAAACTAATGCTAACCCTAACCCTAACGCTTACCGACACCCTAACCCTCACCCACACCCTAACCCTCACACTAACCTGAACAATCACCCTCAACCTAACTCTCAACCTCATTCTAAATATCACCCTAACACTAACCCTCATGGTAACCCTAACTCTAATCCAAACACTAAGCCTCAGCCTCACAATCAACCTCAACCTAAGCCTAACCCTAAACCTAACCCTAATTCTAAACCTAACCCTCTCACTCACCCTCAACCTAACCCTAACTCTAACCCTCACCCTGACCCTAACCCTAAACCTAACCCTAACAATAACCCTAACCATAATGCTCACCTTCAACCTCACCTACACACTCAGCCTAACCCTAACCCTAACCCTAATCCTAACCCTGAAACTCACCCTCACCCTCAACCTAACCCTAACCCTCACCCTAATCCTCACCCTCACCTTCACCCTAACTTCACGCTATCCCTAACCCTCACCCTAACCCTAAACCTCACACTAAACCTCACGCTAACTCATACCCTCACACTAACCCTAACCCTAACTCTCACCCTAACCCTCAACCTATCCCTAACCCTCGACATAAACCTCACCCTCACCGTAAACCTCACCCTAACCCTTACCCTCACCCTAACCCTACCCTAAACACACCCGATACCTCACCCTAACCCTAACCCTAACCCTAATCCGCACAATAACCCTTACCCTAACCCTAACCCTAAACTTAACCCTCACATTTTACCTCACACTTACCCTAACCCCAACCTTAACCCTCACCCTAATGCTAGCCCTAACTCTAATCCTCACCCTCACCCTAACCCTCACCCTCACCCACAACCTAAGCCTCACCGTCACCCTAACCCTCACCCACACCCTAACCATCACACTCACCCTAAGCCTAACCATCACCCTAACCCTCACCCTCATCCTAAATATCACTGTAAGCCTAAACCTGACCCTAACCCTAACCCTAACCCTCACCCTAAGCCTTACCCTCACCATCACACTCACCCTAAGCCTAACCCTAAAAATAACCCTAATCCTAAACCTAACCCTCTCACTCATCATCATCCTGAACCTAAAAATAACCCTACCCCTAAACCTCACCCTCACCCTAACCTTAACCCTATCCCTAACCCTAACAATAACCCCAAACCTAACCCTAACTCTAAACCTCACCCTCACCCTAACCATAACCATAACCCTAACCCTAAATCTAACCCTCACCCTAACTCTAACCCTAATGCTAACCCTAACCCTCACCCTCACCCTATCCCTCAACTTAACCCTTACGCTCACCCTAACCCTAACCCTAACAATCACACTAAACCTAACCCTCACCGTAACCCTAACCATACCCCTCAGCCTAATGTTCACCCTAACCCTCACCCTAATCCTCACCCTATCCCTAAACCTAACCCTAACACTCACCTTCAGCCTAGCCCTCACCCTAACCCTAACTCTAACCCTAACCCTCACCCTTACTCTTAACCTAATGCTAACCCTAAACTTCACCCTCACCCTCACCCTCAACCTAACCCTAAAACTCACCCTAAACCTCACCCTAACCCTAACCCTAACCCTCACCCTAAAAATAACCCTAACACTAACACGAACCATAATCCTAAAGCTCACCCTAAATCTCACACTAACCCTAACGCTAACCTTACCCCTCACCCTCACCCTTACACTCACCCTAACCCTTACCCTCACCCTAAACCTAACCCTAAACCAAATGCTAACCCTAAGGCTCACCGTTACCCTAAACCTCACTCTAACCGTAACCCTAACCCTAACCCTAAGACTAACCCTGACCCTTTCCCTAACACTCACCCTCATCCTAAACCTAACCCTAACCCTAACACTCACCCTAACCCTAACCCCAACCCTCACCCTAACACTAAATCTAAACCTCACACTAACACTAAGCATAACACTCACTCTTAACCTAACCCTCACTCTCACCCTTACCCTCACCCTAAACCTTAAACTAACCCTAAACCTAACCCGTACCCTCACCCTAACCCTAACCCTAATCCTCACACTAACCCTTACCCTAACCCTAAACCTCACCCTCACCCTATCCCTCACCCTAACCCTTAGCGTCACCCTAACCTTAACCCTAACAATCACACTAAACCTAACCCTCACTGTAACCCTAACCCTACACCTCAGCCTAATGCTCACCCAAACCCTAACCCTCACCCTAATCCTCACCCTATCCCTAAACCTAAACCGAACTCTCACCCTCAGCCTTGCCCTCACCCTAACCCTAACTCTAACCCTAAACCTCACCCTCACGCTAACACTAAACCTAACCCTCACACTAAAACTGAGCATAACACTCACTCTTAACCTAACACTCACTCTCACCCTCACCCTCACCCTAAAACTTAAACTAACCTTAAACCTAACCCGTACCCTCACCCTCACCCTAACCCTAACCCTAACCCTAATCCTCACACTAACCCTTACCCTAACCCTAACCCTCACCATCACCCTATCCCTCACCCTAACCTTTACTCTCACCCTAACCTTAAACCTAACAATCACACTAAACTTAACCCTCAATGTAACCCTAACCCTACACCTCAGCCTAATGCTCACTCCAACCCTAACCATCACCCTAATCCTCACCCTATCCCTAAACCTAAACCGAACACTCACCCTCAGCCTAGCCCTCACCCTAAACCTAACTCTAAACCTAACCCTCACCCTCACGCTAAACCTAATGCTAACCCTAATCTTCACCCTCACGCTAACCCTAACAATAACCCACACCCTCACCCTAAACCTAACCCTAACAATAACCCTAAATCTAAAGCCAACCCTAACCCTCACCCTCACCCTAAGCCTAACCCTAACCCAAACCCTAACCCTCAAACTAACCGTCACCCTAAACCTAACCCTAACCCTAACCCTCACCCTTACCCTCACCGTAACCCTAACCCTAACCCTAACCCTCACACTAACCCTAATCTTCACACTGACCCTAACCCTAACCCTTACCCTCACCCTAATATTACCGCTAACTCTAACCATAATCTTCACACCAAACCTGACGGTCTCCCTATCCCTAACCCTAAACCTAACCCTAAACCTAACCCTCACCCTCAGCCTAGCCCTCACCCTAACCCTAACCCTCAGCCTAACCCTCACCCTCAACCTAACCCTAATGCTAACCCTAACCTTCACCCTCTCCCTAAACCTCACTCTAAACCTTAAACTCACCCTAACCCTCACCCTAACCCTAAATCTAACCCTAACCCTCACCCTCACACTAACCCTAACCCTCACCCTAACCCTAACCCTACCCCTCAGACTAACCCTCATCCTAACCCTAAAACTAACCACAACCCTCACCCTAACCCTAACCCTAAACTTCACCCCAAACCTAACACTCACCCTCACCCTGACCCTCGCCCTCAGCCTAACCCTAATCCTAAACTTCACCATCAGCCTCACCCTCACCCTCACCGTAACCCTAACCCTAACCTTCACCATCACCCACACCCTAACCCTTTCCGTAACTCTCACCCTAGCCCTAAACCTCACCCTAACCTTCACCCTAACGATCATCCTCACCCTTACCATAACCCTCACCCTCACCTTCACCCTTACACTAACCCTCTTCCTAATCCTCGCCCTCACCCTAAACCTCACCCTAAACCTTACCCTCACCCTAACCCTAACCTAACCCTAACGCTAATCCTCACACTAACCCTAACCCTAATCCTAAAGCTAACCCTCAACATAACCCTCACCCTCACCCTAACCCTAACTCTATCCCTCAACCTAACCCTAAACCTCACCCTCACCCTAACCCTCACTGACAACCTAACTCTCACCGCCACTCTAACCCTCACCCATTCCCTAACCCTCACACTCACCCAAACAATCACCCTCACTCTAACCCTTAACCTCACCCTAAATATCACTCTAAAACTAACCCTCACCGTAACCCTAACCCTAACCCTCACCCTAATCCTCACCCTCACCATCACCCTCAACCTAAACCTAATCCTAAACCTAACCCTAATCCTAAACCTAACCCTCTCACCTTCACCGTAACCCTAACACTAACCCTAAACCTAACCCTCACCCTCACCTTAACCTTACCCCTAACCCTCACCCTAAACCTAACCCTATCCCTCACTCTCACCCTAATCCTAACCCTTAACCTATCCATCACCCTAACACTCACCCTAACACTCATGCTAAACATAACCCTCTCACCTTAATCCTCACCCTAAACCTTACCTTAACACTAACCCTCACAGGAAACCTAACACTCACCCTAACGATAATCCTACACCTCACCCAAACCCTCACCTCACCCAGACCCTCACCCTCACCCTAACCCTAAAAATAATCCTAATCTTTACACTAACACTAACCCTCACACTCACCCTCACCCTCACCCTAACCCTAACGCTAACCCTAACCCTAACTCTCACCCTAATCCAACACCTAACACTCACCCTCACCCTCACTCTCACCCAAATCGTAACGCTAACCCTAACTGTAAGACTAACATTCACCCTCACACTAAAAATAATCCTAACCCTAACCCTCAGCCAAACCCTAACCCTAACCCTCACCCTCACCCTAACCATAACCCTCACTCTAACTCTAACTCTAACCCTCATCCTGAGCCTAGCCCTCACCCTAACCCTAAGCCTAACCCTCACCCTAAACCTAACCCTATCCCTCACTCTCACCATAATCCTAACCCTAAACCTATCCATCACACTAACACTCACCATAACACTCACGTTAAAGTAACCCTCTCTCTCACCTTAATCCTCACCCTAAACCTTACCCTAACACTAACACTCACACGAAACCTAACACTCACCCTAACGCTAATCCTACACCTCACTCAAACCCTCACCCTCACCCTAACCCTAACAATAATCCTAATCTTTACACTAACACTAACCCTCACACTCACCCTCACCCTAACATTCACCTCCACCCTATATATCATGCTAACCCTAACACTCTTCCTAACCCTAACCCTAACCCTCACCCTAAGCCTCACCCTCACCATTACTCTCACCCTAAGCCTAACCCTAAGCCTAAAGCTAATCCTAAATCTAGCCCCCTCCCTCAACCTCATGCTAACCCCAACCCTACCCCTCACCCTCACCCTTACCCTCACCCTAACCCTTACCCTTACTCTAACCCTAAACCTCACCCTAACACTAACCCTAACCCTCAGCCTAACCCTAAACCTAACTGTAACCCTCAACTAAACCCTAACCCTCTCCCTCAACCTCACTCTCACCCTAAACCTCACCCTAAATCTTACCCTCAACCTAACCCTAAACCTCAACTAACCCTAATCCTCACCCTAACCCTCACCCGGACCCTCACCCTCAGCCTAACCTTAACCCAAACCCTCATCCTAACCCTAACCCTCTCCCTAACCCTCACCCTCACCCTAAACCTCTCCATAACCCTAAACCTCACCATAACCCAAACCCTAATCCTCACACTAACCCGAACCCTAACCCGAACATTCACACTAACGGTAACCCTATCCCTCACTCCAACACTAACCATTACCCTAACCCTCACCCTAACCCTCACCTTCACCCTTACACTCACGGTCAACCTAAGACTCACCCACACTCTAACCCTCACCCTCACCCTAACCCTAATCCTAACTCTCAGCCTAAGCCTAAACCTAAACCTAACTCTCACCCTAACCCTCACGCTAAACCTAAAGCTAAAACTCCATCTCACCTAAACCTAAAACTCCATCTCACCCTAACAGTCACCCTAACCCTTATCTTCAACCTAACCCTAAACCTAAACCTAACCCTAATCCTCAACCTAACCGTAACCCTCTCCCTAAACTTCACCCTCATCCTAAACCTAACCCTAACCCTTACCCTCACCCTAACACTAACCCTAAACCTAAAACTAACCCTCACCCTCACCCTCACCCTCACCCTCACCCTAACCCTAAACCTAACAATAACCCTAAGCCTAAGCCTAACCCTAAACCTCACTCTAACTCTAATCCTAACCCTTAACCATATTCTCACCTAAACCCTAACCCTAACCCTCACCCGAAAGCTAACTCTCACCCTAAACCCAACACTAACCCTCATCCTGAGACTAGCCCACACCCTAAATCTAACCCTAAGCTGAACCCTCACCCTCACCCTAACCTTAAAACTAACAATAACCCTAATCCTAACACTAACACTAACCCTCACACTCACCCTCACCCTCACCCTAACCCTAAGGCTAACCCTAACCCTAACCCTAACACTCACCCTAACCCTAAGCCTAACCTTAACCCTCACCCACACCCTAACCCTCAGTGTCAGCCTACCCCTCTCCCACACCCTAGCCCTTACACTCACCCTAACCCTCACCCTCACCCTAACCTTCACCTTCACCCTGAATATTATGCTAACCCTAACCCTCACCCAAACCCTAACCCTAACCCTCACCCTAAGCCTCACCCTCACCATCACACTCACCCTAAGCCTAACCCTAAACCTAAACCTAATCCTAAACCTAGCCCCCTCCCTCAACCTCACGCTAACCCTCAACCTTACCCTCACCCTAACCTTTACCCTCACACTAACCCTAACCCTCACACTAACACTAACCCTAACCCTCAGCCTAACCCTCATCCTAACCCTAACCCTAACCCTAACCCTCACGCTTACCATAACCCTAACCCTAAATATCACCCTAATTCTAACCCTCATCCTCACCCTCACCCTCATCCTCACCCTTCCTAACGCTCAACCTGAACCTAATCCTAATCCTCACCATCACCCTCACCCTAACCCTAACCCTAACACTCACACTCACTGTCAGCCCAAGTTTAAACCTCTACCTAACCCTCACCCTAACCCTACCCCTCACCCTAACCCTCAGCCGGACCCTCACCATCACCCTAAGCCTAACCCAAAACCTCACCCTAAACTTCACCCTAACCCTAACCCTCTCCGTAACCCTAAATCTATTCCTCAACCTAACCCTAACCCTCACACTCACCCTAACCCTCACTGACACCCTAACCCTCACCGTCATTCTAACCCTCACCACACTCTAACTCTCACACTCACCCGAACAATCACCCTCACTCTAACCCTCAACCTCACCCTAAATATCACCCTAAAACTAACCCTCACCTTACACTCACCCTCACCTAACCCTATCCCTAACCCTCACCCTCACCCTAATCCTTATCCTAACCATCACCCTAACACTCACGCTAAACGTAACCCTCCCTCTCAGCCTAAACCTCACCCTAAACCTTACCCTAGCGCTAACCCACACACTAAACCTAACACTCACCCTAACCCTAACCCTACCCCTCACCCGAACCCTCAACCTAACCCAAACCCTCACCCTAAACCGAACCCCAATCCTAACACGCACCCTCACCCCACAACTCAATCTAACCCTAACACTCACACAAAGCCTAACCCTCACCCTCACCCTAATCCTCACCCTCACCCTAACCCTAACCCTATACTTAACCCTCAACCAAACCATAACTCTAACCCCAACCCTCACCCTAACCCCCACCATAACACTAAGCCTAAACCTAATCCTCACTCTAACCCTCACCTTAACTGTAACAATAACCCTAACCCTCAGGGTCAACATAACCTTCAACCTAACCCTTACCCTCACCGGCACTCTTACACTCACACTAAACCTAACCTTCACCCTAATCATAACCCTAACCCTAACACTAATCCTCACACTAACCCTAAACCTTACCCTAATCCTAACCCTCACATTAACCCTCACCCTAATCCTAACACTAACCCTCACCCTGACCTTAACCCTAACCTTTACTCTCACGCTAACCCAACCCTCACACCAAACCTAAACCTCAACCTAACCCTAACCCTAACCCTAACCCTCACGCTCACCATAACACTAACCCAAACCCTCACCCTAACACTAACCCTCACCCAAACCATAACCCTAAACCTAATCCTAACACTAAACCTCATCTTCACCCTCTCCCTAACCCTAACACTAACCTTAACCCTCACCCTCACCCTCACCCTAACCCTCACCCTAACCCTAACCATAACCCTAAACCTCACACTAACCATAACCAAAACCCTAATGCTAAACCTAACCCTCACCCTTACCCTAACCCTCACCCTAACCCTTACCCTCACCCTAGCCCTAACCCTAAACCTAATCCCCACCATCACCCAAAACATCACCCTAACGATAACCCTCACCCAAATCCTAACCCTCACCTTCACCCTAACCCTCACCCTCACCATTACCCTCACCCTAAGCCTAACACTAACCCTCAACCTAATCCTAAACCTATCACTCTCCCTCACCCACACAATAACCCTAACCTTAACCCTAACCCTAAACCTCCCCCTCCTCCTCACCCTAACCCTAACCCTAAAAATAACCCTCACCCTCACCCTAACACTAATTCTAATCCAAACACTAGCAATAACACTCACACTGACCCTCACCCTCACCGTCAACCTAACACTAACGCTAACCCTAACCCTCACCCTAACCCTCACCCTAACCCTGACCCAAACCCTAACCCTAACCCTCACCCTAACCCTAAACGTCAGCCTAACCCTCACTCTAACCCTAAAAATAACCCTAAACCTAACACTCACCCAAACCCTAACCCTAAACCTCAACCTCAATCTAACCCTAACCCTCACCCTAACCTTAAGCCTAACCCTCATCCTGAGCCTAGCACTCACCCTAACCCAAAGCCTAAGCCTAACCCTCATCCTCACCCTAACGGTAATGCTAACCCTAACATTCACACTCACCATAACCCTCATTCAAAACTTTAACCTCACCCTAAACCTAACCCTCACCCTCAGCCTAACCCTAAATGTAACACTCAACCTAACCCTAACCCTAATCCTCACCCTCACTCTCACCCTTAACTTTACCCTAAACCTTACTCTAATCCTAACCCTAAACCTTACCCTCACCCTAACCCTAACCCTAACCCTAATCCTCACAATAACCCTAAACCTAACCCTCACGATCACTCTAACCCTAACCCTAATCCTCACCCTAATGCTAAGCCTAACCCTAAACCCCACCCACAGCCTAACACTCAGTGTCAGCCTATCCCTCACCCACACCCTACCCCTTACACAAACCCTAACCCTCACCCTCACCCTAACATTCACCTCCACCCTCAATATCATGCTAACCATAACCGTCACCCTAACCCTAACAATCACCCTAAACTTCACTCTCACCATCACACTCACCCTAAGCCTAACCATAAACCTAATCCTAAACCTAGACCCCTCCCTCAATCTAACACTAACCCTAACCCTAACCCTACAACTCACCCTCACCCTTACCCTCACCCTAACCCTTACCCTCATCCTAAACCTAACCCTCAACCAAACACTAACCCTTTCCCTCAGCCTAACCCTCATCGAAACCCTAAACCTAACACTAAACCTCACCCTTACAATCACCCTAACCCTAAACCTAACCCTCACGCTCACCTTCAGCCTAACTCTAAATCTATACCCAACCCTCACCTTAACCCTAATCCTCACCCTAACCCTGACCATGACCCTCACCCTCACCCTAACCCAAACCCTCATCCTAACCCACACCCTAACCCTAAACCTCTCCCTAACCCTCATCCTCAACCTAAACCTCACCATAACCCTAACCCTCACCCTAACCCTAACCCTAATCCTCACACTAACCCTAACCCTAACCCTCACCCTAACCGTAACCCAAGCCCTCACCCTAACTCTAACCCTAAACCTAACCCTCACCCTAACCCTAACCATCACCGTTATCCTCACGGTCACCCTAAGCCACACCCACACCCTAACCCTCACCCTCACCTTCACCTCACCCTAACACTAATCCTAACTCTCACCCTAAGCCTAACCCTAACTCTAACCTTCACCCTAACCCTCACACTAAACCTAACGCTAAACCTAAACCTCAATCTCAGGCTAACCCTCACCCTAACCCTTACCTTCATCCTAACCCTAACCTTAAACCTAACCCTAACCCTCACCCTCACCCTAACCCTAACCCGAAACCTAAAACTAACCCTCACCCTCACCCTCACCCTCACCCTATCCCTAACCCTAACCCTAACAATAATCCTAACCCTAAACCTAACCCTAAACCTCACCCTCAGTTTAACCCTAACCCTTAACCTAATTCTCACGTAAACCCTAAACCTAACACTCACCCTCACCCTAACCCTAAACCTAACCTTAAACCCAACACTAAGCCTCACCCTCAGACTAGCCCACACCCTAAACCTAACCCTAATCTGAACCCTCACACTCTTCCTAAACCTAACCCTAACAATAATCCTAATCCTAAAACTAACACTAACCCTCACACTCACCCTCACCCTAATCTTCACCCTAACATTAATGCTAACCCTAACCCTAACCCTAAGCCTAACCTTAACCCTAACCCTCACCCTAACCCTAACCCTAAACCTAACCCTCACCCTCACCCTAACCATCAGCCTAACCCTCACCCTCACCCTAAAAATAACCCTAACCCTAACCCTCACCCAAATCCTAAACCTAACCCTCACCCTCACCCGAACCCTAAAGCTAACCCTCATCCTGAGCCTAGCCCTCACCCTAACCCTAATCCTAAACCTAAGCCTCATCCTCACCCTTATGCTAATGCTAACCTTAACATTCACCCTCAACATAACACTCACTCTATCTCTTAACTTCACCCTAAACCTAACACTCAACATCACCCTAACCCTAACCTTAAACCTAACGCTAACAATAACCCTAACAGTAACCCTAAGCCTAACCCTAACCCTAACCCTCACCCCTAAACCTAACACTCACCCTAACCCTAACCCTAACCCTCACCCTCACCCTAACACTAACACTAAACTTAACCCTCACCCTAATACTCACAGTAAACCTAACCCTCACTCTCACCCTAACCCGTACCCTAAACCTTACCCTAACCCTAACCCTAAGCCTTACTCTCACCCTAACCCTAACCCCAATCCTCCCACTAACACTACCCCTCACCCTCACCCTAACACTCAGTGTCAGCCTATCCCTCAACCACATCCAAGCCCTCACAGTCATCCTAACCCTCACCCTCACTCTAACCTTCACCCTCACCCTAAATATCACCCTAACACTCACCCTCACCCTAACGCTTACCCTAAACCTCAACCTAAGCCTCACCCTCACCATCATCCTCACACTAAGCCTAACACTAAAACTAAACTTAATGCTAAACCTAGCCCGCTCCCTCAACCTCACCCTAACCCTAAATCTAACCCTCACCCTTACCCTCAGCCTAACTCTAAACCTATACCTAACCCTCACCCTAACCGTAATCCTCACCCTAAACCTCACCCGGACCCTCAAATTCACCCTAACCCTAATCCTAACTCTCACCCTAACCCTAACCCTAACCCTAAACCTCACCTTAACCCTCACACTAACCCTAACCCTAACCCTAATCCTCCCACTAACCCTAATTCTAACCCGCACCCTAACCCTCACCCTCACCCTAAACGTAACCCTATCCATCACCCGAACGCTAATCCTAACCCTAACCCTAACCCTTACCCTCACGGTCACCCTAAGCCTCACCCACACCCTAACCCTCACCCTCACCCGAAACCCGAAACCGAACCCTAATCTTAACTCCCACCTTAAGCCTAAACCTAACCCTAACCTTCACCCAACCCTCAAACTAAACCTAACGCTAAACCTAAACCTCAATCTCACCCTAACCCTCACCCTAACCCTTACCTTCACCCTAACTCTAACCCTCACCCTAACCCTAACCCTCACCCTAACCCTAACCCTCTCCCTAAACCTCACCCTCATCCTAAACCTCACCCTAACCGTTACCCTCACCCTAACTCTCACCCTAAACGTAAAACTAACCCTCACCCGCACACTCACCCTCACCATAAACCTAACCCTAGCCCTAACAAAAACTCTAACCCTACCCCTAATCCTAAACCTCACCCTCACTCTAACCCTAACCTTTAACCTAATTTTCTCCTAAACCCTAACCGTAACCCTCACACTAACCCTAACCCTCACCCTAAACCCAACACTAACCCTCACCGTCAGACTAGCCCACACATTAAACCTAACCCTAAGCTGAACCCTCACCGTTAACCTCACCCTAAAACTAACCCTCAGCCTCACCCTAACCCTAACCCTAACCCTAACCCTCACCCTAACCTAAATATCAGCCTCACCCTCACCCTCACGCTAAACCTCACCCTAACACTTACCCTAACCCTAACCCTAACCCTAAAACTAATTCTCACCCTAAACCTCACCCTAACCCTAAACTTAACCTAAATTTCACCCCAATCCAAACCCTAACCGTAATGCTAACCCTAAACCGCACCCTCACCCTATACCTCACCCTAATGCTTACCCTCACCCTAACCCTAAACGTAACACTCACAATACACTTAACCCTCAACCTAACCCTAAACCTACTCCTCAGCCTAACACTCACCCTAACCCTCACCCTAACTCTATCCCTCACCCTCACCCTAACTCTATCACTCAAACTAACCCTAACACTCACCCTCACCCTAACCCTCACTGAAACCCTAATCCTCACCATCAATCTAACCCTCACCCACACCTAACCTTCACAATCACCCTAACAATCACCCTCACCCTAAACCTCAACCTCACCCTAAATATCACGCTAATATTAACCCTCACCCTAACCCTAACCCTAACCCTCACCCTAAGCCTAACCCTAAACCTAACCATAATACTAAACCTAACCGTCTCCCTCACCATCACCGTAGTCCAAACACTAACCCTAAACCTAACCCTCACCCTCACCCTCAACCTAACCCTAACCCTAACCCTCACCCTCACCCTAATACTAACCCTAATCCTAACACTCACCCTAACACTCACACTAAACATAACACTCTCTGTCACCCTAAACCTCACCCTAAAGCTTAACCTAACCCTAACCCTAACCCTATTCCTCACACTAAACCTAACACTCACCCTAACCCTAACGCTACCCTTCACCCAAACCCTAACACTAACCCTAACCCTGACACTAACCCTAACCCTCACCCTAACCCTAACCCTAAACCTCATCCTGAGCCTTGCCCTCATGATCAACCTCACCCTAAGCCTAACCCTAAACTTAAACCTAATACTAAATCTAAACCTCTCCCTCACAGTCACCCCAACCCTAAACCTAACCCTAACCCTCACCCTCACACTCACCCTAACCCTAACCCTAACCCTCACCCTCACCCTAACCCTAAACCTAACAATAATCCTTATCCTAACCCTAACCCTAACCCTCACCCCACCCTCACCCTCACCCTCACCCTAACCCTAACCCTATTCCTAACCCTAACGAACTCCCTAACCCTAAACCTAACCCTCACCCTCACACTCAAACTCACCGTAACGCTAACCCTAACCCTCACGCTAAACCTAACCGTCAGCCTAACCCTCACCCTCTCCCAAACCCTAACCATAACTCGCACCCAAAACCTAAACCTAAACCTCATCCAGAGCCTTGCCCTCACCCTAACCCTAATCGTAAGCCTAACCCTCATCCTCACCCGAAAGCTAATGCTAACCCTAACATTCACCCTCACCAAAACCATCACAATAAAACTTAACCTCACCCTAAACCTAACCTTAACCCTAAACTTTACACTCACCCAAACCCTAAACCTAACCCTAACCCTAATCCTCACACTAACCCTAACCCTAACCCTAACCCTAATCCTAACCCTCACACAAATGCTAACCCTAACCCTAACACACAACCTCACCCTAACCCTCAGTGTCACACTAACAGTCACCCACACCCTAACCCTCACACTCACCCTAAACCTTACCCTCACCCTAACCTTCACCCTCACCCTAAATATCACCCTAACCCTAAACCTCACCCTAACCCAAAACCTAACCCTCACCCTAAGCCTCATCCTCACCATCACCCTCGCCCTAAGCCTAACATTAAAACTAAACCTAATCCTAAACCTAGCCCCAACTCTCAATCTCACGCTAACCCTAACGCTAAACCTACCCCTAACCCTCACCCTCACCCTAAACATAACTCTAACCCTAACCCTAAAAATAAATCTAACCCTAACCCTAACACTAACCGTAAACCTCACCCTCACCCTAACACTAAACCTAACCCTCACCCTAACCCTAACCCCAACCCTCACCCTCATCCTAACCCTAAAACTAAACCTAACACTCATCCTAACACTCACACTAAACCTACCACTCATTCTCACCCTAAACCTCACCCTAAACCATATCCTAACCCTCACTCTAAACCTAACCCTCACAATAACACAATCCCTAATCCTAACCCTACCCCTCACCCTTACCCTAACCCTCACCCTAACCCTTTCCCTCACCCTAAGCCTAAACATAAACCTAACCCTCACACTAAATCTAACCCTCAACCTAACCCTAACCCTAACGCTAACAATAACCCTAACCCTAAACCTAAACCTAACCCTAAGCCTAACCCTAAAACTAACCCTAATCCAAAACCTAACCCTGTCCCTCACCCTCACATTAAACCTAATGCTAACCCTAACCCTCACCCTCACCCTCACCCTAAACCAAACCCTAACCCTTACCCTCACCCTAACCCTAACCCTCACCCTATCCCTAACCCTAAGCCTAAACATAAATCTCATGCTAACACTCACCGTAACCCTCACGATAAACCTAACCCTCACTCTCACCCTAACCCTCACCCTAAAACTTACCCTAACCCTAACCCTAACCCTAACACTAACCCTCACACTAAACATAATCCTCACAATAACCCTAACCCTAACCCTAAAAATAACCCTAAAAATAACCCTAACCCTTACTCTAAACCTAACCCTCACCCTAACCCTCACCCTCACCCTATACCTCACCCTAATCCTTACCCTCACCGTAACCCTAACCCTAACCCTTACTCTAAACCTAACCCTCACCCTCACCCTAACCCTAATGCTAACCCTAACCTGCACCCTCACCCTTACCCTCTCCCTAAACCTAACCCTCACCCTCACCCTAACCCTCACCCTAACCCTAACCCTCACCCTAAAACTCTCCCTAACCCTAAACCTACCCCTCAACCTACCCCTCATCCTAACCCTATCCCTAACACTTACCCTAACCCTAACCCTCACCCTAACCCTACCGCTCACCCTCAGGCTAACCATCACCCTAACCCTTACCCTCATGCTAACCCTCAGCCTAACCCTCACACTAACCCTAACCCTTACCATAACCTTAACCCTAACCCTCAACCTAATACTCATCCTAACCCTAAAGCTAAACCTAATGCTCACACTAAACCTAACCATCACAATAACCCTAACTCTAACACTAACCCTCACACTAATCCTAACGCTCACAATAAACCAACCCTAACACTCACCCTAACCCTCACATTAAACCTATCCGTCACCCTAAACTTCACCTTAAACCTAACCCTCACCCTAACCCTCACAATCACCATAAACATCATCCTAACCCTAACCCTCACCCTAACCCTCACCCTAAGCATAAACCTAACCCTAAACCTAATCCTAAACCTAACCCTCTCCCTCCCCCTCATCCTAACCCTAATCCTAACTCTATCCGTAACCCTCACCCTCACCCTAACCCTAAATCTAACAATAACCCTCACCTACAACCTAACCCTAACCCTAACAATAACCCTAAACCTAAACCTAACCATAACCCTCACCTTCAAACTCACCCTCACCCTAACTCTAACCCTAATCCTAACCCTAAAAATAACCTTAACCCTAACCCTAACCCTCTCCCTAACCCTAACCTTCTCCCTAACCCTAACCCTCACCCAAACCCTAACCCTAACCCTAGCCCTCACCCTAACCCTAACCCTCATACTAACCCTAACCCTAACCCTCACCTTCAGCCTAGCCCTCACCCTAAACCTAAACCTAAGGCTAAACCTCACACTCACCCTAACCTTAATGCTAACCCTAACTTTCATCCTCAATGTAACCCTCAATCTAATCCTTAACTTCACCGTAATCCTAACCCTCACCCTCACCCTAACCCTAACCCTAACGCTAAGCCTAACACCCAACCAGAACCTAACGGTCAGCCTAACCCTCACCCTCACACTAAACCTCACCATAACCCTTAGCCTCACTCAAACCCTAAACCTAAACCTAATCCTCACCTTCAACCTAACCCTAATCTTAAACCTCACCCTAACCCTCACCCTCACCCTAACACAATTGCTAACCCTAAACTTCACCCTCATCCTAACCCTCACCCTAAACATAACCCTCACATTAATCCTCAGCCTAACTCTCACCCTCACCCTAACCCTAAACCTAACCCTCGCCCTAACCCTCACCCTCAGCTTAAACCTCACCCTAAACCTTACCCTCACCCTAACCATAAACCTAACCCTAACCCTAATCCTCACACTAAACCTAAACCTGACCCTAACCCTAAACTTTACCCTAAACCTCACCGTCACCCTAACCCTAACCCTAACCCTCACCCTAACGCTAAACCTAACCGTAACCCTCACCGTCACCCTAACCCTCACAGTCACCCTAACCCTCACCCACACCCAAACTCTCACACTAATGTGAACAATCACCCTTACCCTAAACCTCAACCTCACCCTAAATATCACCCTAACACTAACATTCATGGTAAACCTAACCCTAACCCTCACCCTAATCCTCAGCCTCACCATCACATTCACCCTAAGACTAACCCTAAACCTAACCCTAATTCTAAAGCTAACCCTCTCACTCACCCTCACTGTAGCCCTAACACTAACCCTAACCCTAACCCTCACCCTCACCCTGACCCTAACCCTAACCCTAACCCTCACCCTCACCCTAATCCTAACTCTAACCCGAAACTTCACCCTAACCCTAACCCTCACCTTAACACTCACCCTAACACTCATGCTAAACCTAACCCATCTCTCTCAACCTAACCCTCATCTTAAGCTTAAACGAAACTTAACCCTAACCCTAACCCTCACACTAAACCTAACACTCACCCTAACCCTAACCCTACCTCTCAAATGAATCCTCACCCTAAACCTAACCCTCAACCTAACACGAACCCCAGCCCTAACCCTCACCCCAGACCTCACCCTCACCCTAACCCTAACCCTATACCTATCCCTCACCCTAACTTTAACCCGCACCCTAACCCTCACCCTAACACATACCCTAACCATAACCCTAAACCTAACCCTCACCCTAACCCTCACCTTAACCCTAACCCTGCCCCTAAACCTCACCCTCACCCTGAACATCACCCTAACACTAACCTCACCCTAACCCTCACCCTAACCCAAGCCCTAAATCTCACCCTATCCCTAACAATAACCCTAATCCTAAACCTCACCCTAACCCTCACCCTCACCATAACCCTAACCCTAACCCTCACACTAATGCTAACCCTAACCCTAACCCTAACCCTCACCCTCACCCTAACCCTGAGAGTCACCCTAACCCTCTTCCACAGTCTAACCCTCACCCTAACACTAATCCTCACCCACACCTTAACCCTCACCCTAACCCTATCCCTCACCCGAACCTTAACCCTCCCCCTAATACCACCCTAACCCTAACACTCAGTCTAATGCCAACCCTAACCCTAACCATTACAATAACCCTCAACCTCATCCTAACCGTAACCCTGATAATAACCCTAACCCTATTCCTCACCCTCAACCTCACCCTAACCCTAACCCTCACCCTTACCCTAACCGTCAGCCTCATCCTCACCCTCACCCTAACCCTCACCCTAACCCTCACCCAAACCCTAACCCTAACCCTCAAACTCACCCTAACCCTAACCCTCACCCTCACCCTCAACCTAACTCTAATCTTAAGCCTAACCCTCACTCTCAGCCTAACCCTAATTCTAACCCTAACCTTCACCCTCATGCTAGCCTTCACTCTAAATCTTGAACTCACCCTAAACCTAACCCTCACCCTCACCCTAACCCTAACCCTAACCCTCACCCTAACCCTCATCCTAACCCTTACTCTCCCATCTATCCCTCACCCTAAAATTTACCCTAACCCTAACCCTTTCCCTAATCCTCACCCTCAACATAAACCTGACCCTTCACCCTAACCCTAACCCTAACCCTAATGCTAATCCTCACACTAACCCTAAACCTAACCCTCACCATAACCCCAACCCTAACCAGAACCCTAACTATTTCTCTGAACCTAACCCTAACACTCACCCTCACCTAAGCCTCACTGACACCCTAATCCTCACAGTCATTCTAACCCTCACCCACACCCTAACCTTCACACTCACCTGAACAATCACCCGCACCCTAACCATCAACCTCACTCTAAATATCACCCTAATACTAACCCTCACCCTAACCCTAACCCTAACCCTCACCCTAAGCCTCATACTTACCATCACCCTCACCCTAAGCCTAACCCTAAACCTAACCCTAATCCTAAACCTAACCCTCTCCCTCACCCTCACCGCAGCCCTAACACTAACCCTAACCCTCACCCTCACCCTCACCCTCACCCTAACTCTAACCCTAACCCTCACCGTCACCCTCACCCTAATCCTAAACCTAACCCTAATCCTCACCCTAACCCTAACCCTCATCTTAACACTCACCCTAACACTCACGCTAAACTTAACCCATCTCCCTCACCCTAAAGCTTACCCTAACCCAAACCCTAACCTTAACCCTCACACTAAACCTAACACTCACCCTAACCCTAAGCCTACCCCTCACCCTCACCATCACGCTAAACTTAACCCTCAACCTAACTCTAACCCCAACCCTAACCCTAACTACAGACCTCACCCTAAACCTAAACCTAACACTAACACTCACCCTAAGCCTAAAACTCACCCTCACCCTAACCCTCACCCTCACACTAACCCTCACCCTAAACTTAACCGTCATCCTAACCATAACCCTAACCCCAACCCTCACACTAACCCCTTCCATTACCATAAGCCTAACCCTAACCCTCCCCCTAAACCTCACCCTAACTCTAACAATAACCCTAATCCTCAGTCTCACAATAACCCTCACCCTAACCCTTACCCTCTCTGTCACCCAAACCCTCACACTAAACTAAACCCTCACCCTAACCCTAACTCTAACCCTGATCCTCACACTAACCCACACCCTAACCCTAAAGCTAACCCTCATCCTGAACCATGCCCTCACCATCAAGCTCACCCTGAGCCTAACCCTAAACTTAAACGGAATCCTAAACCGAACCCTCTCCCTTACACTCACCCTAAACCTAACCCTAAACCTAACCCTCCCCCTCAGCCTCACCCTAACCCTAACCCTAACTATAACCTTCACCCTCACCCTAACCCTAACCCTATCCCTAACCATAACCCTCACCCTAAGCCTCACCCTCACCATCACCATCACCCTAAACCTAACCCTAAAAATACCCCTAATCCTAATCCTATCCCTCTCCATCACCATCATCCTAACTCTAAAGATATAACCCTAACCCTAACCCTCACCCTCACCCGAAACTAAAACCTAAACCTAACCCTAACAATAACCCCAAACCTACTTCTAAACCTAAACCTAACCCTCACCCTCACCATAACCATATCCCTAACCCTAACCCTACCACTAACCCTCACCCTAACCCTAACCCTAATGCTAACCCTAACCCTCATCCTCACCCTATCCCTCACCCTAACCCTGACCCTAACCCTAACCCAAACCTTAACAATCACACTAAACCTAACCCTCACCGTAACACTAAACCTAACCTTCACACTAAACCTCACCCTAACCCTCACCTTAAACCTAACCCTAACACTAACACTAACTGTAATCCTAACGCTCCCCCTAAACCTCACGCTAACCCTAACCATAACCCTAATCCTGACAAACACCATTACCCTCACCCTAACACTTACCCTCACCCTAACCCTATACCTAACCCTAAGCCTAACCCTACCCCTAAACCTAACCCTATCCCTAACACTCACCCTAACCCTAACCCTCACCCTCACCCTAACCCTCACCCTAACCCTAACCCTAATTCTCACACTAACCCTTACCCTAACCCTAACACTCACCCTCACCCTATCCCTCACCTTAACCCTTACACTCACCCTAACCCTAACCCTAACAATCACACTAAACCTAAACCTCACTGTAACCCTAACCCTACCCCTCAGCCTAATGCTCACCCTAATCCTAACCTCACCCTAATCCTCACCCTATCTCTAAACCTAACCTGAACCCTCACCCTCTGCCTAGCCCTCAACTTAACCCTAACTTTAACCCTAACCCTCACCCTCACGATAAACCTGAAGCTAACCCTAAACTTCATCCTCACGCTAACCCTCACCCTAACTCTTACCCTCATCATAAACCTAACGCTCACCCTCACTCTAACTCTAACCCTCACCCTGAACCTCACCGTAACCCTAACCCTAACCCAAACCCTAACCCTCACCCTAACCCTAACCCTAACACTAACAATAACCGTAATCCTAACGCTCACCCTAAAACACACACTAACACTAACCCTAACCCTACCCCTCACCCTCACCCTTATTCTGACCCTAACACTTACCCTCACCCTAACACTAAGCCTAACCCTAATGCTAACCCTAAGGCTCATCCTTACCCTAAACCTCACCCTACCCCTTACCCTATCCCTAACCATAACCCTAAACCTAAACCTCACACTAAACCTAACCCTCACCCTAACCCTATCCCTAACTCAAACCCTAACAATAACCCTATCCCTAACCCTAAACCTAACCCCCATCCTCACCATAACCCTCACCCTAACCCTAACAATAACCCTAAACATCGCCCTAACCCTAACCCTCACCCTCAACCTCACCCTCAGCCTAACCCTAACCCTAACCCTAATCCTAACCCTCACACTCACCCTCACCCTCCACCTAACCCTAACCCTAAACCTCACCCTCACCCTAAACCTAACCCTAAAACTAAACCTCATCCTCACCCTTACCCTCACCTGAACCCTAACCCTATCCCTAACCATCACCCTAAACATAACACTCACCATATACCTCACCCTATCCCTAACGATCACCCTAACCCTAACCCTAACGCTCACCCTCAGCCTAACCCTAACCATAACCCTAGTACTAACCCTGAACCTCACAGTCACCCTAAACCTAACCCTAACCCTGAACCTCACACTCAACCTCACCCTAAACTTAAACCTAAACCTATCCCTAACACTTACCCTAACCTTAACCCTCACGCTAACCCTCACACTAATACATACCCTCACCCTAAACCTAAACCTAACCCTCACCCTAACCCTCACCCAAACATTAACCCTCATACTCACCCTAGCCCTCACCTTCACCCTAAACCTAACACTAAACCTAACCTTCACCCTAACACTCAACCTAACACTCACACTAAACCTAACCCTCACTCTCACCCTAACCCTCACACTAAAACTTACCCTAACCTTAACCCTAAACCGAACCCTTACCCTCACCATAACCCTAATCCTAATCCTCACACTAACCCTAACCCTCACCCTCACCTTCAGCCTAACCCTATCCCTAACCCTAATCTTAACCCTGAACCTCACCCTCACCCTGAACCTAACACTAACCCTAACCCTCACCCTCGCCCTCACCCTAACCCTAACCCTCTCCCTTACCCTCATGCTAAACCTCATGATAACACTAACCCTAACCCTCACACTCACCCTCACCCTAACAATAAGGCTAAACCTATCACTAACCTTCAGCCTAACCCTAACCCTCACCCTAACCCTCACTCTAAACCTCACCCTCACCCTAAACCTCACCATACCCTTACACTCACCATAACCCTAACCCTAAAGTACCCCACCCTGAACCCTCAGCCTAAACCTAACCCTCACCCTAACCCTAACCCTAAACCTAACGACAACCTAACCCTAGCCCTCATCCTAACCCTAATCCGAACCCTAACCCTCACCCTAACCCTCACCCTCACCCTTACCCTCACCCTAACCCTAAACCTCATCCTAAACCTAAACCTATCCCTAACGCCAACCCTCATCCTGACCACCACCATAGCCCTAAACCTAACCCTAACCCTCCCTAACACTAACAATAACCCTAAAGCTCAACATCACCCTAACCCTCACCCTAACCCTTACCCTCACAGTCACCCTAACCCTCACACTAACCCTAACCCTCACCCTAACCCTAACCCTCATCCTAAAACTCACACTAAATCTAAACCTAAACCTAACCCTAACCCTCACACGAACAATCACCCTAACCCTAACCTTAACCATAACTCTCACCCTCAACTTAGCCCTCACCCTATCCCTTACCCTCACGCTCACCCAACCCTCACACTAAGCCTAAACCTCAACCTAACCCTAACCCTAACCCTCAACCTCACCCTAACCCTACCCTAATCCTAACCCTAAACCTCAACTTCACCCTCTGCCTTACCCTAAACCTAACCTTCACCCTCAACCTCACCCTCACGATAACCCTCACCCTCACCCTCACCCTAACCTTAAACCTAACCCTAACCATCACCCAACCTTAAACCTAAACTTCACCCTCACCCTCAATTTAACCCTAACCCTAACCCTAACAATTGTCCTATCCCTAACCCTAATCCTAACCCTCATTCTCACCCTCACTGTCACCCAAACCTTAACCCTAACACTAAACCAAACAATAACCCTAACCCTAAACCTCACCTTAACCCTAAAACTAACCCCACAATCAGCCTAATCCTCATCCTAAACCTAAACATAAACCTCACCCTAACCCTGAACATCACCCTAACCTTCAACCTCACTCTCAGCCTAACCCTAAAGCTAACCCTAACCCTTACCCTAACCCTTATCCTCACTGTCACCCTACCTCTCAAACTAACCCTAACCCTCACCCTAACGCTAATCCTCACACTAACACTAAACCTAACCCTAACCCTTACCGTCACACTCACCCAACCCTCACACTAAACCTAATCCTCAACCTAATGGTAACCCTAACCATCAAACTCATCCTAACCCTAACCCTAACCCTAACCCTAACCCTAATCCTCACCCTCACCCTGTCCCTAAACCTAACCCTAACCCTGACCTTACACTTAACTCTAAACCTTACCCTCACCCTCACCCTAAAGCTAACCCTAACCCTCACCCTAACCCTAACGGTAAACCTAATGCTAACCTTAAAGCTCAACCTTACCCTAACCCTCGCCCTAACCCTCACCCTTAACCTAAACCTAACCCTAAACCTAACCCTCACACTAAACCTAACTCTCACCCTCACCCTCACACTCACCGTAACCCTAACCCTAACACTCACCCTAACCCTAAACCTAACCCCACCCCTCATCCTAATCCTCATCCTAAACCTAAACCTAAACCGAAACCTCAAACTAACCCTAAGCTTAACACTCACGCAAACCTTCACTCTAATACATACCCTCACCCTAAACCTAAACCTAACACGTCACCCTAACCCTCACCCAAACCCTAACCCTCACACTCACCCTAATTTTTACCCTCACCCTAAAGTTAACACTAAACCTGACCCTTTCCCTAACACTCACCCTAACACTCACACTAAACCTAACCCTCACTTTCACCCTAACCCTAACACAAAACATTACCCTAACCCTAACCCTAAACCTAACCCTTACACTCAACCTAACCCTAAACCTAATCATCACACTAACCCTAACCCTAACCCACACCCTAAACCTCACCCTAACCTTCATCCTCACCCTAACCCTAAACCTCACCCTCTCCCTCACCTTCAGCCTAACCCTATCCCTAAGCCTAATCTTAACCCTGAACCTCACCCTCACCTGGAACCTAACCCAAACCCTAAACCTCACCCTCACCCTCACCCTAACCCTAACCCTAAACCTAACCCTAACCCTCACCCTAACCCTAACCCTCACCCTTACCCTCAATCTAACACATACCCTAACCCTAAACCTACCCCTCACCCGAACCCTCACCCTAACCCTAACCCTCACCCACACCCTAACCCAAACACTCACCCTCATCCTAACCCTAATCCTAACCCTAACCCTCACCCTAACCCTCACGCTCACCCCTACCCTCACCCCAACCCTAAACCTCTACCTAAACGTAAACCTTTCCCTAATCCCAGCCCTCATCCTAACCCCCACCATAACCCTAAACCTAATCCTAATCCTCACCCTAACACTAACAATAACCCTAACCCTCAGCCTCACCCTAACCCTCACCCTTACCCTTACCCTCACAGTCACCCTATCCCTCACACTAACCCTAACCCTCACCCTTACCCTAACCCTAACCCTAATCCTCACACTAACACTAAACCTAACCATAAACCTAACCCTCACACGAACACTCACCTTAACCCTAAACCTAACCCTAACTCTCACCCTCAACTTAAGCCTCAGCCTATCCCTTACCCTCCGCTCACCCAACCCTCACACTAAGCCTAAACCTCAACCTAACCCTAAACTTAACCCTCACCCTCACCCGAACCCTAACCATAATCCTAACCCTAAACCTAATCGTCACCCTCTGCCTTACCCTAACCCTAAACCTCACCCTCAACCTCACCCTCACCCTAACCCTCACCTCACGCTCACGCTAACCCTAACCCTAACCCTAAAAATAACCCTATCCCTAACCCTAATCCTAACCCTCCCCTTAACCCTCACCCTCATACTAAACCTCATCATAATCCTTACCCTCACCCTAACAATAATCCTAATCCTCACACTAACCCTAACCCAAGCCCTCACCCTAAACGTAACCCGAACCCTCACTATCACCCTAACCCTAACCCTCACCCTCACCCTCACCCTCAGTCTAACACTAACCCTAACCCTAATCTTAACCCTGAACCTCACCCTCAACCTGAACCTAACCCTAAAGTCATCCTCACCCTCACCGTCACCCTATCCCTAAACCTAACCCTATCCCTAACCCTCATCCTTACCCTAACCAACAAAATAGCCCTCAACCTAACACATACCCTCACCCTAATCCTAACCCTAACCGTCAATCTAACCCTCACCCTAACCCTAATCCTCTCCCTAAACATCACCCTCACCCAAAAGCTCACTCTAACCATTACCCTCAACCTAACACTAACCCTAAACCTACCCCTCACCCGAACCCGAACCCTAACCCTAAACCTCAACCTATCCCTAACCCTAACACTCACTCTCACCCTAGCGCTCATCCTAAACCTAATCCTCACCCTAAACCAAACCCTCACCCTCACCCTCACCTTAACTCTCACCCAAACCCTAACCCTCATCCTAACCATAACCCTAACCCTAACCCCAATGCTCACCCTAACCCCCACCATCACCCTAACCCTCACCGTAAAACTAACAATAACCCTAATCCTCAGCCTCATCTTAACCCTCACCCTAACCCTTACCCTCACCTCACCCTACCCCTTAGACTAACCCTAACGCTGACCCTAACCCTAACCCTAACCCAAATCATCACACTAACCCTAAAACTAACCCTACCCTAAAACTAACCCCTACCCTGACACTAACCCTCACCCTAACAGTAACCCTAACCCTGTCTCACCCTCACCCTAATGCTCACCCTAAGCCTTACCCTCATGCTCACCCAACACTCACACTAAACCTAAACCTTAACCTAACCGTAAACCTACCCTTCAGCCTCACCCTAACCCCAACCTTAATCCTAACCCTAAACCTCATCTTCACCCTCTCTCTTACCCTAACCCTAATCCTAACAATAACCTTACTCCGAAACCTAATCCTAACCCTCATCCTCACCCTCACCATAACCGTAATCCTAACCCTAACCGTAACAATAACCCTAACCATAACCCTCACCCTAACCCTAATCCTAACCCCACCCCTCAGACTAATCCTCACCCTAAACCTAAACCTAAACCTAAACCTCACAATAACCCTAAAGATCACCCTAACCCTAACCCTCCCCTCACCTCACCCTCAGCCTAACCCTAACCCTATCCCAAACACTCACCCTTAACTTAACCCTCAACCTAATCCTAACTCTAACACATACCCTCACCCTAACCCTAACCCTAACCCTCACCCTAACGCTCACCTTAACCCTAACCCTCACCATAACTCTCATCCTCAACATAACCCGAACACTAACCCTCACCCTAATGCGAACCCTAACCCTAAAACTCACCCTCACCCTAACCCTCAATTTCACCCTAACCCTCATCCTTTCCCTAAATATCACCCTAACAGTAACACTCACCCTAACCCTAACCCTAAACCTGACACTATGCCTCACCCTCACCATCACCCACACCCTAAGCCTAACCATAAACCTAACTCTTATACTAAACCTAACCCTCTCCCTCACCCTCAGTCTAACCCGAATACTAACCCTAACCTTAACCCTCATCCTAACCCTCACCCTCAACATAACCCTAACTCCCATCCTAATGCTAACCCTAACCCTAACCCTCACCATCAACCTGACCCTCACTGTCACCCTAACCCTCACCCAAACACTAACCCTCACATTCACCCTAACCCAACCCTAACCCTGACCCTATGCCTCACCCTCACCATCACCCTTACAATAAGTCTAAACGTAAACCTAACCCTAATCCTAAACCTAACCCTCTCCCTCAACCTCATTCTAACCCTAAAGTTAATCCTAAACCTACACCTCACCATAACCCTTACACTCACCCTAAACCTAACCCTAATCCTCACACTAACGCTAAAACTAACCCTCACGCTAAACCTAACCCTAACCCTCACCCTAAACCTAACCCTAATCTTCACACTAACCCTAAAACTAACCCTCACCCTAAACCTAACACTAACCATCACCCTCACCCTAACCCTAACTGTCAGCCTTACCCTCACCCTCAGCCTAATCCTAACCCTAACCCTAATCCTTATAGTGAACCTCACCCTCACCCTGAACCAAACCCTAAAACTTACCCTCACCCTCATCGTCACCCTAACCCTAATCCTAAGCCTATTCCTAACCCTCACCCTTACCCTAACCCTCACCCTAACCCTCACCCTAACACATACCTTCAACCTAATCGTAACCCTACTTCTCACCCTAACTTTCATCCTAACACTAACCCTCTCCGTAAAGCTCAACCTCAACCTAAACCTCACCCTGAATTTTACCCTAACCCTAACCCTAACCCCAACCCTCACCCTCACCCTAAACCTCCCCCCCACCTTAACCCTCACTCTAACCCTAAAACTCATCCTAAACATAACCCAAACCCTAACCACAACCCTCACCCTAACCCCCATCAAAACCCTAAACCTAACCCTAACCCTCATGCTAACACTAACAATAACCCTAACCCTCAGCCTCACACTAACCCTCACGCTAACCCTTACCCTCACCGTCACTCTACCCCTCACACTAACCCTAACCCTAACAATAACCCTAAACTTAACCCTAACCCTCACCCTAACCCTAATCCTAATCCCAGCCCTCAGCCTAATCCTCATCCGAAACTTAAACCTAAACCTAAACCTCACCCTAACCAT
Organism: Dipodomys merriami; assembly: GCF_024711535.1. NCBI lineage: Eukaryota > Metazoa > Chordata > Mammalia > Rodentia > Heteromyidae > Dipodomys > Dipodomys merriami. The sequence goes on along the minus strand of NW_027206293.1, from coordinate 308,104 downwards.
AAAGATCACCCAAACCCTAACCCTCCCATCACCCTCACCCTCACCCTAACCCTAATCTTAAACCTAACCCTCACCCTAACCTTAACCCTCACCCTAACCCTCACCCTAACACATACCCTCACCCTAACCCTAAACCTACCTTCACCCTAACCCTCACCTTAACCTTAACCCTCTCCTAAATGTCAATCTCACCCTAAACCTCACCCTAAACCTTACCGTCACCCTAAGGCTAACCCTAACCCTAACCCTCACCCTAACCCTCACCCTCAACATAACCCTCACCCTATCCCTCACCCTAATGCTAACCCTAACCCTATAACTCACCCTCATATTAACCCTCAACCTCAGCCTAACACTCACCCTTTCCCTAAATATCACCCTAACACTAACACTCAACCTAACCCTAACCCTAATCCTGACCCTATGCGTCACCCTCACCATCACCCTCACCCAAAGCCTAACCCTAAACCTAACCCTAATGCTAAACCTAACCCTCTCCCTCATCCTCACACTAACCCTAATGCTAACACTAAATTTAAACCTAAACCTAAACCTCACCCTCAACATAACCCTAACCCTAACATTCACCCTAATGCTAACCCTAACACTAACCCTCACCCTCACCCTAACCCTCACCCTCACCCTAACCCTCACCCAAACCCTAACCCTCAAACTCAAACTAACCCTCACCCTCACCCTAACCCTCACCCTCATCCTAAGCTTAACCCTAAACCTAACGCTAAAGCTAAACCTAAACCTCTCCCTCAACCTCAAACTAACCCTAATGCTAACCCTAACGCTAATCCTCACCCGCACCCTAACCCTAACTCTAAAAATAACCCTAACAATAACCCTAATCCTAACAGTAACCCTATAAATAACCCTCACCCTCACCTTACCCTAACACTCACCCTCACCCTAACACTAACTCTAAACCTAACCATGACACTAACACTCAAACTAACACACACACTAAACCTAACATTCAATCTCACCCCACCCCTCACACTAAACCTTACCCTAAACCTAACCCAAACCCTTACCCTCCCCCTAACCCTAACCCTAAAACTAACGCTCACACTAATCCTAACCCTCACCCTCATCCTAGCCCTCATCCTAACCCTAAATTTAACCCTAACCCTAACCCTCAACCTAACCCTCACCCTCACCCTAAATATCACCCTAACCCTAACCCTCACGCTAACACTAACCCTAACCCTCACCCTAAGCCTCACACTCAACATCACCCTCACCCTAAGCCCTACCCTCTACCAATGCTAACCCTAAACCTAACCCTCTCCCTCACACTTAGGCTAACCCTAACGATAAACCTAACACTAACCCTCACCCTAAACCTAAACCTAACCCGAACAATAACCCTAACCATAACCATAACCATAGCCCTAAACCTAACAATAATCCTAATCCTAACTCTACCACTAACCCTAACCCTCACCATCACCGTAAACCTAACCCTAACCCGCAACCTAAGCCTTACCCTCACCATCACCCTCACCCTAAGCCTAAACATAAATCTAACAATAATCCTAAACCTAACCCTCTACCTCACTCTCAGGCTAACCCTAACGATAACCCTAAACCTAACTCTCACCCTAACCCTAACCCTAACCCAAAAAATAATCCTAACCCTAACCCTAAACCTAAACCTAAACCTCACCTTCACCCTAACCCCAACCCTAAACCTCACCCTAAGCCTCACCCTCAACATCACCCTCACCCTAAGCCCAACAGTAACCCTAACCCAAATCCTAAACTTAACACTCTCCCTCACCCTCATGCTAACCTTAACCCTAAACCTCACCCTAACACTAACCCTAACCCTTACCCTCACCCTAACCCTAACAATAACACTAACACTAAATGTAATCCTAATGCTCACCTTAATCCGCAAGCAAACCCTAACCCTAACCCTACACATCACCCTCACCATCACCCTCACCCAAAGCCTAATCCTAATCCTAAACATAATCCTAACCCTAAACATCATCTTCACCCTCTTCCCTACCCTAACCCTAACCCTCACACTCAACCTCACTCTCACCCTAACCCTCACCCTCACACTCACCCTAACCCTAAACCTAACCCTAACCCTCACCCTAACCCTAACCCTCACCCAACTTTTAAACTAACCCTCACCTCACCCTCACCCTAACCCTAACCTTAACCCTAACTCTAATCCTAACCCTAACCTAACCCTCACCCTCACCCTTACCCTAACCCTCACCCTAACCCTTGCCCTCACCCTAAACCTAACCCTAAACCTAACCCTCACACTAAACCTAACCCTCACCATAACAATAACCATAAGGCTAACAGTAACCCTAACCCTAACCCTAAACCTAACTCTCACCCTCACCCTATCCCTCACCCTAAACCTAACCCTAACAATAACCCTATCCCTAACCCTGATCTTAACCCTCATCCTCACCCTCACCCACATCCTAACACTCACACTAACCCTAAATCTAACAATAAACCTAACCCTAACCCTAACCCTCACCTTAACCCTAAAACTAACCTCAATCCTCAGGCTAATTCACATCCTAAACCTAATCCTAAACCTAAACCTCACCCTAACCCTAAACATCACCCTAACCCTAACCTCACCCTCACCCTCACCCTCAGCCTGTCCCTAACCTTAACCATAATCCTAACCCTGAACCTCATCCTCAACCTCAAACTAACCCTAACCCTAACCCTCACCCTTACCCTAATCGTAACCCTAAACCTAACCCTAAACCTCACCATAACCCTCACCCTCAACATAAACCTAACCCTAACACTCACCCTAACCCTCACCCTCAACATAACCCTAACCCTAATCCTAACCCCACCCCTCAGCCTAATCCTCATCCTAAACCTAAACCTCACCCTAACCCTAAAGTTCACCCTAGTCCTAAACTTCACCCTCAGCCTAACCCTAACCCAATGCGAATCCTAACACTGAACCTAACCCTCACCCTAACCCTTACCCTCTTCCTCACCCTAACCCTAAACCCAACCCTATCCCTAACCCTCTCCCTAAACTTAACCCTCATCCGAACCTTCACCTTAACACCTACCCTCACCCTAACCCTAACCTTAATCCTCACACTAACCCTAACCCTAACCCTCACCCTAAACCTCACCCTAACCCTCACCCTCATCCTAACCCTAACCCTCACCCTCACCCTAAACCTCACCCTCACCTTAACACTCACCCTAACCCTAAGCCTCATCCTAACCATAACCCTAATCCTAAGCCCAACCCTCAAACTAACCCCCACCATAACCCTAAACCTAACCCTAACCCTCACCCTAACACTAGCAATAACCCTAACCCTTACCCTCACCCTAACCCTTACCCTCACAGTCACCCTACCCCTCACACTAACCCTAACTCACAATCTAACCCTAACCCTAACCCTAATCCTCACACTAACCCTAAACCTAACCCTTACCCTTACACTCACACTAACCTTCACCCTAACGCTAACCCTAACCCTAAGTCTCATCCTCACCCTCACCCTCACCCTAAACCTAAGCTTCTTGCTCACCCAACCCTCACACTAAGCCCAAACCTCAACCTAAACATAACCCTAACCCTCAACCTCACCCTAACCCTAACCCTATCCCTAACCCTAACCCTAATCCTCACCCTCACCCTAACCTTAACCGTAACCCGAACCCGAGCCCTAACCCTAACACTCACCATAACCTTAACCCTAAACCTCACCCTCACCGTCAACCTAATGCTAACCCTAACCCTCACCCGAACCCTAACCCTATCCCTAATGCTAACCCTAAAGCTCAACCTTACCCTAACCCTCGCCCTAACCATCACCTTTAACCTAAACCTAACTGGAAACCTAAACCTCACACTAAACCTAACCCTCACACTCACCCTCACCCTAACCCTAACAATAACCCTAACCCTAACCCTAATGCTAACCCTCACACTCACCCTAACGGTAACCCTAACCCTATCAATAACCCTATTCCTAACACTAATCCTAACACTCATCCTCATCCTCAACTTCACCCTCACCCTAACCCTAACTATAACCCTAACCCTAACCATAACACTCACCTTAACACTAATCCTAAACCCACCACTCAGCCTAATCCTCAACCTAATCCTAAACCTAAACCTAAACCTCACCCTAACCCTAACTATCACCCTAACCCTAACCCTAACTCTCACCCTCAGCCTAACCCTAACCATAACACTAGTCCTAACCCTGAACCTCACAGTCACCCTAAACCTAACCCTAACCCTAACCCTCACCCTCAACCTCAACCTAACCCTAAACCTAACCGTATCCCGAACACTCACCCTAACCTTAACCCTCACGCTAACCCTCACTCTAATACATACCCTCACCCTAAACCTAAACCTAAACCTCACCCTAACTGTCACCGTCACCCTAACCCTCACTGAAACCTTAACCCTCATACTCACCCTAGCCCTCACCCTCACCCTAAACCTAACACTAAACCTAACCCTCACCCTAACACTCAACCTAACACTCACACTAAACCTAACCCTCACTCTCACCCTAACCCTCACACTAAAACTTACCCTAACCTTAACCCTAAACCGAACCCTTACCCTCACCATAACCCTAATCCTAATCCTCACACTAACCCTAACCCTCACCCTCACCCTCACCTTCAGCCTAACCCTATCCCTAACCTTAATCTTAACCCTGAACCTCACCCTCACCCTGAACCTAACCCTAACCCTAACCCTCACTTTCGCCCTCACCCTAACCCTAACCCTCTACCTTACCCTCATGCTAAACCTCATGATAACACTAACCCTAACCCTCACCCTCACCCTCACCCTAACCCTAAACCTAAACCTATCCCTAACCCTCAGCCTAACCCTAACCCTCAACCTAAGCCTCACTCTAAAACTCACCCTCACCCTAAACCACACCCTACCCTTACACTCACCATAACCCTAACTCTAAACCTACCACTCACCTGAACCCTCAACTTAAACCTAACCCTCACCATAACCCTAATCCTAAACCTAACGTTAACCTAACCTTAGCCCTCATCCTAACCCTAATCCTAACACTAACCCTCACCCTAACCCTCACCCTCACCCTTACCCTCACCCTAACCCTAAACCTCATCCTAACCCTAAACCTATCCCTAACGCCAACCCTCATCCTAACCAACACCATAGCGCTAAACCTAACCCTAATCCTCCCTAACACTAACAATAACCCTAAACCTCAGCCTCACCCTAACCCTCACCCTAACCCTTACCCTCACAGTCACCCTAACCCTCACACTAACCCTAACCCTCACACTAACCCTAACCCTCATCCTAATAATCACACTAAACCTAAGACTAAACCTAACCCTAACCCTCACACGAACACTCACCCTAACCCTAACCCTAACCCTAACTCTCACCCTCCCCTTAACCCTCAACCTATCCCTTACCCTCACGCTCACCCAACCCTCACACTAAGCCTAAACCTCAACCTAACCCTAACCCTAACCCTCAACCTCACACTAACCCTAACCCTAATCCTAACCCTAAACCTCATCTTCACCCTCTGCCTTACCCTAACCCTAACCCTCACCCTCAATCTCACCCTCACCATAACCCTCACCCTCACCCTCACCCTAACCCTAAACCTAACCCTAACCATCACACAACCTTAAACCTAAACCTCACCCTCAACCTCAACCTAACCCTAACCCTAACCCTAACAATAACACTATCCCTAACCCTAATCCTAACCCTCATCCTCACCCTCACCATCACCCTAACCTTAACCCTAACCCTAAACCTAACAATAACCCCACAATCAGCCTAATCCTAATCCTAAACCTAAACCTAAACCTCACCCTAACCCTGAACATCACCCTAACCCTAAACTTTACCCTCACCCTCACCCTTACCCTAACCCTAACCCTAACACTCACCCTAACCCTAAACCTAACCCCAACCCTCATCGTAATCCTCCATCATAAACCTAAACCTAAACCTTAACCTCAAACTAACCTAACCTTAACCCTCACGCTAACCTTCACTGTAATACATACCCTCACCCTAAACATAAACCTAACCCTCACCCTATCCTTCACCGTCACCCTAACCCTCACCCAAACCCTAACCCTCACACTCACCCTAATCTTTACCCTCACCCTAAACCTAACACTAAATCTAACAATCTCCCTAACACTCACCCTAACACTCACACTAAACCTAACCCTCACTTTCACCCTAACCCTAACACAAAACATTACCCTAACCCTAAACCTAAACCTAACCCTTACTCTCACCATAACCCTAAACCTAATCATCACATTAACCCTAACCCTAACCCACACCCTAAACCTCACCCTAACCTTCATCCTCACCCTAACCCTAAACCTCACCCTCACCCTCACCTTCAGCCTAACCCTAACTCTAACCCTAATCTTAACCCTGAACCTCAACCTCACCCGGAACCTAACCCAAACCCTAAACCTCACCCTCACCCTCACCCTAACCCTAACCCTAAACCTAACCCTAACCCTCACCCTAACCCTAACCCTCACCCTTACCCTCAATCTAACACATACCCTAACCCTAAACCTACCCCTCACCCGAACCCTCACCCTAACCCTAACCCTCACCCACACCCTAACCCAAACACTCACCCTCACCCTAGACCTCATCCTAACCCTAATCCTAAACCTAACCCTCACCCTAACCCTCACCCTCACACTTACCCTGACCCTAACCCTAAACCTCTTCCTAAATGTAAACCTTTCCCTAATCCCAGCCCTCATCCTAACCCCCACCATAACCCTAAACCTAATCCTAACCCTCACCCTAAGACTAACCATAACCCTAACCCTCAGCCTCACCCTAACCCTCACCCTTACCCTTACCCTCACAGTCACCCTATACCTCACACTAACCCTAACCCTCACCCTTACCCTAACCCTAACCCTATTCCTCACAATAACACTAAACCTAACCATAAACCTAACCCTCACACAAACACTCACCTTAACCCTAAACCTAACCTTAACTCTCACCCTCAACTTAAGCCTCAGCCTATCCCTTACCCTCCGCTCACCCAACCCTCACACTAAGCCTAAACCTCAACTTAACCCTAACCTTAACGCTCACCCTCACCCTAACCGTAACCATAATCCTAACCCTAAACCTAATCGTCACCCTCTGCCTTACCCTAAACCTAAACCTCACCCTCAACCTCACCCTCACCCTAACCCTTACCCTCACGCTCACCCTAACCCTAACAATAACCCTATCCCTAACCATAATCCTAACCCTCTACTTAACCCTCACTCTCATACTAAACCTCATCATAATCCTTATGCTCACCCTAACAATAACCCTAATCCTCACCCTAAACCTAACCCTAACCCTCACTTTCACCCTAACCCTAACCCTCACCCTCACCCTCACCCTCAGTCTAACACTAACCCTAACCCTAATCTTAACCCTGAACCTCACCCTCACCTAACCCTAAACTTCATCCTCACCCTCACCGTCACCCTAACCCTAATCCTAACCCTATCCCTAACCCTCATCCTTACTCTAACCAAGACAATAACCCTCAACCTAACACATACCCTCACCCTAATCCTAACCCTAACCTCAATCTAACCCTCACCCTAATCCTAACCCTCTCCCTAAACCTCACCCTCACCCAGAAGCTCACCCTAAGCTAACCCTAACCCTAAACCTATCCCTCACCTGAACCCTCAACCTAACCCTAAACCTCAACCTAACCCTAACCCTCACTCTCACCCAAGCGTTCATCCTAACTCTAATCCTAGCCCTAGACCTCAATCTAAACCAAACCCTCAACCTGACCCTAACCCTCTCCCTCACCTTAACTTTCACCCAAACCCTAACCCTCATCCTAACCATAACCCTAACCCTAACCCCAACGCTCACCCTAACCCCCACCATCACCCTAACCCTCACCTCAAAACTAACAATAACCCTAATCCTCAGCCTCATCCTAACCCTAACCCTAACCCTTACCCTCACCATAACCCTACCCCTTACACTAACCCTAATGCTGACCCTCAGCCTCACCCTAACCCCAACCTTAATCCTAACCCTAAACCTCATCTTCACCCTCTCTCTCACCCTAACCCTAATTCTAACAATAACCTTATTCCTAACCCTAATCCTAACCCTCATCCTCACCCTCACCCTAACCGTAACCCTAACCCCAACCGTAACAATAAACCTAACCCTAACCCTCACCCTAACCCTAATGTTAACCCCACCCCTCAGACTAATCCTCACCCTAAACCTAAACCTAAACCCTAAAGATCACCCTAACCCTAACCCTCCCCTCAACCTCACCCTCAGCCTAACTCTAACCCTATCCCAAACCCTCAACCTAACCTTAACCCTCAACCTAACCCTAACCCTAACACATACCCTCACCCTAACCCTAACCCTAACCCTCACCCTAACGCTCACCTTAACCCTAACCCTCACCATAACTCTCACCCTCAACATAACCGGAACACTAACCCTCACCCTAATGCTAACCTTAACCCTAAAACTCACCATCACCCTAACCCTCAACTTCACCCTAACCCTCATCCTTTCCCTAAATATCACCCTAACAGTAACACTCACCCTAACCCTAACCCTAAACCTGACACTATGCCTCACCCTCACCATCACCCACACCCTAAGCCTAACCCTAAACCTAACTCTAATACTAAACCTAACCCTCTCCCTCACCCTCAGGCTAAACCTAATACTAACCCTAACCTTAACCCTCATCCTAACCCTCACCCTCAACATAACCCTAACCCTCATCCTAATGCTAACCCTAACCCTAACCCTCACCCTCAACCTAACCCTCACTGTCACCCTAACCCTTACCCAAACACTAACCCTCACACTCACCCTAACCCAACCCTAACCCTGACCCTATGCCTCACCCTCACCATCACCCTTACAATATGTCTAACCGTAAACCTAACCTAATCCTAAACCTAACCCTCTCCCTCAACCTCATGCTTACCCTAAAGCTAAATCTAACCGTACACCTCACCATAACCCTTACACTCACCCTAAACCTAACCCTAATCCTCACACTAACCCTAAATCTAACCCTCACCCTAAACCCAACCCTAACCCTCACCCTAACCCTAACTGTCTGCCTTACCCTCACCCTCAGCCTAATCCTAACCCTAACCCTAATCCTTAGAGTTAACCTCAACCTCACCCTGAACCTAACCCTAAAACTTACCCTCACCTCATCGTCACCCTAACCCTAATCCTAAGCCTTTTCCTAACCCTCACCCTAACCATAACCCTCACCCTAACACATACCTTCAACCTAATCCTAACCCTATCTCTCACCCTAACCTTCATCCTAACACTAACCCTCTCCCTAAAGCTCATCCTCAACCTAAACCTCACCCTGACTTTTACCCTAACCCTAACCCTAAAACTAAACCTACCCCTCACCCGAACCCTCACCCGAACCCTAACCCTCAACCTAACCCTATCCCTATCCCTAACCCTCACCCTCACCCTAGCCCTCATCCTAACCCTAAATTTAACCCTAACCCTCACCCTAACCCTAACCATCACCCTCACCCTAAACCTCCCCCCCACCTTAACCCTCATTCTAACCCAAAACCTCATCCTAAACATAACCCTAACCCTAACCACAACCCTCACCCTAACACTCACCTTAATCCTAACCCTTTCCTAAACATCAATCTCACCCTAAACCTCACCCTAAACCTTACCCTCACCCTAACGCTAACCCTAACCCTAATCCTCACCCTAACCCTCACCCTCAACATAACCCTCACCCTAACCCTCACCCTAATGCTAACCCTAACCCTATAACTCACCCTCACACTAACCCTCAACCTCAGCCTAACACTCACCCTTTCCCTAAATATCACCCTAACACTAACACTCAACCTAACCCTAACCCTAACCCTGACCCTATGCCTCACCCTCACCATCACCCTCACCCAAAGCCTAACCCTAAACCTAACCCTAATGCTAAACCTAACCCTCTCCCTCATCCTCACGCTAACCCTAATGCTAACACTAACCTTAAACCTAAACCTAAACCTCACCCTCAACATAACCCTAACCCTAAAATTCACCCTAATGCTAACCCTCACCCTAACCCTCACCCTCACCCTAACCCTCACCCTCACCCTGACCCTCACCCAAACCCTAACCCTCACACTCAACCTAACCCTCAGCCTCACCCTAACCCTCACCCTCATCCTAAGCTTAACCCTAAACCTAACGCTAAACCTAAACCTAACCCTCTCCCTCAACCTCAAACTAACCCTAATGCTAACCTTACCACTAACCCTCACCCACACCCTAACCCTAACTCTAAAAATAACCCTAACAATAACCCTAATCCTAACACTAACCCTATAACTAACCCTCACCCTCACCTTACCCTAACACTCACCCTCACCCTAACCCTATCACTAAACCTAACCATGACACTAACACTCAAACTAACACACACACTAAACCTAACCTTCACTCTTACCCCACCCCTCACACTAAACCTTACCCTAAACCTAACCCAAACCCTTACCTCACCCTAACCCTAACCCTAAAACTAACGCTCACCCTAACCCTAACCCTCACCCTCACCTTAAACCTCCCCCTAACCTTAACCCTCACCCTAACCCTAAAACTCATCCTAAACATAACCCTAACCCTAACCACAACCCTCACCCTAAACCTAAAACCCCCACCAAAACCCTAAACGTAACCCTAACCCTCACCCTAAACCTAACAATAACCCTAAACTTAACCCTAACCCTCACCCTAATCCTAATCCTAACCCCAGCCCTCAGCCTAATCCTCATCCTAATCTAAAACCAAAACCTAAGCCTCACCCTAACCCTAAAGATCACCCTAACCCTAACCCTCCCATCACCCTCACCCTCACCCTCACCCTAACCCTAACCCTAACCCTAATCCTAATCCTAACCCTCACCCTAACCTTAACCCTCTCCCTAACACATACCCTGACACTAACCCTACCCCTAACTCTCACCCTAAACCTCACCTTAACCCTAACCATCTCCTAAACCTCAATCTCACCCTAAACCTCACCCTAAACCTTACCCTCAACATAACCCTCACCTTAACCCTCACCCTAATGCTAACCCTAAACCTCACCCTCACCCTAACCCTCAACCTCAACCTAACACTCAAACTTTCCCTAAATATCCCCCTAACACTCAACTTAACCCTAACCATAACCCTGACCATATGCCTCACCCTCACCATCACCCTCACCCTAAGCCTAACTGTAAACCTAACCCTAATGCTAAACCTAACCCTCTCCCTCACCCTCACGCTAACCCTAATTCTGATACTAACTTTAACTCTAAACCTAAACCTCACCCTCAACATAACCCTAACCCTAACACTCACCCTAATGCAAACACTAACCCAAACCCTCACCCTCACCCTAACCCTCACACTCACCCTAACCCTCACCGAAACCCTAACCCTCACATTCAAACTAACCCTCACCCTCACCCTAACTCTCACCCTCACAATACGCCTAACACTAAACCTAACGCAAAACTTAAACCTAACCCACTCCCTCACCCTCAAGCTAACCCTAATGCCAACCTTACCCGTAACCCTCACCCACACCCTAAACCTAACTCTAACCCTAACCCTAACAATAACCCTAACCCTAACCCTAACCCTATCCCTAACCCTCACTCTCACCTTAACATAACACTCACCTTCACCCTAACCCTAACACTTAACCTAACCCTCACACTAACACTCACCCTAACACACACACTAAACCTAACCCTCACCCTCATCCTAACCCTCACACTAAACCTTACCCTAACCCTAACCCAAAACCTTACCCTCACCCTAAACCTAACCCTAACCCTCACCCTAATGCTAACCCTCACCCTCACCCTATCCCGCAACGTCAACCTAACCCTCAACCAAACCCTAACCCTCACACTCACCCTAACCCTAAACCTCACCCTAACCCTCACCCTCACCCTAAATATCACCCTATCCCTAATCCTCACCATAACCCTAACCATCACCCTGAACCTAAACCTAACCCTAACCCTCACCCTATGCCTTATCCTCACATCACCCTCACCCTAAGCCTAACCATAAATCTACCAATAATCCTAATCCTAATCCTCTCCCTCACTCTCAGACTAACGCTAACCATAAACCTCACCTTAAACCTAACCTAACCCTAACAATAATCCTAACCCTAACCCTAACACTAGTCCTAACCCTAACCCTCACACTCACCCTAACCTTAACCCTAAACCTCAGCCTAAGCTTCACCCTCACCATCACCCTCAAACTAAGCCTAACAGTAACCCTAACCCTAATCATAAACTAAAACCTCTCCCTCACCCTCATGCTAAACCTAACCCTAACCCTCACCCTAAACCTAACCCTAACCCTAACCTTCACCCTAATCATAACAATAACACTAACACTAATAGTAATCCTAATGTTCACCATAATCCTCATGCAAACCCTAACCATAAACCCTAAACCTAACCCTCACCCTTACCCTCACCCTAACCCTAACCCTAAACCTCACCCTAATTCTCAACCTCACCATCACCCTCACCCTAAGCCTAACAGTAACCCTAACCTTAATCCTAAACTTAACCCTCTCACTCACCCTCATGCTAACCCTAACCCAAACCCTCACCCTAACACTAACCCTAACACTCACCCTAACCCTAACAATAACACTAACACGAACTGTAATTCTAAAGCTCACCCTAATCCTCAAGCAAACCCTAACCCTAACCCTACACCTCACCCTCAGCCTTACCCTCACTCTAACTCTTACCCTCACCCTAACCCTAATCCTCACAATAACCCTAACCCTCACCCTCACCCTCACCCTCATCCTCACCCTCAGCCTAACTCTAAACCTATACCTAACCCTTACCCTAAACCTAACACTCACCCTAAACCACACTGTACCCTCAACCTCACCTTAACCGAACCCAAACCCTCACCGTAAACCACACCCTAACCCTAATCCTCTCCCTAACCCTCATCTTCACCCTAAACCTCACCATAATCCTTACCCTCACCCTAAACCTAACCCTAATCCTCAAACAAACCCTAAACCTAACCCTCACCCTAAATCTCAACCTAACGTTCACCCTCACCCTAACCCTAAACCTCAACCTCACACTCACCTTCTGCGTAACCCTAACCCTAACCCTAACCCTATCCCTAACCATGACACTAACCATCAATCTAACACATACCCAAACCCTAACACTAACCCTCACCCTAAACCTCACTCTCACCCTCAGCCTCACCCTTAATCTCACCCTATCCCTTACTCTCACCCTAACCCTAACCCTAAATCTACCCCTCACCGTAACCTCACCTTAACCCTAACCCTCACCCTAAGCCTAAACCTAAACCTAACCATCACCCTCACCCTAGCCCTCATCCTAACCCTAATCGTAACCCTGACCCTCACCCTAACCCTAACCCGAACCCGAACCTGAACCCGAACCCTCACCCTAACCTTCACCCTAACACTAAACCTCATCCTAACCATAAACCTAACACTAAACCCAACCCTCATCATAACCCCCACCAGAAACCTAAACCTAAACCTAACCCTCACCTTAATACTAACAATAACCCTAACCCTCAGCCTCACCCTAACCCTGACCCTAACCCTTACTTCACCATCACCCTAAACCTCACACTAACCCTAACCCTCATCCTAACCCTAACTCTAACCCTAATCCTCACACTAACTCTAAACTTAACCCTAACCGAAACCCTCACACGAACCCCCACCCTAACACTAACCCTAACCCTAACTTTCACTTTAACCTTAACCCTCACCCTAACCCTTACCCTCATGCTCACCCAACCCACACACTAAGCATAATCCTCAACCTAACCCTAAACCTAACCCTCACCCTCACCATAATCCTAACCCTAAAACTCATCTTCACCCCCTCGCCTACTCTAACCCTAACCCTCAACCTCAAACTCACCCTCACCCTAACCCTCACCCTCACCCACACCCTAACCCTAAACTTAAACCTAACACTCACCCTAACCCTAACCCTCACCCAACCATAAACTTAACCCTCACCCTCACCCTCACCCTAACCGTAACCCTAACCCTAACACTCACCCTGACCCTAACCCTAACCCTAATGCTAACCCTAAAGCTCAACATTACCCTAACCATCACCCTAACCATTACCCTCACCCTAACCCTGACCCTAAACCTAACCCTCACACTAAACCTAACCCTCACCATAACCCTAAACATAACGCTAACAGCAACCCTAAACCTAACCCTAAACCTAACCCTCACCCTCACACTATCCCTAACCCTAACCCTAACAACAACCCTATCCCTAACCCTAATCCTAACCCTCATCCTCAGCCTCACCCTCACCCTCATCCTAACCCTAACCCTAACCCTAAACAAACAATAACCCTAATCCTAACCCTAACACTCACCTTAAAGCTACAACGAACCCCACTCATCAAACTAATCTTCATCCTAAACCTAATCCTAAACCTAAACCTCAGCCTAACCCTAAACATCACCCTAACCCTAACTCTCCCCTCACCCTCACCCTCATCCTATGCCAAACCCTAAAAAAACCACTAACCCTAACCCTCACAATAACCCTCACACTCAACATAAACCTAACTCTAAACCTCTCCCTAACCCTCACCCTCAACATAACCCTAACAGTAATCCTAACCCCACCCCTCAGCCTAATCCTCATCCTAAACCTAAACCTAAACTTCAATCTCACCCTAACCCTAAAGATCACCCGAACCCTAATCCTCACCCTCAGCCTAACCCTAACCCTAACTGAATCCTAACCCTGAACTTCACCCTCACCCTAAACCTAACCCTAACCCTAACCCTCACCCTCATCCTCACATTAACCCTAAACGTAACCCTATCCCTAACGCTCTCCCTAAACTTAACCCTCACCCTAACCCTCACTCTCACACATACCCTCACCCTAACCCTAACCCTAATCCTCACACTAACCCTAACCCTAACCCTCAACCTAAACCTCACCCTAACTCTCACCCTCACGCTAACCCTAACCCTCATCCTCACCCTAACCCTCACCCTCACCTTAACCCTCACCCTAACCCTAAACCTCATCCTAACCATAACCCTAACCCTAAGCCCAACCCTCAACCTAACACCCACCATAACCCTAAACCTAACCCTCACCCTCACCCTAACACAAACAATAACCCTAACCCTCAGCCTCAGCCTCACCCTCACCCTAACCCTTACCCTCACCGTCAGTAAACCCCTCAAACTAACCCTAACACTCACCCAAACCCTAACCCTAACCCTAATCCTCACATTAACCCTAAACCTAACCCTAACCATTACACTCACGTGAACACTCACCCTAAACCTAACCCTAACCCTAAGTCTCACCCTCACCCTCACCCTCACCCTAACCTTTACCCTCACGCTCACCCAACCCTCACACTAAACCTAAACCTCAACCTAACCGTAACCCTAACCCTCAACCTCACCCTAACCGAACCCAAAACCAAACCCGAACCTGAACCCTAACCTTAAAACTAAACCCACCCTCACCCTCACCCTAACCCTAACCCTAACCCTCACCCTAATCCTGACCCTAAACCTAATGTTAACCCTAAAGCTCAAGCTTAACCTAAACCTCAACCTTAACCTAAACCTAACCCTAAACCTAACCCTCACCCTAACCCTAAACCTCATCCTAACCATAACCCTAACCCTAAGCCCAACCCTCACCCTAACACCCACCATAACCCTAAACCTAACCCTCACCCTCACCCTAACACAAACAATAACCCTAACCCTCAGCCTCAGCCTCACCCTCACCCTAACCCTTACCCTCACTGTCAGTCTACCCCTCAAACTAAACCTAACACTCACCCTAACCCTAACCCTAACCCTAATCCTCACATTAACCCTAAACCTAACCCTAACCATTACACTCACGCGAACACTCACCCTAAACCTAACCCTAACCCTAAGTCTCACCCTCACCCTCACCCTCACCCTAACCTTTACCCTCACGCTCACCCAACCCTCACACTAAACATAAACCTCAACCTAACCGTAACCCTAACCCTCAACCTCACCCTAACCGAACCCAAAACCAAATCTGAACCTGAACCCTAACCTTAAAACTAAACCCACCCTCACCCTCACCCTAACGCTAACCCTAACCCTCACCCTAATCCTAACCCTAAACCTAATGTTAACCCTATAGCTCAAGCTTAACCTAACCCTCACCCTTAACCTAAACCTAACCCTAAACCTAACCATCACACTAAACCTAAACCTCACATTCACCCTCACCCTCACCCTAACCCTAACAATAACACTAACCTCACCCGCACCCTTAACCTCACCCTATCCCTTACCCTCACCATAACCCTAACCTTAAACCTACCCCTCACCGGAACCCTCAACCTAACCCTAACCCTAACCCTAAACCATACTGTCACCCTCACCCTAGCCCTCATCCTAACCCTAATCGTAACCTTGACCCTTACCCTAACCCTAACCCGAACCCGAACCCAAAACCAAACCTGAACCCTAACCTTCACACTAACACTAAACCTCATCCTAACCATAAACCTAACACTAAACCCAACCCTCATCATAACCCCCACCAGAAACCTAAACCTAAACCTAACTCTCACCCTAATACTAACAATAACCCTAACCCTCAGCCTCACCCTAACCGTCACCCTAACCCTTACCCTCACCGTCACCGTAAACCTCACACTAAATCTAACCCTCATCCTAACCCTAACCTTAACCCTAATCCTAACACTAACTCTAAATGTAACCCTAACCTTAACCCTCACCCGAACCCCCACCCTAACACTAAACCTAACCCTAACTTTCACCTTCACCTTAACCCTCACCCTAACCCTTACCCTCATGCTCACCCAACCCACACACTAAGGTTAATCCTCAACCTAACCCTAACCCTCACCCTAACCCTAACCCTAATCCTAACCCTAAACCTCATATTCATCCTCTCACCTACCCTAACCCTAACCCTCACCCTCAAACTCACCCTCACCCTAACCCTCACCCTCACCCTCACCCTAACCCTAAACCTAACCCTAACCCTCACCCTAACCCTAACCCTCACCCAACCTTAAACCTAACCCTCACCCTCACCTTCACCCTAACCGTAATCCTAACCATAAACCTGACCCTAACCCTAACCGTAATGCTAACCCTAAAGCTCACCCTTACCTTACCCTCACCCTACCCCTGACCCTAAACCTAACCCTCACACTAAGCCTAACGCTCACCATAACCGTAACCCTAACGCTAACAGTAAACCTTACCCTAACCCTAAACCTAACCCTCACCCTCACCCTATCCCTAACCCTAACCCTAACAATAACCCTATCCCTAACCCTAATCCTAACCCTCATCCTCATCCTCATCCTCACCCTCACTCTCATCCTAACCCTAACCCTAACCCTAACCCTAACCTAAAAATAACCCTAACCCTAACCCTAACCCTCACCTTAACCCTAAAACTATCCCCACTCCTCAGTCTAATCCTCATCCTAAACCTAATCCTAAACCTAAACCTCACCCTAACCCTAAACATCACCCTAACCCTAACTCTCTCCCTCACCCTCAACCTCAGCTGATCCCAAACCCTAAAAATACCCCTAAACATAACCCTCACCATTACCCTCACACTCAACATAAACCTAACCCCAACCCTCACCCTAACCTTCAACCTCAACATAACCCTAACCCTAATCCTAACCCCACCTCTCAGTCTAATCCTCATCCTAAACCTAAACCTAAACTTAAATCTCACCCTAACCCTAAAGATCACGCTAACCCTAACCCTCAAGCCCAGCCTAACCCTAAACCTAACCCGAATCCTAACCCTGAACCTCACCTTCACCCTAAACCTAACTCTATCCCTCACGCTCTCCCTAACCTTAACCCTCACCCTAACCCTCACCCTAACACGTACCCTCACCCTAACCCTAACCCTCACCCTAACCCTAAACCTCATTCTAACAATAACCCTAATCTTAAGCCCAACCCTAACCCTGACCCACATCATAACCCTAAACCTAACCCGAACCCTCACCCTAACCCTAACAATAACCCTAACCCTCAGCCTCAACCTAACCATCACCCTAACCTTACCCTCAACGTCACCCTACCCCTCACACTAAACCTAACCCGTACCCTAAACCTAACCCTAATCCTCACACTAACCCTAACCCTAACCCTAACCCTTACACTCACACTCACACTCACCCTAAACCTAACCCTAACCCTAAGTCTAACCCTCACCCTCACCCTCACCCTAAACCTAAACCTCAACCTAACCTTAACCTTAACCCTCAAACTCACCCTAACCTTTACCCTCATGCTCACCCAACCCTCACACTAGACTTAAGCTCAACCTAACCTTAACCTGAAGGGTCAACCTCACCCTAACCTTATCCCTAACCCTAACCCTAACCCTAATCCTCACCCTCACCCTAACCCTAACCCTAAACCGTACCCGAACCAAAATCCAAACCCGAACCCTAAACTTAACCCTAACCCTCAAAATCAGCCTCACCCAAACGCTAACCCTAACCCGCACCTAATCCTAACCCTAACCATAATGCTAACCCTAAAGCTCAACCTTACCCTAACACTCACCCTTAACCTAAACCTAACACTCACACTAAACCTAAACCTCACCCTCACCCTCACCCTAACCTTAACAATAACCCTAACCCAAACCCTAATCCTAACCCTCACCCTCACCCTAAAAATAATACTAAAACTAACCCTCAGCATAACACTCACCCTAACACTCACACTAAACCTAACCCTCAATCTCACACTAAACCTCACACTAAACCTTACCCTAACCCTAACCCAAAACCTTACCCTCACCCTAACCCTAACCCTAAAACTAACCTTCACACTCACAATAACCCTAAACCTAAACCTAACCCTAACACTCACCCTAACCCTCACCCTCACCCTAACCCAAACCCTAACCCTCTCCCTAATGCTAAACCTCACCTCATCCTAAAAATCACCGTCAACCTAAACCTCAACCAAACCTTAACCCTCATAATCACCCTAACCCTAACCCTCACCCTCACCCTAAATATCATCCTAACCCTAATTCTCACCCTAAACTTAACCCTCACCCTCAGCCTAAGCCTCACTCTCAACATCACCCTCACCATAAGCCTAACCCTAAACCTAATGCTAATCCTAAACCTAACGCTCTCCCTCACCCTCAGGCTAACCCTAAAGATAACCCTAACCCTAAACCTCACCCTAACCCTAACCCTAACCATAACAATAACCCTAAACCTAACCATAACCCTAACCCTAACCCTAAAAATAACCCTAACCCTAACCTTAACCCTAACCCTAACCCTCACCCTGACCCTAAACCTAAACGTAACCCTCACCCTAAGCCTTACACTAACCATCACCCTCACACTAAGCCTAACCATGAATCTAACAATAATCCTAAACCTAATACTCTTCCACACCCTCAGGCTAAACCTAACGATAACCCTAACCCTAAACCTCACCCTAAACCTAACCTAACCCTAACAATAATCCTAACCCTTACGCTAACCCTAACCCTAACCCTCACACTAACCCTAACCCTAAACCTAAACCTCACCCTAAGCCTCACCCTCACCATCACCCTCACCCTAAGCCTAACAGTAACACTAACCATAATCCTAAACTTAAACCTCTCCCTCACCCTCATGCTAACCCTAACCCTAACCCTCACCCGAACCCTAACCCTAACCCTAACTCTCACCCTCACCTTAACCCTCACCCTAACTCTCACCCTCACCTTAACCCTCACTCTCACCCAACCTTCACACTAACCCTAAATGTCAACCTAACCCTAACCCTAACCCTCTCACTCACACTAACCCTAACCCTAATCCTAACCCTAAACCTCATCTTCACCCTCTCCCTTACCCTAACCCTAATCCTCACCCTCAAACTCACCCTCACCATAATCCTCACCCTCAACCTCACCCTAACCCTAAAACTAATCCTAACCCTCACCCTAACCCTAACCCTCACCCAACCTTAAACCTAACCCTCACCCTCACCCTCTCCCTCACCCTAACCCTAACCCTAAACCTAACCCTAACCCTAACCCTACTGCTAACCCTAACGCTCACCCTTACCCTAACCCTCACACTAACCCTTACCCGCACCCTAAACCTAACCCTAAACCTAACCCTCACACTAAACCTAACCCTCACCATAACCCTAACCATAACGCTAACAATATCCCTAACCCTAAACCTAAACCTAACCCTCACACTCACCCTAATCCTAAACCTAAACCTAACAATAACACTATCCCTAACCCTAATTCTAACCCGCATCCTCACCCTCACCCTTACCCTAAACCTAACCCTAACCCTAACCCTAACAATAACCCTAACCCTAACCCTAACCTTCACATTAACCCTAAAACTTAACCCACCCCTCAGGGAAATCCTCATCCTAAACATAAACCTAAAACTCACCCTAACCCTAAACATCACCCTAACACTAACCCTCACCCTCACCCTCACCCTCAGCCTAACTGTTACCTTAAACCTAATCCTAACCCCTAAACTCAAATTCACCCTCACCCTAACCCTACCCTTAACCCTCACCCCCAACCTCACCCTAACCCTAACCCTAACCCTATCCCTAACACTCACCCTAAACTTAACCCTCATCCTAACCGTCACCAAAACACATACCCTCATCCTAACCTTAACTCTAACCCTCATCCTAAACTTCACATTAACCCTAAAACTCTTCCTAAACCTCGCCCTAACCCTTACCCTCACCCTAACATTAAACCTAACCCTCACCTTAAGCTTCATCCTTACATTAACACTAATGCTATCCCTAATCTTCACCTTCACCCTAACCCTCACGCTAAAACTTATGCTCAACATAAATCTAAACCTCACCCTCAACCTAATACTCACCCTCAACCTAATACTCACCCTAACCCTAACCCTCACTCTAAACCTCACCCTAACCCTAACCCTTAACCTAACCCTAACCCTAAACCTAACACTAACCCTAACCCTCACCATCACCCTAACCTTCACCCAAAACCTAACCCTAAAACGCACACTATCCCTCACACTAACAATTACCCTCACCCTAACCCTAAACGTACCAATCACACTAAACCTAACCCTCACCCAACCCTAACCATACCCCTTGCCTAAGGCTCACCCTATCCCTAACCCTAACCCTAATCCTCAACCTATCCCTCACACTCAACGTAACCCTCACCCTAAACCTAACCCTCACCCTAAAAGTCACCCTAACCCTAACCCTAACCCTAACCCTCACCCTAACCATTACCATAACCCTAACACTAAACCTAACCCTAACCCTAACCCTCACCCTAACCCTTACCATAACCCTAACCCTAAACCTAACACTAACCCTAACCCTCACCGTCAACCTAACCCTCACTCACACAATAACCCTCACACTCACCCTAACCCGCACTCTCATCCTAAACCTCACCCTCACCCTAAATATCACCTAAACCCTAACCCTCACCCTAACCCTAACCCTAACCATCACTCTCACCCTAATCCTAAATCTAAACCTAATCCTCACCCTAAATCTAATGCTAACCCTAACCCTCACCCTCACCCTATCCCTCACCCTAACCCTTACCCTCACCCTAAACCTAAACCTAACAATCACACTAAACCTAACCCTCACTCTAACCCTAAACCTACCCCTTGCCTAATGCTCACCCTAAACCTAATCCTACCCTATCCCTAAACCTAACCGTTACCCTCAGGCTAGCCCTCACCTTAACCCTAACCCTAACACTAACCCTCACCCTTACCCTAAACAAAATGCTAACCCTAACCTTCACCCTCACCCTGACCCTCACCCTAACCCTTACCCTCACATTAAAACTAACCCTCACCCTCACCGTAACCCTAACCCTAACCTTAACCATAACCCTATACCTCACACTAACCCTAACCCTAACCCTAACCTTCATACTAACCCTAACCATAATTCTAAGCCTAAACCCTACCCTCACCCTCACACTAACACTGACCCTCAGCATCACACTCACGCTAATCCTAAACCTAACCCTAAACCTAAACCACACCCTTACCCTATCTCTCACCCTAACCCTAACCCTTACAATCACACTAAACCTAACTCTAACCCTAATGCTAACCCGAACCATCACCCTCACCCTAACCCTCACCCTAACACTTACCCACACCATAAACCTAACCCTCACCCTCACCCTAAAACACACCCTAACCCCAAACCTCACCCTAAACTTCACACTAAACTTAACGCTAACCCTCACCCTCAAACTCACCCTAACCCTAACACTAAACCTAACACTCACACTAAACCTAACCCTAACCCTAATGCTAATCCTAACGTTCACACTTACCCTAACCCTCACCGTAATCCTAACCCTAACCCTCACCCTAATGCTAACCCTAAAACTAATGCTCACCCTAACTCTAACCCTCACTCTCAACCTAACCCTAACCCTAATCCTAACCCTAAACCTAATCCTCAACCTAACCCTAACCCTAACTCTCACCCTCACCCTAATCCTAAACCTAAACCTAACCCTCACCCTAACCCCAACCCTAACCCTAATGCTAAGCCTAAACCTCACACTCACCCTATCCCTCACCCTAACCCTTACCCTCACCCTAACCCTAAACCTAACAATATCACTAAAACTAAACATCACCCTCACCCTAACCCTACCCCTCGGCCTAATGCTCACCCTAACCGTAAACCTAAACCTAACCCTAACCCTAAGCCTAATCCTAACCTTATCCCTAAACTTAACCCTAACCCTCACTCTCAGCCTAGCCCTCACCCTAACCCTAACCCTAACACTAACCCTCACCCTCACCCTAAACCTAATGCTAAACCCAAACTTCTCCCTCACCCTAACCCTCACCCTAACCCTTACCCTCACACTAAACCAAACCCTCACCCTCACCCTACAACTCACGCTAACCCTAACCCTCACCCTAAACCTCACCCTAACCCTAATCCTAACCCAAACCCTAACTCTCAACCTAACCGTAAACCTAACACTAACACTAACCGTAATCCTAATGCTCACACGAAAACTCATGCTAACCCTAAACTTAAACCTACACCACACCCTCATCCTTAACCTCACCTTAACCCTTACCCTCACCCTAATCCTAACCCTCACACTAACCCTAACCCTCACCCTCACCCTAAGCCGAACCCTCAGCCTAACCCTCATCCTAATGGTAAACCTAACCCTAACCCTCACCCTCACCCTAACCCTAACCCTAACCCTCACCCTCACCCTAACCCTAACCCTAAACATCACCCTAATTCTAACCCTCACCCTCAGCCTTATTGTCATCATCACCCTCAGCCTAATGCTAAACCTAAACCTAATCCTAACCCTCACCCTCACCTTCACCCTAACCCTAACCCTAAACCTCACCCTCACACTCAACCTAACTCTAAACCTATACCTAACCCTAACCCTTACCCTAACCCTCAACCGAACCCTCAACCTCAACTTAATCCTAACCCAAACCCTCACCCTAACCCTAACCCTATAACTAACCCTCTCCCTCACCATAAAGCTAACCCTCACCCTCACCCTAACCCTAACACTAAACCTAACCCTCACCCTAACACTCACCCTAACACTCACACTAAAACTAGCACTCACCCTAACACTCATCCTAAACCTAACACTAAACCTTACCCTAACTATAACCCTAAACCTTACCCTCACCCTCACTCTTAACCTAACCCTAATCCTCACACTAATCTTAAGCCTAAACCTAACCCTAACCCTAACCCTCACCCTAACCCTCAACCTCACCCTAACCCTAACCCTAACCCTTACCCTAATTCTAATCCTAACAGTAACACTCACCAACACCCTAACCCTTACACTCACCCTAACCCTGACACTCACTCTAACCCTCACCCTCACCCCTAATATCACCCTCACCATCTCTCACACTCTAAGCCTAACCATAAACCTAACGCTAATCCTAAACCTAATCCTCTCCTTCACCCTTAGGCTAACCCTAATGTTAACCCTAACCCTAAACTTCACTCTCACCCTAACCTTAACCCTAACCCTAACAATAATCCTAAACCTAAACCTAACCCTAACCCTCACCCTCAACCTAACCCTAACCTTAACCATAACACTTATCCTCACACTAACCCTAATCCTAACCATAACTTTCATCCTAAACTTCACCCTAATTCTAACCCTAAACCCTACCCTCATCCTCACCCTAACCGGAACCCACATCCTCACCCTCACCCTAATCCTAAACCTAACCCTAACCCTAAAACTCAACCTCCCCCGATCCCTCACCTTAACCCTAACCCTAAGAATCACACGAAACCTAACCCTCAACCTAACCCTAAGACTAACCCTCTGCCTAATGCTCACTCTAACCATAACCCTAACCCTAATCCTCACCCTTTCCCTAAACCTAAGCCTAACCTTCATCCTCAGCCTAGCCCTAAACCTAAGCCTAACCCTAACCATAACCCTCACCCTCACCCTAAACCCAATGCTAAACCTGACCTTCACCCTCACCCTAACCCTCACCCTAATCCTTACCATCACCATAAACCTAACACTCACCCTCAACCTAAAACTCACCCTAACCATAACCCTCACCCTAAACTTCACCCTAACCCTAACCCTTATCCTAATCCTCACCCTAAGCCTAACCCTAACCCTAACCCTCACCCTAATCCTAAGCCTCACCCTAACCTTAACCTTAACCCTCACCCTCACCCTCCACATAACCCTAACACTAACCCTCACCCTAATGCTAACCCTAACCCTCTCCCTCACCCTCATGCTAACCCTAATGTTAACACTAACCTTAACCCTCACCCTAACCTTCACCCTCAACATAACCCTAACCCTAACCCTCAACGTAATGCTAACCCTAACACTAACCCTCACCCTCACCCTAACAATCACCGTCACCTAACCCTCAGCCAAACCCTAACCCTCACACTCACCCCAACCCTCACCCTAAACCTAAGCCTAACCCTCATCCTAATGCTAACCCTAACCCTAACCCTCACCCTAACCCTAACCCTCACCTTAACCCTAACCCTCACCCTAAACCTAACCATAACCATAACCCTAAACCTAATCCTCACACTAACCCTAACCCTAACCATAACCTTCATCCTAAAACTGACACTAATTCTAACCCTAAACACTACACTCACCATCACCCTAAACCTAACTCTCACACTCACCCTAATCCTAAACCTAACACTAAAACTCGCCCTAACCCTAAATCGAAACCTAAGGCTAACCCTAACCGTCACCCTCACCCTATCCCATACTCTAACCCTTACCCTCACCCTAAACCTAACAATCACACTAAACTTAATCCTCACCCTAACCCTACCCCTCTGCCTAATGCTCACCCTAATCCTAAGCGTAACCCTAATCCTCACCCTATCCCAAAACCTAATGCAAACCCTCACCCTCAGCCTAGCCCTCACACTAACCCTACCCCAAACACTAACTCTCACCCTTACCCTAAACCTAATGCTAACCCAAACCTTCACCCTCATCCTAACCCTCACACTCACCCTTACCCTCACCCTAACCCTTACACTCACCCTAACCCTAACCCTCACAATAACCCTAAACCTCACCCTAACCCTAAACCTAACACTCAGCCTAACCCTAAACCTAAACCTAACCCTCACCCTCAGCCTAACCCTAACCCTAAACATCACCCTAATTCTAAACCTCAACCTCACCCTCACCGTCATCCACACCATCAGCCCAACCTAAACCTAAACATATTACTAACCCTCACCCTCACACTAACCCTAAGACTAACCCTCTCCCTCATCCTCAGCCTAACTCTAAACCTATACCTAAACCTCACCCTAACTGTAACCCTCTCCCAAACCCTCACCCTCACCCTAAACCTCCACATAACCCTCACCCTAACTCTAACCCTAATCCTCACACTAACACTAACCCTAACCCTCACCCTAAACCTAACCCTAACCATCACTCTCACCCTAACCCTAACCCTCACCCTCACCCTCAGCCTAACACTAACCCTAACCCTAATCCTAACCCTGAACATCACCCTCATCCTCAACCTAACACTAAACCTCACAATCACCCTGACCGTCACCCTAAACCTAAACCTAACCCTATCCCTAACCCTCATGCTAACTCTAACCCTCAACCTAACCCTCACCCTAACACATACCCTCAACCTAGTCCTAACCCTAACCCTCTTTCTAACCCTCACCAGAACCCTAACCCTCTCCCTAAACCTCACCCTCACCCTACACCTCACCCTAACCTTTACCCTCACCCTAACCCTAACCCAAAACCTACCCCTCACCCTCACCCTCACCCTAACCCTAACCCTCAACCTAACCCTAAACATAACACTAACCCTCACTCTCACCCTATCCCTCATCCTAACCCTAATGCTAACCCTAACCCTCACCCTCACCCTAACCCTCACCCTCACCCTAACCCTCACCCTCACCTTAACCCTCACGCTAACCCTAACCCTCATCCTAACCCTAACCCTAACCCTAAGCCCAACCCTCACCCTAACCCCCACCATAACGTTAAACCTAACCCTAACCCTAACCCTAACACTAACAATATCCCTAAACCTCAGCCTCACCGTAACACTCACCCTAACAATTACACTCACCGTCACCATACACCTCACACTAAACCTAACCCTAACCCTAACCCATACCCTAAACCTAACCCTAATCCTCACACTAACACTGAACCTAACCCTAACCCTTACCCTCACACTAACCCTCACCCTAACACTAACCCTAACCCTAAGTCTCACCCTCACCCTAACCCTCAAACTAACACTTACCCTCAGGCTCACCCAACCCTCACAGTAACCCTAAACTTCAACCTAACCGTAAACTTAACTCTCAACCTCACCCGAACCCTAACCCTAATCCTAAACCCAAACCTCATCTTCAGCATCTCTCTTATCCTAACCCTAACCCTAACAATAACCCTATTCCTAACAGTAATCCTAACCCTCATCCTCACCCTCACCCTAACCCTAACCCTAACACTAATCCTCACCCTAACCCCAACCCTCACCCTAAACTTAACACTAACCCTCACCCTAACCCTAACCCTAACCCTAACCCTAATGCAAACCCTAAAGCTCAACCTTACCCTAACCCTTACCCTAATGCTTTCCCTCAACTGAAACCTAACCCTAAAGCTAAACCTCACACAAAACCTAACCCTCACCCTCACCCTAACACTAACCCTAATAATAACCCTAACCCTAACCCTAAACCTAACCCTCACCCTCACCCTAACGCTAACCGTAACCCTAACAACAACCATTTTCCTAACCTGAATCCTAACACTCATCCTCACCCTCACCCTAACCCTAACCCTAACCCTAACCCGAACAATAAACCAAAACCTAAACCCTAACCCGAAACCTCATACTAACCCTAATCCTAACCCTAACCCTAACCCTTACCCTCACTCTAACCCTACCCCTCACACTAAACCTAACCCTAACCCTAACCTTCACCCTAACCCTAATCCTAAACCCACCCTCAACCTAATCCTCATACAAAACATAAACCTAAACCTCAACCTAACCCTAAAGATCACCCTAACCCTAACCCTCACCTTCACCTTCACCCTCAGCCTAACCCTAACCCTAACCCTAACCCTATCCCTAACCCTAATCCTAACACTAACCCTCACCCTAACCCTCACCCTAACACATACCCTCACCCTAATTCTAATCCTAACCCTCAACCTAACCCTAAACCTCTCCCTAAACCTCACCCTCACCCTAAGCCTCATCCTAATCTTTACCCTCACCCTAACTCTAACCCTAAACCTACCCCTCACCCGAACCCTCACACTCACCCTAAGCCTAACCCTAACCCTCACTCTCACCCTAGCCCTCATCCTAAACCTAATCCTAACCCTAACCCTCAAACTAAACCGAAACCCTCACTCTCACCATAACCCACATCCTCACCTTAACCCTCACCCTAAACCTAACCCTCATCCTAATTATAACCCTAACCCGAACCCGAACCCTAACCCTAATCCTAAACCTAACCTAACCTTAACAATAACCCTAAACCCTCACTCTCACCCTAAACCTAATGCTAACCCTAACCTTCACCCTCACCCTAACCCTCACCCTAACCCTTATCCTCACCCTAAAGCTAACCCTCAGCCTCACCCTAAACCTAACACTCATCCTAACCATAACCCTAATCCTCACACTAACCCTAAGGCTAACCATAATCATTATCCTAACCCTCACACTAATTCTAACACTAAACCCTACCCTCACCCTCACCCTAACCCTAACCCTCACATTCACACTCACCTTAATCCTAAACCTAACCCTTACCCTAAAACTCACCCTAAACCTAACCCTAACGCTCATCCTTACCCTCACCCTCACCCTAACCCTAACCGTAACACTCTCCCTAATGCGAACCCTAAACCTAATGCTCACCCTAACCCTAACCCTCACCCTCACCTTCACCCTAACCCTAACCCTAACCCTAAACCTCATCCTCACACTAAACCTAACCCTAACCATAACCTTCATCCTAAAACTCACACTCATCCTAACCCTAAACCCTACACTTGCCCTCAACCTAACCCTAACCCTCACCCTCACCCGAATCCTAAACCTAACCCTAAACCTCAACCTAACCCTAACCCTATCCCTAAGGTTAACCCTAACCCTCACACTCACCCTAACAATAACCCTAACCCTAACCCTATCCCAAACCCTCACACTCACTCTCACCCTAAACCAAAACAGCACGCTCACTCTAATCCTAACCCTAACCCTAATAATAACCCTAACCCTAACCCTAACCCTAACCCTCACCCTCACCCTAACCCTATCCCTAAACCTAACAATAACCCTAACCCTAACCCTATCCCAAACCCTCACCCTCACTCTCACCCTAAACCTAACCCTCACCCTCACCCTAACCCTAACACTCAACCTAACACTCACCCTAACACTCACACTAAAACTAGTTCTCACTCTCACCCTAACTCTAACCTGTACCCTAACTATAAACCTAACACTTACCCTCAACTTCAACCTAACCCTAGCCCTAACCCTAACTATAACCTTAACCCTAACCCTAACCCTATCCCTAACCCTCACCCTCACCTTAATCCTAAACCTCACCCTCACCCTAACCCTCATCGTCACCTTAACCCTCAGCCACACCCTAACCCTCACACTCACCCTAATACTCAACCTCACCCTAAGCCATCACACTGACCCTAAATATCAATTTATCCCTAATCCTCACCCTAAACCTAACCCTATCCCTCACCTTCATGCTAACCCTAAGGATAACCCTAACCCTAACCCTCACACTAAACCTAACCCTAACCCAAACTCTAACCCTAACAATAACCATCACCCTAATACTCAACCTAACAATCACACTAAAACTAGTGCTCACTCTCACCCTAACCCTCACCCTAAACCTTACCCTAACTATAACCCTAACCCTTACCCTCACCCTAACCCTAACCCTAACACTAACCTTCACCTTCACCTTAACCCAAACGCTAACCCTAACTATAACCCTAACCCTAACCCTATCCCTCACGCTAACCCTCACCTAACCCTAACCCTCACCCTCACCCTAACCCTCACCCTAACCCTCACCCTAACCCTCACCATCACCCTAACCCTCACCCACACCCTAACCCTCACACTCACCCTAACCCTCACCCTCACTCTAACCCTCACCCTCACCCTAAATATCAACTTAACCCTAACTCTTACACTAACGCTCACCCTATCCCTCACCCTAATCCTAAACCTATCCCTCAAGCTAAGCATCACACTCACAATAACCCTCACCCTAAGCCTAACCGTAAACCTAACAATAATCCTAAACCTAACCCTCTCCCTCACCCTCATGCTAACCCTAATGATAACCCTAACACTAACCCTCACATAAAACCCTAACCCTAACCCTAACCCTAAACCTAACCCTAACCCTAACCCTAACCCTAACCCTAACTCTCACCCTAACACTAAACCTAACACTCAACCTAAGCCTCACCCTCACAATCACCCTCACCATAAGCCTAACCTTAAACCTAACAATAATCCTAAACCTAAATCTTTCCCTCATCCTCATGCTAACCCTAATGCTAACCCTCAGTCTAACCCTAACCCTACCCCTAACCCTACACCTAACCCTACCCCTAACAATAACCCTAACCCTCCCCCTCACCCTAAACCTAACCCTAAACCTCACCCAAAGCCTCACCCTCACCATAACCCTCACCCTAAGCCTAATCGTAAACCTAACAATAATCCTAAACCTAACCCTCTCCCTCACCCTCATGCTAACCCTAACGATAACCCTAACCCTAACCCTCACCCTAACCCTAAACCTGACGCTAAGCCTAACCCTAACAATAACCATAACCCTAACCCTCAACCTAAACCTAACCCTAAACCTCACCCTAAGCCTCACCCTCACCATCACCCTCACCCTAACCCTGACGCTAAGCCTAACCCTAACAATAACCATAACCCTAACCCTCAACCTAAACCTAACCCTAAACCTCACCCTAAGCCTCACCCTCACCATCACCCTAACCCTAAGCCTAACATTAAACCTAACCCTAATCCTAAACTTAACACTCTCCCTCACCCTCATGCTAAACCTAACCCTAACCCTCACCCTAACCCTAACCCTAACCGTCACCCTAACTCTAACCCTAACACTAACACTAACTGTAATCCTAATGCTCACCCTAATCCTCATGCAAACCCTAACTCTAACCCTACACCTCACACTCACCCTGACCCTCACCCTAACCCTTAACCTCAACATAACCCTAATCTTCACACTAACCCTAACCCTCAACCTAACCCTAAACCTAACCCTTCGCCTTACCCTCATCCTAACCCAAAACCTAACCCTCACCCTCACCCTCACACTCATTCTCACCCTCAGCCTAACCCTAACCCTACACCTAATCCTAACCCTTACCCTCACCCTCACCCTAACCCTCACACTCACCCTCAGCCTAACTCTAAACCTATACCTAACCCTCACCCTAACCATAACCCTCACCATAACTAAACCCAAACCCTCACCCTAAACTTCATCCTATACCTCACACTCTCCCTAACCTTCACCCTCACCCTAAACCTAACCCTCACACTCACCCTCACCTTCAGCCTAACCCTAACCCTAACCCTAAACCTATCCCTAACCCTCACCCTAACCCTCAGTCTAACACATACCGTCACCCTAACTGTAACCCTTACCCTAAACCTCACCCTAAACCTCACCCTCACCCGAAACCTCAACCTAACCCTAACCCTCACACAACCTTAAACCTAATCCTCACCCTCACACTCACTCTAACCCTAACCGTCACCCTAACTCTCACGCTAAACCTAACCCTAAACCTAATGCTAACTCTAACGCTCACCCTTACCCTAACCCTCACCCTAACCCTTACATTCACCCTAACCCTAAACTTAAACCCAACCCTCAGACTAAACCTAACGTTCACCATAACACTAACCATAACACTAACAGTAACACTGACCCCAACCCTAAACCTAACCCTCAGCCTCACCCTAACCCTAACCCTAACCGAACAATAACCCTATCCCTAACCCTAATCCTAACTCTCATCCTCACCCTAACCCTCATCCTAACTCTAACCCTAAACTTAACCCTAACAATAACCCTAACCCTAACCCTAACCCTCACCTTAACCCTAAAACTAACCCCACTCCTCAGGCTAATCCTCATCCTAAACCTAAACCTAAACCTAAATCTCAACCTAACCCTAAACATCACCCTAACACTAACCTTGACCGTCACCCTCACCCTCAGACTTTCCTTAACCCTATCCCTAATCCTAACCCTGAAACTTATTCTCACCCTCAACCTAACCCTAACCCAAACCCTCACCCTCACCCTCACCCTCACCCTAACCCTAACCCTAACCCTAACTCTCACCCTAAACTTAACCCTCACCCTAACCCTAACACTAACATTATTGCTAAAGCAAAACCTCAGTCTCACCGTAAACCTCACTGTAACCCTTACCCTCACCCTAACTTTAACCCTCACACTAAACCTAACCCTCACTCTAATCCTAACCCTACACCTCAACCTAATCGTCACCCTAACCCTAACCTAACACTCTCCCTACACCTCACCCTCACCCTAAACCTAAACCTAAACCAT
This sequence comes from Dipodomys merriami, assembly GCF_024711535.1. Lineage (NCBI taxonomy): Eukaryota > Metazoa > Chordata > Mammalia > Rodentia > Heteromyidae > Dipodomys > Dipodomys merriami. Next base: position 275,663 of record NW_027206293.1, on the reverse strand, counting down.
CCTCTCAACCTAACCCACACCCTAACCCTAAACCTCACCCTCACACTAACCCTCACCCTAACCCTAACCTCACCCTAACCCTAATCCTAACGCTAACCCTCATCCTAACCCTAACCCTCAGCCTAACCCTAATCCTCACCCTCACCCTCACCCTCAGCCTCAGCCAAACCCTAACACTAACCTAATCCTAAACCTAACCCTCACCCTAACCCTTACCCTCACCCTAACCCTAACCCTAACCCTCACACTTAACCTAACCCTCACCCAAATCCTAACCCTAATCTTCACCCTAACCCTCACCATAACCCTAAACCTAACCCTCACCCTAACACTAACTTTAATCCTCACCTTCACCCTAGTCCTCCCCCTAACCCTAATCCTAACCCCAACCCTAACCCTAACCCTCAAACTCACCCTAACCCTCACCATCACCCTCACCCACCCGCACACCTAAACCTCAACCTTACTCTAAACCAAACCCTAACTTTCAACCTCACCCTAATCCTAACCCTATCCCTTACACTCATCCTAACCCTCACCCTAATCCTAATCCTAACCTTAAACCTCACCCACATCCTCAGCCTAAACCTCACCATAACAATTACCCTCACCCTAACTCTAACCATAACCCTAACCCTCACACTATCCATAAACCTCACCCTAACCTTAATCCTAACCCTCACCCTAAAACTAATCCTAACCCTAACCCTAACCGTACACCTGACCCTCGCCCTCAAACTCACCCTCACCCGAACCTAACCCTAACCTAATCCTAACCCTAAACCTCATGCTCACTCCACCCTAACCCTAACCCTAAACTTAACCCTCACACTCACCTTCACCCTAAACCTCAACCTAAACCATACCCTAACCTTAACCTTAACCCTAACCCACACACTAACCTTAACCTTCACCCTAACCCTAACCCTAAACCTCACCCTAAGGCTCACCCTCCTCATCACCCTCACCCTAAGTCTAACCATAAACCTAACCCTAATCCTAAACCTAAACCTCTCCCTCACCCTCATGCTAACCATAATGCTAACCCTAACCCTAACCCTAACTCTCACCCTAACCCTAACCCTAAAAATAACACTGACCATAACCCTATACAAAAACCTCACCCTCACTCTCACCCTAAACCTAACACTCACCCTCACCCTAAACCTAATACTCAACCTAACCCTCACCCTAAGACTCACACTAAGACTAGTCCTCACTCTCACCCTAACCTTCAAACTAAACTTTACCCTAACTATAACCCCAACCCTTACCCTCAACCTAACCCTATCCCTAACACTAAACCTCACCTTCACCCTAACCCTAACCGTAACCGTAACTATAACCCTAAACCTAACCCTATCCCTAACCCTCACCCTCACCCTAACACTAACCCTCACCCTCACCCAACCTTAAACCTAACCCTCACTCTCACCCTCACCCTCACCCTAACCCTAACCTAATTCTCACCCTAACCCTAAACCTAACCCTAATGCTAACCTAACTCTCACCCTTACCTTAACCCTCACCCTAACCATTACACTCACCCTAACCCTAACCCTAAACCTAACCTTCACACGAAACCTAACCCTAACCATAACGCTACCAGTAACCCTAACCCTAACCCTAAACCTAACCCTCAGCCTCACCCTAAACCTAACCATAACCCTCACAATAACCCTATCCCAAACCCGAATCCTAACTCTCATCCTCACCCTAACCGTCATCCTAACCCTAACCCTAACCCTAACCCGAACAATAACCCTAACCCTAACCCTACCCCTCACCTTAACCATAAAACTAAAACCACACCTCAGGCTAATCCTCATCCTAAACCTAAACCTAAACCTAAATCTCACCATAAACCTAAACATCACCCTAACCCTCACCCTCACACTCAACCTCAGCCTATCCCTAACCCTAACCCTAATCCTAACCCTGAACCTCATTCCCTACCTCAACCTAACCCTAACCCTAACCCTCATCCTCACCCTCACCCTCACCCTAACCCTAACCCTATCCCTAACCCACACCTTAACCTTAACCCTAAACCTAATCCTCATCATAACACATATGCTTACCCTAAAACTAACCCTAACCATCACCGTAACCCTAAGCCTCTCCCAAAAGCTCAACCTAAACCTTACCCTCACCCTAACCTTAACCCTAATCCTCACACTAACCCTAAACATAAACGTAACCCTAATACTCACCCTCACCCTAACCCTCACCCTAATGCTAACCCTAACCTTAAACTCACCCTCACCCTAACCCTCAGTGTCAACCTAACCCTTAAAACAGCCTAACCCTCACACTCACCCTAAACCTCACCCTCACTTTAACCCTCACCCTTACCCTAAATATCACACTAACATTAACCCTCATCCTAAGCCTAACCCTAACCCTTTCCCTAACCCTCACTCTCACCCTCTCCCTAAACCTAATGCTAACTCTCACACTAATCCTAAACCTCACCCTCACCCTCAGCCTAGCCCTAACCCTAACCTTAATCCTAACCCTAATCTTAAACCTCACCCTAACTCTAACCCTAACCCTGACCCTAACCCTCAGCCTAACTCTAAACCTCATCCTAAACCTAACACTCACACTAACCTTCACCCTCACCCTAATTCTCACTCTAAACCTAACCTAACCCTTACCTAACCCCAAACCTCACCCTCACCCTCACCCTCACCCTAACCCTCACTGTCAACCTCACTCTCATCCTAACCTTATCCCTAAACCTAATCCCAACCCTAACCCTCACCCTCATCCTTACCCTAACCATCACCCTAACCCTAACACTAACCCTAAGCCTAAACCTCATCCTAAACCACACACTAACACTAACCCTAAGGCTATCCCTCATCCTAACCCTCACCTTATCCCTAACCATAACGCTAAATCTCAAACTCAATCTAACCCTCACCCTATAATTTACCCTCAACCCAACCCTAACCCTAACCCTCACACTCACCATCACCCTAACACTAACCCTAAACTTCAACCTCACCTTTACCCTCAGCGTAAATCTAACCCTAAACCTAATCCTAACCCTAACACTCACCCTCACTCTAACCCTAACCGCACCCTCACCCTCACCCCCATCCTCACCCTAACCATCACCCACAAACTAAATATCACCATAACCCTAACCCTCAACCAAATCCTAACCCTAACCCTCACCCTAAGCCTAACCCTAACCCTAAACCTAATCCTAAACCTAAACGTCTCCCTCACCCTCAACATAAACCTAACCCTAACTCTAACCTTAACCCTCACACTCACCCTCAACCTAACCGTCACAGTAAACTTTAACCTCACCCTAAACCTAACCCTAACCCTAAACCTCACACTAACCCTAACCCTCAACCTCACCCTAAACCTACCCTCACTCTAACCCTCACCCCAAACCTAACCCTAACCCTCACCCTAAACCTAACCCTAACCCTAACACTCACCGTCAACCTCGCCCTCACCGTCACCCTAATCCTCACCCTAACCCTAACCCTCACCCACACCCTAACCCTCACCCTCATTCTAACCATCACCCTCACCCTAATCCTTACCCTAAAACTAACCCTAACCCTTACCTAACCCAAACCCTCACACTCACCCTCACCCTAACCCTAAAACTCACCCTCAGCCTAGCCCTTACCGTAGTCCTAACCATAACCCTAACCCAGCCCTCAAACTCACCCTCACACTCACCCTCAGTCTAACCCTATAACTAAACCTAATCCTAACCCTAACCCTCACCATAACCCTCACCTTCACCCTAACCCTAACCCTAATCCTCACCCTCACCCTAACCGTCACCCTAACCGTCACCCTCACCCTAAGCCTAAACCTCACTCTAACCCTCAACTCAACCCTAACCCTAACACTCATCCTAACACTCACCATAACCCACACCCTAACCCTAACACTCACCCTCAACCTAACACTCACCCTAACCCTTATTCTTATCAAAAACCTAATTCTAACCCTCTGCCTAAACCTCACCCGAACCCTTACCCTCACCCTAAACTTAACCATAATCCTCACACTAACCCTAAACCTAACCCTCACCTTAACACTTACCCTAAACCTATCCCTAATCCTAAAACTAACCCTTTCCCTCACCCTCACTTTAACCCTAATGCTAACCCTAACCCTAAAGCTCACCCTCACCCTATCTCTAACCCTAACCCTAACAATAAACTTAACCCTAACCCTAACAATATCCCTAACCTTCACCCTCACCCTAATGCTAAAACTAAACCTAACCCTCACCCTAAAACTTACCCTAACACTCACATTAACCTAACCCTAACCCTAACCCTAAGCCTCACCCTAACCCTCACCCTAACCCTAACCCTAACCCTTACCCTCACCCTAAACCTAACCCTAAACCTAATCCTCACACTAACCCTACCCTAACCCTAACCCTTACCCTAACCCTCACCCTCACCCTAATCCTAATCCTAACCCTCACCCTAATGCTAACACTAACCCTAAAACTCACCCTCACCCTAACCCTCACCGTCACCAAAATTCTAACCCTCACACTAACCCTCACCCTCACCCTCACCCTCAACCTAACCTTAACCCAAACCCTCACCCTTTCCCTCAACCTAAACCTAAACCTCTCGCTAACACTCACCCTCATCCTCAAATTCACCATAACCCTTACCCTCACCCTAAACCTAACCCTAACCCTCACACTAACCCTAACCCTAACCCTAACCCTAAGCCTCACCCTAACCCTCACCCTAACCCTAACCCTAAGCCTCACCCTAACCCTCACCCTCACCCTAACCCTAAGCCTATACCTCACCATAACCCTAACCCTAACCCTCACCTGAACCCTCATGGTCATGCTAACCCTCACCCACACCCTAAGCCTCACCCACAACCGAACCCTCACCCTCACCCTCACCCTAACCCTAATCCTAATTCTCAGGTACCCGTAACCCTAACCCTCACCCTAACCCTCACACTAACCCTGAAGCTAAACTTAAAACTCAATCTCTCCCTAACCCTGACCCTAACACTTACACTCACCCTAACCCTAACCCTAACCCTCAAACTCAACCTAATCCTCACCCTAACCATCACCCTTAACTTAGCCTTTATCCTAACCCTAATCCTAACACTCACCCTCACCCTAACCATCACCCTCACCCTAAACATCACTCTAACCCTAACTCTCAGTATAATCCTAAACCTAACCCTCACCCTAAACTTCACCCTCAACATCACCCTCACCCTAAGCCTAACCCTAAAACTAAACATAAACCTAAACCTAACCCTCCCCTCACCCTCAACCTAACCCTAACCCTAAACCTAACACTAACCCTCACCCTAACCCTAACCCTCTCACTAAATCTCACCTTCAACCTAAACCTCACCCTAACCCTCACCCTCACCCTAACCCTAACCCTTACCCTAAACCTAACACTCACCCTCACCCTAAACCTAAACCTAACCCTAACAATAAGCCTAACCCTAACCCCAACCCTAAACCTCACCCTCACCCTAAACCTACACCTAAACCTAAGTCTCACCTAAACCATAACACTAACCCTCACTCTCACCATCAAACTTCCCCTAACCCTAACAATAACCCTCAACCTAACCCTGACGCTAACCCTCACCCTCACCCTAAACCTCACCCAAACCCTAACCCCAACCCTAACTGTAACCCCAAACCTAACCTGCACTCTCACGCTAACCCTAATGCTAAAGCTAACCTTCACCCTCACCCTAACCCTCAGCCTAAACCTAACCCTAATCCTAACCCAAAACCTCACCCTCACACTCACTCTAGCCCTAACCCTCACCCTCAACCTCACCCTAATCCTAACCCTAACCCTCACCATAATCTTAACCCTCACCCTAACCCTGAATCTAATCCTCACCCTCACCCTAAACCTAACCCTAACCATAAAACTAACACTCACCCTAACCCTCACACTAACCCTAACGCTAACCCTAAACCTCAATCTCATCCTAAGCCTCACCATAAACCTGACACTCAGCCTAACCCTAACCCTCACAATAAACCTAACCCTCACCATAACCCTAACCCTACAACCCACCCTAACCCTCACCCTAACCCTAACACTCACTGTCACCCTTACCATCACCCGAACACTAACAATAAACCTAACCCTCACCCTCACCCTCACCCTCACCCGTCCCCTAACCCTAACCATAACAAGAACCCTCCCTCTAACCCTAAACCTAACCCTCACCCTCACCCTAACCCTAACCTTAACCCTAACCCTGACCCAAACCCTCACCCTAACACTAACCCTAACCCTCACCCAAACCCTAACCCTAACCCTAACCCCAAGCCTAACCATCACCCTCACCCTAACCCTAATGCTAACCCTAACCTTCATCTTCACCCTAACCCTCACCCTAACCCTTAACCTCACCCTAAACCTAACCCTCACCTCACCATATCCTTAAACCTAACCCTAACCCCCACCTTAAACCTAACCATCAGCCTAACACTCACCCTCACCCTAAACCTCACCGTAACCCTTACCCTCATCCTAACCCTAACCCTAATCCTCACAATAACCCTAAATCGAACAATAACCATCATAGTAACCCTCACCCTAATCCTAACCCTAAACCCTAATCTCAACTTCATCCTAGCCCTAACCCTCACCCTCAGCCTAATCCTAATCCTAACCTCAACCCTCACCCTAACCATAACCCTAATGCTAACTCTAACCCTAACCCACACCCTATCCCTCACCCAAACCCTTAACCTCACCATACCCCTAACTCTAAAAATCACTCTAAACCTAACCCTCAACCTAACCCTAACCCTACCCATCAGCCTAACTCTCACCCTAACACTAACCCCAACCCTAATCCTCACCCTATCCCTAAACCTAACCCTAACCATCAACCTCAGCCTAGCTCTCACCCTAACACTAACCCTAACCCTAAGCCACACCCGCACCATAAACCTAATGATAAACCTAAACTTCACCCTCACCCTAAACCTTACGCTCACCCTAAACCTAACCCTCATCCTCACCTTAAAACTCACCCTAACCCTAAACCTCACCATAACCCTCACCCTAACCCTCATCCTAACCCTAACCCTAACACTAACCATAATCCTAATGCTCACCCTAATCCTCAAGCTAACCCTGACCCTAAGCCTACACCTCACCCTCAACCTTACCCTCACCCTAACCCTTACCCTCACCCTCACCCTACCTCTCACACTAACCCTAACCCTCATCCTAACCCTGACCCTAACCCTCAGCCTGACTGTCATCCTAACCCTAAACCTAACCCAACACTGACCCTCACCCTATCTCTAACCCTAAACGTCACCCTAATTCTAACCCTCCCGCTAACTCTCCCCGGAACCCACACCCTCAACCTCACCCTAACCCAAACACTCACCCTATCCTTAAAACTCTCCCTAACACACACCCTCACCCTAATCCTCACCATAACCCTTACCCTCACCCTAACCCTAACCCTAATCCTCACACTAACTCTAAACCTAACCCTAACCCTAAACCTCACCCTAACCCTCACCCTCAACCTAAACCTAACCCTATCCCTCACCTTAATGCTAACCCTAAACCTAACCCTCACCCTACCCCTCACCATCACCCTACCGCTCACTTAGACCCTAACCCTCACCCTCACCCTCACCCTAAACCTAACCCTAATTCTCAGGTAACCCTATCCCTAACCCTCACCCTAACCCTCACACTAACCCTAATACTACACCTAAACCTCAATCTCACCCTAACCGTCACCCTAACCCTTACCCTCACCCTAACCCTCACCCTAACGCTAACCCTAACACTCAACCTAAACCTCACCCTTAACCTAGCCCTTACCCTAACCCTAATCCTAACTCTCACCCTCACCCTAACCCTCACTCTCACCCTAAATATCACACTAACCCTAACCCTCACCATAATCCTAACCCTAACCCTCACCCTAAACCTCACCCTCAACATCACACTAACCCTAAGCCTAACCCTAAACCTAAACCTAATCCTAAACCTAACCCTCACACTCACCCTCACCCTAAACCTAACCCTAAAACTAACACACACCCTAACCCTCAACCTCTCCCTAAAACTCACCCTCATCCTAAACCTCACTCTAAATCTTACCCTCACCATAACCCTATCCCTAACCCTAAACCTAACCCTCACCCTCACCTGCACCCTTACCCTAAACCTTAACTTAACCCTAACAATAAGCCTAACCCTAACCGTAACCCTAAATCTGACCCTCACCCTAACCCTAACAATAACCCTAACCTTAACCCTCACCATAACCCTAAATGTAACAACCACCCTAAACCTAACTCTGAACCTCACCCTCACCCTGAACCTAACCCAAAACCTAACCTTCTCCCTCACCCTCACCCTATCCCTAACCCTCACCTTAAACTTAACCCTTACCGTAACCCTCACCATAACACATACCCTCACCCTAACCCTAATCCGAACCCTAACCCTCACCCTAAACCTAACCCTCCCCTTAAACCTCACCCTCAACCGAAACCTCCCCTAACACTTACCTTCACCCTAAACCTAACCCTAAACCTACCCCGAACCCGAAACCGAACCCTAACCCTAACCTGAACCCTAACCCTAACCCAAATCTTCACCCTAACCCTCACCCTCACCCCAATCCTCACCCTAACCCTAACCCGAACAATAACCCAAACCCTCACCCTCACCCTCAACCTTCCCTTAAACCTAACCCTAACCCTCACAATAACCCTCACACTAACCCTAACTCTAACCCTCACCCTCACCCTAAACCTAACCCTCACCCAAACCCTAACACTAACCCTAACCCTAACCCCAAGCCTAACCCTCAACCTCAGCCTAACCCTAACCCTAAACCTAACCCTCATCCTCACCATAGCCCTCATCCTAACCCTAATCCTAACCCTATCCCTCACCCTTACCCTAACCCTCACACTCACCATAACCCTCACCCTTACACAAATTCTCCCCCTACCCCTAACCCTCATCCTAACCATAAGCCTAACCCTAACCCCAACCCTCACCCTATCACCCACCATAACCCTAAACCTAACCCGAACCAGCACCCTAACACTAACAAAAACCCTAACCCTCAGGCTCACCCTCACAATAACGCTTACCCTCACGGTCACCCTACCCCTCACACTAAACCTAACTCTCACTCTCACCCTAACCCTCACCCTAACCCTGACCCTCTTCCTAAACCTAAACCTAAACCTCACCCTAACACTAAACATCACCCAAACCCTAAACCTAGCACCCTCACCCTCACCCTAACCCTCACCCTAACACATACACTCACGCTAACCCTAACCCTAACCCTCACCGTTACCAGAACCCTCTCCCTAAACTTCAACCGAACACTTACCCTCACCCTAAACTTAACCATAATCCTCACACTAACGCTAAACCTAACCCTCACCTTAATGCTAACCCTAAACCTAAACCTCACCCTCACCCTAACCCTCACCATCACCCTAACCCTCACCAACACCCTAACCATCACCCTCACCCTAACCCTCACTCTCACCCTAATCCTCACCCTAACCCTAACCCTCATCCTAAACATAAGCCTAACCCTAACCCCAACCCTCATCCTAACCCCCACCATAACCCTAAACCTAACCCTAAACACCACCCTAAAACTAACAATAACACTACCCTAACCCTCACCCTAACCCTTAACCTCATGGTCACCCTACCTCTCTCACTAACCCTAAACCTCACCCTAAACTTAACCCTTACGCTAATCCTCACACTTACCCTAATCCATACCCTAACCCTAACCCTCACACTAAGCCTCACCCTAAAACTAATCCTAACCCTAACTCTCACCCTCAACCTAACCCTCACACTAACCCTTACCCTCACGCACACGCAACCCTCACACTAACCCTAAACCTCAACCTAACCCTAAACCTAACCCTCAACATCACCCTAACCCTAACCCTAATTCTAACCATAAACCTCATCTTCACTCTCTCTTAACCTAACCCTAACCCTCACCCTCAACCTCAACATCACCCTAAACCTCACCCTCAACCTCAACCTAACCCTAACCCTAACACTCACACTAACCCTAACACTCACCCTCAACTTAACCCTAACCCTCACCCTCACCCTCACCCTAAAAATAAACCTAACCCTAATCCTAACCCTGAACCTCACCCTCACCCTAAACCTAACCCTAACCCTAACCCTAATCCTAACCCTGAACCTCAACCTCACCCTAAACCTAACCCTAGCCCTAACCCTAATCCTAACCCTGAACCTCACCCTCACCATAACCCTAACCCTAAACCTAAACCTTACCCTCATCCAAATGCTAAACCTAACTCTAACAATAACAATATTCCTAACCCTAATACTAACTCTCATCCTCACCCTCACCCTCACCCTAACCCCAACCCTAAGCCTAACCCTAACCCTTACCCTAACCCTCACCCTAACCCTAAACCTCACCCCAACCCTCAGACTAATCTTCATCTTAAAACTAAACTTAAACCTAAAACTCACCCTAACCCTAAAAATCACACCAACCCTAACCCTCATCCTCACCCTCAGCCTACCCCTAAACCTAACCCTAATCCTAACCCTGAACCTCACCCTCACCCTAAACCTAACCCTCACCCTAACCTTAACCCTCACCATAACCCTCACCCTAACACATAACCTCACCCTATCCCTAACCCTAACCCTCACCCTAACCCTCACCTTAACCCTAACCCTCTCCCAAAACCTCACTCTCACCCTAAACCTCACCCTAAACCTTAACCTCACCCTAACCCTAACCTTAAACCTAACCCTAATCCTCACACTAAAACTAACACTAACCCTAAACCTAACCCTATCACACTCACCCTAAACCTCACCCACACCCTAAGCCTCACCCTTTCCCTAAATATCACCCTAACACTAACCCCCCCCCACCCTCACCCTAACCCTGACCCTAAGACTCACCCTCAACATAACCCTCACCCTAAGCCTAACCATAAACCTATCCCTAATCCTAAAACTAACCCTCTCCCTCACCCTCACGCTAACCCTAATGCTAACCCTAACCCTAAAGCTCACCCTCACCCTATCCCTAACCCTAACCCTAACAATAACCTTAACCCTAACCCTAACAATATCCCTAAACTTCACCCTCACCCTAACGCTAACACTAAACATAACCCTCACCCTAACACTTACCCTAACACTCACATTAACCTAACCCTCACACTCACCCTAACCATCACCTTAAACCTTACCTTAAACCTAACCCTAACACTTACCCTCACCCTAAACCTAACCCTAAACCTAAATCTCACACTAACCCTACCCTAACCCAAACCCTTACCCTAACCCTCACCCTCACCCTAATCCTAATCCTAACCCTCACCCTAATGCTAACACTAACCCTAACACTCACCCTCACCCTAACCCTCACCGTCACCCTAACCCTCATCCACACCATAATACTCAGACTCACCCTAACCCTCATCCTCACCCTAACCCTCACCGTCACCCAAATTCTAACCCTCACACTACCCCTCACCCTCACCCTCACCCTCAACCTAACCTTAACCGAAACCCTCACCCTTTCCCTCAACCTAAACCTAAATCTCTCCCTAACACTCACCCTCACCCTCAACCTCACCATAACCCTTACCCTCACCATAAACCTAACCCTAAACCTCACACTAACCCTAACCCTAACCCTAACCCTAAGCCTCACCCTAACCCTCACCCTCACCCTAACCCTAAGCCTATCCCTCACCATAACCCTAACCCTAACCCTAACCCTCACCTGAACCCTCATGGTCACGCTAAACCTCACCGAAACCCTAAGCCTCACCCACAACCGAACTCTCACCCTCACCCTCACCCTAACCCTAATCCTAATTCTCAGGTACCCCTAAACCTAACCCTCACCCTAACCCTGAAGCTAAACCTAAACCTCAAACTCACCCTAACCCTGACCCTAACCCTTAAACTTACCCTAACCCTAACCCTAACCCTCAACCTCAACCTAACCCTCACCCTAACCCTCAACCTTAACCTAGCCCTTACCCTAACCCTAATCCTAACACTCACCCTCACTCTAACCCTCACCCTCACCCTAAACATCACTCTAACCCTAACTCTCATTATAATCCTAACCCTAACCCTCACCCTAAACTTCACCCTCAACATCAACCCCACCCTAACACTAAACCTAAACCTAAACCAAAAATTAACCCTCCCCTTACCCTCAAACTAACCCTAACACTAACCCTAACCCTAACCCTCACCCTAACCCTAACCCTCTCCCTAGAACTCACCCTCACCCTAAACCTCACCCTAACCCTCACCCTCACTCTAACCCTAACCCTTACCCTAAACCTAACCCTCACCCTCACCCTCACCCTCACCCTAAACCTAACCCTAACCCTAACAATAAGCCTAACCCTAACCCCAACCCTAAACCTCACCCTCACCCTAAACCTACACATAAACCTAAGTCTCACTTAAACCCTAACACTAACCCTCACCCTCACCCTCAAACTTCCATAACCCTAATCCTAATCCTAACAATAAACCTCACCCTAACACTAACTGTCACCCTAAACCTAACACCAACCCTCACCCTCAGACTAGCCCATACCCTAACCCTAACACTAAGCCCAACCTTCACCCTCACCCTAAACCTAATGCTAAGCCTAAAATTCACCCTTAGCCTAACCCTCACCCTAACCCTAATCCTAAACCTCACACTAAACCGAACCCTTACCCTAACCCTAAAACTACCCCTCAGCCTAACCTTAAACCTCACCCTTAGCCTAATGCTCAACCTAACCCTAACCATAAACCTAATCCTTACCCTATCCCTAAACCTAACCCTAACCCTCACCCTCAGCCTAGCCCTCACCCTAACACTAACCCTAAACCTAACACACACCCTCACCCTAACACTAATGCTAACCCTAACCTTCACCCGCACCTTAACCCTCACCCTAACCCTTACCCTCTCCCTAAACCTAACCCTCACCCACACCCTAACCAACACCCTAACCCTAAACCTCACCCTAAAACTCACCCTAACCCTAACCCTAACCCTCACCCTCACCCTAACCCTATCCCTAACCCTAACCCTAACCCTAACCCTCACCCTAACCCTCACGCTAACCCTAACCCTAACCCTATCGCTCATACTCACGCTAAACATCACCCCAAACCTTACCCTCAAACTAAACCAAACACTATCCCTCACACCAACCCTAACCCTCACCTTAACTCTAAACCTACCCCTAAGCCTAATCCTCATCCTAACCCTAAACCTAACAATAATCCTAACCCTCACCCTCACCCTCAACCTTCCCCTAACCCTAACCTTAACCCTAACAATAACCCTCACCCTAACCAAACCCTAACCCTCACCCTCACCCTAACCATAACCGTAACCCTAACCCACACCCAAACCTAACCCTAAACTTAACCCTAACTCCAAGCCTAATCCTCACCCTCACCCTAACACTAATGCTAACCCTAACCTTCACCCTCACCCTAACCCTCACCCTAACCCTTAACCTCACCATAAACCTCACCCTCACCCGCACCATATCACTAACCCTAACCCTAAAGCTCAACTTAAACCTGTCAGCCTAACACTCACCCTCACCCTAAACCTCACCCTAACTCTTACCCTCACCATAACGCTAACACTAACCCTAATCCTCACACAACCCTAAACCTAAACATAACCATCAACCAAACGCTCACCCTAATACTAACCCTAAACCCTACCCTCAACCTCACCCTATCCCAAACACTCACACTCACCCTAATCCTAATCCTAACCCTAACCCTAATGCTAACTCTAACAAACACACTAACCGTATCCCTCATCCTAAACCTTAAACACACCCTAAGCCTAACACTAAAAATCACACTAAACCTAACCCTCACAATAACCCTAACCCTACCGCTCAGCCTAACATCCACATTTAACCTAACCCTAATCCTCACCCTATTCCTAAACCTAACCATAACCCTCACCCTCAACCTAGCCCTCACCCTAACCCTAACCCTAACCCTAACCATCACCCTCACCATGAACCTAATGCTAAACCTAACCTTCACCCTCACCCTAAAACCCACCCTTACCCACACCCTAACCCTCACCCTAACCATCACTGTAACACTAACACTAACAATAACGGTAATCCTAATGCTCACCATAATCCTCAATCTACCCCTAACCCTCACCCTCAGCCTAGCCTTTACACTAACCCTAAACCTAACACTCACCCTCAACCTAAAACTTTCCCTCACCCTAACCCTAAACCTAACCCTTACCATAACCCTCACCTTAACCCTAACCCTCTCTCTAAACCTCACTCTCATCTATACCTCACCCTAATACTCACATTAACACTAACCCTAACCCTAACCCTAAATCTCACCCTAACCCTCACCCTCAACCTAACCCTAACCTAACCCTAACCCTCACCCTAACCCTAAACCTCACCATCACCCTAAACTTCACCGAAACCCTAACCATCACACTCACCCTAACCCTCACCCTAAACCTTACCCTAAGCCTATCCCTAACCCTTACCCTCACCTTTTACCTAACCCTAACCCTAAACCTCACACTAAAACTAACCCTAACCCTAACCCTAACCCTCAACCTAGCCCTCACCCTCACCCTAACCCTAATCCTAAACGTCACCCTAATGCTAACACTAACCCTAACCCTCACCCTCACCCTAATCATCACCGTCACCCTAACCGTAACCCACACCCTAACCCTCACAGTCACCCCAACCCTTACCCTCACCCTAATATCTCCCTAAGCCTAACACTCACCCTAACCCTAACCCTAACCCTCACCCTAAGTCTCACCCTCACCATCACCCTCACCCTAATCATAACCATAAACCTAACCTGAATCCTAAACCTAACCCTCTCCCTCACCCTCATGCAAACCCTAACGCTAAACCTAAACCTAACCCTCACCATCACCCTAACCCTAACCTTAACCCTAACCCTAACCCTAACAATAACCCTAACCCTAACCCTAAGCCTCACCCTCATCCTAACCCTAAACCTAATCCATACCTTAAGCCTCACCCTCAACATCACCCACACCCTAAGGCTATCCGTAAAACTAAGCCTAAACCTAAACCAAACCCTCTCCCTCACCCTCATGCTAACCCTAACCCTAACCCTCACCCTCACCCTAACCCTAAACCTTACACTAACCCTCACCCTAAATCTCACCGTAACCCTAACACTCACACTAAACCTCACCCTAATCCTAACCCTACTCCTCACCCTAATCCTCACCCTAACCCTAACCCTAACACTAACACTAACCTTAATCATAATGCTCACCATAATCCTCGCCCTAAGCCTAACCCTAAACCTACCCCTCACCCTCACCCTTAACCTCACCCGAACCCTTACCCTTATCCTAACCGTTACCCTCAAACTAACCCCAAACCTCACCCTAACCTTAACCCTAAACCTCAGCCTAACCCTGATCCTAACCCTAAACCTGACGCTAACCCTCAACCTCACACTAACATTAACCCTAAACGTCACCATAATTCTAACCCTCACCCTCACCCTCAATCTCACCCTCAGGGAAACCCTCACCCTAACCCTAATCCGAACCCGAACCCGAACCGTCACACTAACCCTAACCCTAACCCTCTCACTCAGCCTAACTCTAAACCTATACCTAACCCTCACCCTAACCCTAACCCTCACCCTAACCCCCACCCGAAACCGAACCCTCACCTTAACCCTAACCCTTACCCTCACCCTAACCCTCACCCTAATCCTAACCCTAACCCTAACCCTCACCCTCAACTTAAACCTCACCATAACACTTACCCTCACGCTAAACCTAACCCTAATCCTCACACTAACCCTAACACGAACCCTGACCCTAAACCTCACCCTAACCATCACCCTCATCCTAACCCTAACCCTCACCCTCACCCTCACCTTCAACCTAACCCTAACCCTAACCCTAATCCTAACCCTGAACCTCACACTCACCCTGAACCTAACCCTAACGCTATCCTTCATCCTCACCATCACCCTAACCCTAACCCTAAACCGATCCCTAACCCTAAACCTATCCCTAACACTCACCCTAACCCTCAATCTAACACATACCCTCACTCTAATCCTAACGCTCACCCTAAAACTCACCCTCACCTTAAACCTCATCTTAACCCTTACACTCACCCTAAACATAAACCTAAACCTAACCCTAACCCGAACCCTCACTCTATCCCTAAACCTAACCGTAACTGTAACCATCACTCTCACCCTAGCCCTCATCCTAAACCTACTCCTAATCCTAACCCTCACCCTCACCATAACCCTAAACCTCAATCTAACCGTAAACCTCATCCTTACCATAAACCTAACCCTAACCTCAACCCTCATTCTAACTCCTACCATAACCCTAAACCTAACCCTAACCCTCACCCTAACACTAACAATAATCCTAACCCTAATTTTCACCCACTCCCTTACCCTAACACTAATCCTCACCATCACCCTAACCCTCACCCTAACCCTCACCCTCACCCTCAACCTAATGCTAAACCTAACCCAAACCCTCACCCAACCTTAAACCTAACCCTCAACCTCACCCTCACCCTAATGCTAACCCTAAACCTAACCCTCACCCTAACCCTAACCCTAACCCTAATGCTAACCCTTACCCTAACCCTCACCCTAAGCCTTACCCGCACAATAACCCTAACCCTAAACCTAACCCTCACACTAAACCTAAACCTCACCATAACCCTAACCATAACGCTAAAAATAACCCTAAGCCTAACCCTAAACCTAAACCTCACCCTCACCCTAACCCTAACACTAACCCTAACAATAACACTATCCCTCACCCTAATCCTAAACCTCATCCTCAACTTCAACCTCACCCTAAACCTAAACCTACCCCTAACCCTAACAAGACCCATAACCCTAACCCTAACCCTCAGCTTAACCCTAAAACATAAACCCACCCCTCAGCCTAATCCTCATCCTAAATCTAAACCTAAACCTCACCCTAACCCTTAACATCACCGTAACCCTAACCCTCACCCTCACCCTCACTCTCAGACTGACCCTAACCATAACACTAATCCTAACCCTGAACCTCATCCTCACCCTCACCCTAACCCTAACCCTGAACCTCACACTCACCTTCACCCTAAAACTAACCCTATCCATAACCCTCAACCTAATCTTAACCCTCATCCTAACCCTCACCATAACACATGCCCTTACCTTAACCTTAACCCTAACCCTCACCCAAAACTTCACAGTAACCCTAAACCTCTTCCAAAACCTAACCCTAACCCTTACCTTCAGCCTATCCCTAACGCTAATCCTCACACTAAAACTAAACCTAACCCTAACCCTCACCCTAATCCTCACCCTCAACCTAACAATAACACTAACCCTCACCTTAAGCCTCACCCTCACTTTACCACTAATGCTAACCCTAATCTTCATCCTCACCCTAACCCTCATGCTAACCCTCACCCTAATGCTAACCCTAACCCTAACCCTCATCCTAACCCTAACCCTCACCCTGACCCTAACCCTAACCCTAACCCTAACCCTAAATATAATACTCACACTAACCCTAACCCTAAAAATAACCTTCATCCTAACCCTCACCCTAACACTAACAATAACCTTAACCCTCAGCCTCACCCTAACTCTCACCCTAACACTTACCCTCACCATCTCCCTACCCCTCACACTAACACTAACAATAACCTTAACCCTAAGCCTCACCCTAACTCTCACCCTAACACTTACCCTCACCATCTCCCTACCCCTCACACTAAACCTAACCCTCAACCTAATCCTAACCCTAAAACCAATCCTAACTATGAACCTCACCCTCACACTGAACCTAACCCTAAACCTCATGCTCACCCTCAACGTCACCCTAAACCTAACCTTGACCCTATCCCTAAGCCTCATCCTAATCCTAACCCTCACCCTAAGCCTCACCCTAACACATACCCTCACCCTAACCCTAAACTTACCCCTCACCGAACCCTCACCCGAACCCTAACCCTCATCCTAACCCTAATCCTAAACCTATACCTAACCCTAACCCTAATCCTAACCCTCCCCCTAAACCTCACTCTCACACTAATCTTCACCCTAACCTTTACCCTCACCCTAACCCTAATCCTAAACCTACCCTCACCCGAACTCTCACCCTAAACCTAACCCTCAAGCTAACCCTAACCATAACCCATCACTCTCAAGCGAACCCTAATCCTATCCCTAATCCTAATACTAACCCTCACCCTAAACCTAACCCTCACCCTCAACCTAACCCTCAACCTCACCTTAACCCTCACCCTAACCCTAACACTCATCCTAACCATAACACTAACCCTAATCCCAACCTTCACCCTAACCCGTACCATAACCCTAAACCTAACACTAACCCTCACCTAACACTAACAATAACCCTAACCTTCACCCTCACCCTAACCCTCACCCTAACCCTTAACCTCACCGTCACCCTACCCCTCACAGTACCCCTAACCCTCACCCTAACCCTAACCCTAACCCTAATCCTCAACTAACCCTAAACCTAACCCTATCCCTTACCCTCCCACTAACCCTCACCCTAACACTAACCCTCACCCTAAGTCTCACCCTCACCCTAACCCTCACCCTAAACCTTAACCTCACGCTCACCCAACCCTCACACTAACCCTAAACCTCTAAATAACCTTAAACCTAACCCTCAAACTAACCCTAACCTTAACCCTAATCCTAACCCAAAACCTCATCTTCACCCTCTCTCTTACCCTA
This sequence comes from Dipodomys merriami, assembly GCF_024711535.1. Classification (NCBI taxonomy): domain Eukaryota; kingdom Metazoa; phylum Chordata; class Mammalia; order Rodentia; family Heteromyidae; genus Dipodomys; species Dipodomys merriami. The sequence continues at coordinate 256,785 of NW_027206293.1, read as the reverse complement.
TCACTAACCCTAACAATAACCCTATTCATAAACCTAATCCTAACCCTCATCCTCACCCTCACCCTAACCCTAACACTAACAATAATCCTAAACCTAACCCTAACCCTCACCCTAACCCTAATCCTAACCCAACCCCTCAGCCTTATCCTCATCCTAAACCTAAACCTAAATCTAAACCTCACCCTAACCCTAAATATCACCCTAACCCAAACAGTCCCCTCACCCTCACCCTCAGCGTAACCCTAACCCTAACACAAACCCTCACCCTAAACTTAACCCGCACCCTAACACATACCCTCACCCTAACCCTAACCCTAACCCTCACCCTAACCCTCTCCTTAACCCTAACCCTCTCCCTAAACCTCACTCTCACCCTAAACCTCACCATAAACCTTACCCTTACCCTAACCCTAACCTTAACTCTAATCCTCACACTAATCCTAACCCTAACCCTAATTCTCACCCTAACCCTCACCCTCAACCTAAATCGAACACTAATACGCACCCTAATGTTAACCCTAACCCTAAACCTCACCCTCACCCTAAACCTCAACCTCACACTAACCCTCACCCTTTCCCTAAAAATCACCCTAACACTAACACTCACCCTAACCCTAACCCTAACCCTGACCCTATGCCTCGCCCTCACCATCACCCTCACCCTAAGCCTAACCCTAAACCTAACACTAATCCTAAACCTAACCGTCTCCCTCACCCTCATGCTAACACTAAAGCTAACCCTAATACTAAACCTCACCATAATCCTTACCCTCACCCTAAATCTAACCCTAATACTCACACTAACCCTAACTCTAACCCTCACCTTAAACCTAAACCTAACCCTCACCCTCCCCCTCCCCCTCATCCTCACCCTCAGCCTAACCCTAACTCTAAACCTAATCCTAACCCTAACCCTCACCCTCACCCTAACCCTAACCCTAACCCTCACACTCACCATCAGCCTACCTCTAAACCTATACTGAACCCTCACCCTATCCCTAACCCTCAACCTAAACCCCATCCGAACCCTCAACATCAGCTTAACCGAATCCAAACCCTCACCCTGAAACTCACCATAATCCTAACCCTCTCCCTATCACTCACGCTCACCCTAAACCTCACCAAAACCCAAACCCTCACCCTAAACCTCACCCTAACCTTCACCCTCACCCTAACCCTAACCCTCACCCTCAGCCTTACCTTCAGCGAAACCCTAACCCTAAGCCTAAACCTATCCCTAACCCTCAACCTAACCCTCAATCTAACACATACCGTCACCCTAACATTAACCCTCACACTAAACCTCACACTCACCCTAAATCTAACCCTAACCCTTACACTAACCCTAACCCTAACCCTAAACCTACCCCTCACCCGAACCCTCACCCTAACCCTCACCCTCACCCTAACCCTAACCCTAATTCTCACACTAACCCTAAACCTAACCCTAACACTAACCCTCACCTTCACCCTAACCCTCACCATAATGCTAAACCAAACCCTGAAACTCACCTTCACCCTAACCCTCACTGTCACCCTAACCCTCACCCACACCCTAACACTCACACTCACCCTAACCCTCACCCTCACCTTAACCCTCACCCTTACCCTAAATATCACCCTAACACTAACCCTCACCTTAACCCTAACCCTAACCCTCACCCTAAGCCTCACCCTCACCATCACCCTCACACATAATGCTAACCCTAAACCTAACCCTAATCCTAAACCTAACCCTGCCCCTCACACTCATGCTAAGCCTAATGCTAACCCTAAACCTAACTCTCACACCCACCCTAATCTTAACCCTAAGCCTAACATAACCCTAACCCTAACCCTATTCCTAACCCTCACCCTCACCCTAAATCTAACCCTCAACCTCACCCTAACCCTAACACTGAACCTAACCCTCACCCTAACACGCACACTAAAACTAGTCCTCACTCTCACCCTAACTCTCACCCTAGACCTTACGCTAACTATAACTGCAACACTTAACCTGCAAACTAAACCTAAACCTAACCCTAACCCACACCTTCACCCAAACCCTAACCTTAACAATAACCCTAAACCTAACCCTATCCCTAACCCTCACCCTCACCCTAACCCTAACAGTAAACCTAACCCTCACCCTAACACTAACACTAAACCTAACCCTCACCCTAACACTCACACTAAACCTAACCCTCACTGTCACACTAACACTCACACTAAACCTTAGCCTAACCCTAATCCTTACCTTACCCTCACGCAAACCCTAACCCTAACCGTAATCCTCACACTAAACCTAACCCTAACACTAACACTAACCCTAACCCTCACCCTAAACCTCATACTCAACCTAACCCTAACCCTCACCCTAACCCTCACCCTAATGCTAACCCTAACCCTAACCCTCACCCTCACCCTAACCCTCACCGTAACCCTAACCCTCACCCGCACTGTAAATGTCACCATAACCCTAACCCTCACCCTAACCCTAACCCTAATCCTCATCCTAAGCCTCATCCTCTTCATGACCCTCACACTAAGCCTAACCGTAAACCTAACTCTAATTCTAAACCTAACACTCTCCCTCACCTTCATGCTAACCCTAAAGATAACCCTAACCCTAAACCTCACCATAAACCTTACCCTCACCTTAACCCTAAACCTAATCCTCAGCCTAACCCTAACCCTAACCCTCACGCTAAACCTAAATCTAACCCTCATCCTCACCCTATCCCTAACCCTCATCCTAACACTAACCCTCACCCTAATCCTCACCCTAACACATTCCCTCACCCTAGCCCAAACCCTCTCCCTAAACCTCACCCTCACCCTAAATCTCACCCTCACCTTAAACCTCACCCCAACCCTTATCCTCACGATCCCCCAACCGTCACACTAAGCCTAAACCTCAAGCTAAACCTAACCCTAAACCTCACCCTCAACCTAACCCTAAACCTAATCCTAACTTTAAACCTCATCTTCACCCTCTCCCCTACCCTAACCCTAACCTTCACCCTAAACCTCAACCTCACCCTAATCTTCACCCTCACCCTCACCCTGGGCCTAAACCTAATCCTAACACTAACCCTAACCCTAAGCCTTACCCTAACCCTCACATGATCCCTAACCCTCACCCCAACCCTTACCCTACCCCTCACTTTAATCCTCATCCTAACTCTAACCCTAAGCCTAATCCTAACCCTCACCCTCACCCTCACCCTCAGCCTAAGCCTAAACGTAACCTAATCCTAAACCTAATCCTCATGCTCACTCTCACCCTAACCCTAACCCTAACCTTAACCCTCACCCTCACCCTCACACTAACCTCCACCGTAACACTTAACCTCACTCTAAACATAAACCTAGCCCTAAACCACACACTAAGCCTAACCCTCACCGTTACCGTAACCCTACCCCTCACCCTAAACCCAACCCGAACCCTCACCCTAACCCTAAACCTAAGCTTAACCCTCACTATCAGCCTCACCCTCACGGTCACACTAATCCTCACCCTAACCCTAACCCTAAACCTAACCCTCAACCTAACCCTCACCCTAACTCTAACACTCACCCTAACATTCACAGTAACACTCACACTAACCCTAACCCTCCCTCTCACCCTAACCCTCACCCTCACCCTAACTCTAACACGAACCCTCACCTTCACCCTAACCCTCACCCTAAGGCTTACCCTCACCTTAAACCGAAGCCTAACCCTAACGCTCATACTATCAATGACCCTCACCCTAACCCTAACCTTACCCCTCACCCTAACCCTCATCCTAACCATATCCTTAAACCTAACCCTCACCCTGACTATCACCCTCAGCCTTACCCTAAACCTAACCTAATCCTAACCCTAACAGTCACGCTCACTGTCACCTTAACCCTAACCCTTACCCTAACCTTAACCCTCACACTCACCCTCAACCTAACCCTCACCCTAACCCTTAACCTCACCCTAAACCTAACCCTAACCCTAACCCTCCTACTAACCCTAACCCTAACACTAACACTAACCATCACCCTCATCCTAATCCTCACCCTAAACCAAACCCTCACCCTCACCAAAACCAAACCCTCACCCTCACCCTAACCCTAACCCTCACCCTCAGCCTAGACCTCACCCTAATCCTAACCATAACAATAACCCAGCCCTCAAACTCACCCTCACACTCACACTTAGCCTAATCCTATAACTAAACCTAATCCTAACCATAACCCTCACCCTCACTCTCACCCTAATCCTATCCCTAACTCTCACCCTAACCCTAATACTCACTCTATCCCTCACACTAACCCTCAACCTCACCCTCACCCTAACCTTCACCCTTACCGTAAACTTCTCCCTAATCCTCACCCTCACCCTAAACCCCACCCTAATCCTTTCTCTCACCCTAACCCTAACCCTCACCTTCATCCTAAACCTCAACTTCATTCTAAACATCCTCCACACCCTAATCCTCACACTAACCCGAACAATCATCCTCACCCTAACCCTCAACCTCACCCTAAATATCACCCTAACACTAAACCTCAACTTAATCCAAAACCTAACACTCACTCTAAGCCTCACCCTCACCATCACCCTCACCCTAAGCTTTAGCCTAAACCTAACCCTAATCATAAACCTAACCCTCTCCCTCACCCTCACTGCAACCCTAATGCAAACCCTAACCCTAACCCTCACCCTCACCCTCACCCGAACTCAATCCCTCACTCTAAACCTAACCCTAACCCTAACTCTAACAGTAACCCTCACCCTCAACTAAAACCTAAACCTAACCCTGACCCTAACCCTCACCCTCACTCTAAACCTCACCCTCACCCTCACCCTAACCCTTACTCTAAGCCTAACCCTCACCCTCAACCTAAACCTAAACCTAACCCTCACCCTAACCCTCACCATCACCCTCACCCTCACCCTCACCCTCACTATGACCCTAACCCTCACCCTAACCCTAACCCTACCCCTCACCCTAACCCTCATCCTAACCCTAACCCTAACTCTAACCCTCACACTCAACCTCACCCTCACCCTCAGCCTAAACCTAAACCTAATCTAATCGTAACCCTAACCCTTAAGCTCACTCTCACCCTAACCCTAAACCTAACCTAAAATCTCATCCTCACCCTCACCCTAACCCTCACCCTAACCATTTCCCTCACCCTAATGTTAACCCTAACCCTAACCCACACACTAATCCTAAACCTCACCCTCACCCTAACCCTACCTCTCACTCTAACACTCACCCTGACCCAAACCCTAATCCTCACCCTAACCCTAACCCTCACCCACACGCTCACCATCACCCTAACCCTCACTCTCACCCTAGCCTTCACCCTAATCCTAATCATAACCCTACTCCATCCCTCACCCTCACCCTCACCCTCAGCCTCAGCCTAAACTTATCCCTGAATATAATCTGAACCCTAACCCTCACCCTCACCCTCACCTTCACCCTAATCCTTACCATCACCCTCACCCTAACATTTAACCTCACCCTGACGCTAACCCTAACCCTCACACTAAACCTAAACCTCACCCTCACCCTCACCCTAACACTAACCCTAACCCTCACCCTCATCCCTGACCTTCACCCTCAGTCAAAACCTAATCCTAACCCTAATCCTAACCCTAACCTTCAACCTCACCCTCACCCTTATCCTAACGCTGTCTCACCCTAACCCTAACCCTCACCCTAACCCTAAATCTAACCCTCACCTTCACCCTAAATCTAACCCTAAACATAACCCTCACCCTCACCCTAACCCTCAACCTAACCCTAACCCTAAGCCTAAATCTCACCCTAACCCCCACCTAAATCCTAACCCTAACTTTAAACCTCATCCTAACCCTCACCCTAAACTTAAACCTCACCCTCAACCAAACACTCACCCTAAACCTAACCCAACCTACCTCTCACCCGAACCCTCTCACTAACCCTAAACCTCACTCTCATCCTCACCCTAACACTAACCCTAATCCTCACCCTCACCCTCACCCTCAGCCTAAACCTAATCCTAACGCTAAACCTAAACCTAAGCCAAACACAAACCCTCACACGATCCCTAACCCTCACTCCAACCCTAACCCTACCCCTCACCCTAAAACTCATCCTAAACCTAACCCTCACCCTCAACCTCACCCTCACCCTAACCCTAACCCTAAACCTCACCATACCATTAAACCTCACCCTAACCCTAACCCTATCCCTCACCCTATCCCTCATCCTAACCCTAAATTAACCCTAACCCTCAACCTAACCCTAACCCAAACACTTACCCTAAACCTCACCATAAACCTAAATCTCACCCTCACTCTCAGGCTCACCCTAACCCTAACCCTAATCCAAACCCTCATCAGCACCCTAAACCTAACCCTAACCCTAACCTTCACCTTAACCTTCACCCTAACACTCACCCTCACCCTAAACCTCACTGTCACCCAAACCCTCACCCTAACCATAAACCTAACCCTTACACTCACCCTAATCCTCATCCTCACCCTCACCCTAACCCTAACGGTAACCCTAATCTTAACCATCTCCCTAAATCTGACCCTAAACCTTACCCTCACACTAACCCTAACCCTAACACTAACCCTAATCCTCACACTAACTTTAACCCTAACCGTAAACCTCACTATAACCCTCACCCTAACCCTATCCCTAACCCTCACCTTCGCGCTAACGCTAATCCTAACCCTCACTTTCACTCTAACCATAACGACCACCCTAACCCTCAACCGAACCCTACACCTCACCCACACCCTAACCCGAACCCGAACCTGAACCCAAACCCTCAGCCTCACCCTCACCCTAAACATCACCCTACCCCTAACCCTCACCCTAACCCTAAACCTCACCCTAACCCCAAACCTCACTCTCACCCTCAACCTCATCCTAAGCCTAACCCTAAACCTAAACCTAATACTAAACCTAACGCTCTCCCTAACCCTCACCCTAACCGTAACCCTAAACTTTACCCTCATCCTCAGCCTCACCCTAATCCTAACACTAGCCCTGATCCTCACCCTAACCCTAACCCTAACCCTTAATGTTACCTTCACCCTAAAGCTCACCCTAAACCTAACCCTAACCCTAACCCTCACCATCACTCTAATCTCATCCTAACCCTTCTCCTCACACTAACCCTAACCCTAACTCTAACACTCACACAAAACATATCCCTCACCCTAAACCTTAACCCTAAACCTACCCCTCACACTAACCCTAACCCTAACCCTAACCCTCACCCTCACCCTAACCCTCACCATAACCTTAATCCCTACCCTCAACCTAACCCTCACCCTAACCCCCACCTAACCCTAATCGTAACCCTAACGCTCAACCTAACCTTAACCCTCCACTAAACCTACACCTAACCCAAACCCTAACCTTCACCTACACTTCACCCTCACCCTAACCCTAACCCTAACCGTATCCTTAACATTCACCCTATCGGTCACCCTAACCCTAACCCTAACCGTAAACCTCACCCTCAGCTGAACACTCTAACCTTAAGCCTCATCCTAACCCTCACCCTAACCCTTACCTCAACCTAACCTAACCCTAACCCTATCCCTAACCCTCGACTAACCCTAAACCTAACCCTAAACTTCACCCTACCCCTCAACCTCACCCTAACGCTAACACTAACACTAACACTAACCCTTACTCTAACCCTACCCATCACCCTAACCCTAACCCTAACCCTAACACTCACACTAACCCTAAACCTCACCCTAACCCTAACCCTACCCCTCACCCTAACCATAAACCTAAACCGAACCCTAACCCTCCACTAACCCTACACCTAACCCTAACCCTAACCTTCACCCTACCCTCACCCTCATCCTAATCCTAACCCTAATCCTAACACTCAGCCTACCTGTCACCCTAACCCTAACCGTAACACTCACCCTCACCTGAACTCTCAGTCTATCTTCAAGCCTCACCCTAAACCTCAACATAACCCTAACCCTCACCATAATCCTAACCCTAAACCTAACACTAACCCTCCACTAACCATAACCCTCACCCTAACACTACCCTCATCCTTACCTTAACCCTCACCCTCAGCCTAACCCGAAAGGTAACCCTAATCCTAACCCTTAACTTCACCCTCACCCTCACCCTAACTCTAACTCTAACCCTGAACCTAACCCTCACCCTCACCCTCACCCTAACCCTAACCCTAAAACTCACCTTCACACTCACCCTAACCCTAAACATAACCCTTACCCTCACCCTAACACTAACTCTAACCCTAACCGTAATCCTCCCCCTAAACTTTACCCTCCCCCTAAACTTAACACTAACACTAACCTTAACACTCACCCTAACCTAAACCTAAACTAAACCCGAACCCTAACCCTAACCCTAACCCTCACACTGACCTTAGCCTCACCCTAACCCTAACCCTACCCCTCACCCTAACTCTAACACTAATCCTCACTCTGTCACTAACCCTAACCTTAATCCTCACCCTAACCCTAGCCCTCACCCTAACACTAACCCTCACCCTAAGCCTAATCCTAACCCAAACCCAAATCCTAAACCTAAACCTCAACCTCACCCTCACCCTCACCCTTAGCCTAACCCTAACCCTAACCCTAATCTTTGCCCTAGCTCTCACCCTCGCCCTAACCCTAACCCTAACTCTAACCCTGACACTCACCCTAAGCCTAATCCTAACCCTAAACCTAACCCTCAACCTCAACCTCACCCTAAGCCTAATCCTAACCTTGACCCTAATCCTAAACCTAACGCTCACCCTCACCGTCACCCTAAAACTAACCCTCACCCTAAGCCTAATCCTAACCCTAATCCTAAACCTAACCCTCACCCTCACCCTCAACCTCACCCTAACCCTAAACCTTACCCTCACCTTAAACCTAACCGTCACCCACACCCTCACCCTAAGCCTAATCTTAACCCTAATCCTAAACCTAACACTCACACGCACCCTCACCCTAACCCTAAACCTAACCCTAAACCTAACCCTCACCCTCAACCTAACCCTCATCCTAACCCTAACCCTACACCTAACCCTAAACCGAAACTTCACCCTACCCCTCACCCTCATCCTAACCCTAACCCTAACCCTAACACTCACCCTACCTCTCACCCTAACCCTAACCCTAAGCGTAACACTCACCCTCACCTGAACGCTCACTCTATCCCCAAGCTTCACCCAAACCTCACCCTAACCCTAACCCTCACCATAATCCTAACCCTAACCCAAACACTAACCCTCCACTAACCCTAACCCTAATGCTACCCCTCTCCCTAAACCTCATCCTAACCCTCACACGAACCCTAACCCTCAACCTAACCCTAACCCTCACCCTAAACCTAACCCTAACCCTCACCCACACCCTCAGCCTAACCCTCAGCCTAAACCTAACGGTAACCCTAATCCTAACCCTTACTGTCACCATCACCCACATCCTACCCTAATCCTAACCCTAACCCTCACCCTAATACTAACCCTCACCTAACCCTAACCCTCATGCTAACCCTAAACCTAACCCTCACCCTCACCCTCACCCTAACCCTAACCCTCACTATAACCCTAACGCTCATGCTAACCCTAAAGCTAACCCTCACCCTCACCCTCACACTAACCCTAACGCTAACCATAACCCTAAACCTGATCCTCACCCTAACCCTCATCCTAACAATAACCCTAACCATAACGCTCAAACTAACCCTAAACTTCACCCTAAAACTCACCCTCACACTCACCCTCACTCACAGCCTCACCCTAACCCTAATCCTAATCCTAACCCTAGCCCTCACCCTCAACTTCACCCTAACTCTAACCCTAACCCTAACCCTCACCCTCACCCTAACCCTAACCCTAACACTAACGTTCACCTTAACGCTAACTCTCACGCTAACACTAACCCTAACACTCACCATCAATTCAACCCTCAACCTAACCCTTACTATCACCTGAACTCTAACACTAACACTAACCCTAACCCTAACCCTCCCCGTAACCCTCACCCTAACCCTCACCCTCACCCAAACCCTCACCGTCACCCTAATCCTCACCCTAATACTTAGCCTCACTCACACCCTAAACCTAACCCTCACACGAAATCTTACCCTTACCCTCATCATTACCATCACCCTAACACTCACAATAATCTTAACATTAACCCTAACCCTCACCATTACCGTAACCCTCACCCTAAGCCTGATACTCACACGAACCCTAAACCTAACCCTAACACTCACACTAACCCTAACCCTCACCGTAACCCTAACCCTACCCCTCACCCTAAATCTCAACCTAACCCTAACCATAACCTTCAACTAACCCTCCACTAACCCTAACCCTCACCCTAACTCTAATCCTACCACTCTCCCTAACCCTCAACCTAACTATCACACGAACCCTAACCCTCACCCTAACACTAATCCTCACCCTTACCCTAACCCACACCCTCACCCTCACCCTCACCCTAACCCTAACACTCACCCTAAGCATAAACCTAACCCTAAACCTAATCCTATACCTAAACTTCTCCCTCACCCTCATCCTAAAACTAAACCTAATGCTAACACTGACCCTCACACTCACCCTCACCTAACCCTAACCCTAACAATAAACCTCAACCTTAACCTAACCCTAACCCTAACAATAACCCAAACCCTAACCCTAACCCTCTGCTTAACCCTAACCCTAACCCTAACCCTCACTCAAACCCTAACCCTCACCCTCACCCTCACCCTAACCCTAACCATCATACTAACCCTAAACCTAACACTCAACTTCAGCCTAGCCCTCACCCTAACCCTAACCCTAAGGGTAAATCTCACCCTCACCCTAACCCTAATGCTAACCTTAACCTTTATCCTCATTGTAACCCTCACTATAACCCTTAACCTCACCCTAATCCTAACCCTCACCCTCAACCTAACCCTAACCCTAACCCTAAACCTAAACCTAACGGTCAGCCTAAATATCACTCTCACACTAAACCTCACCCTAACCCTTAACCTCACCCTAACCCTAACCCTAACTCTAATCATCACCCTCACTCTAACCCTAACTCTCACCCTCACCTTAACACAAATGCTAACTCTAACCTTAAACCTCACCCTAACCCTCACGCTAAAATTTAACCTCACCCTAAACCTAACCCTCACCCTCACCATAACCCTAACCATCAACCTAAACTTCACCCTAACCATAACCCTAACCCTAACCCTCACCCTAACCCTCACATTAACCCTAACAACTAACACTAACCCTAACGCTAACCCTCACCCTAAATTTCACACTAACTATAAACCTAAACAAATCCCTCACCCGCAACCTTACCCTCACCCTCATCCTAACGCTAACCCTAACACTCAAACTAACCCTAACACTCATCCTAATCCTAAACCTACCCCTCAGCCTAACCCTCATCCTAACGCTAAACCTTACACTAACCCTCACCCTAACCCTAACCCTAACCCTAAACGTCACCGTAACCCTAAACCTCAACCTCACCCTCACCCTCATCCTCAGCTTAACCCTAATCTTAACTCTAAGCTTAACGCTCAACCTCACCCTCACCCTAACCATAACCCTAATTCTCACCCTAATCCTCACCCTAACCCTATCCCTAACCCTCACCCTAAACCTAACCCTCACATTAATCCTCACCCTAACTCTCACCCTCACACTAATCCTCGCCCAAACCTTCAACCTAAAGCTAACCCTCTCCCTAACCCTCACTGTCACGCTAAACCTCACCCTAAACCTTACCCTCACCCTAACCCTAATCCTAACCCTAACCCTAATCCTCACACTAAACCTAACCCTAAACCTAACCCTAACTTTCACCCTAACCCTCACCCTCACCCTAACCCTAACCCTAACCCTCACAGTCACCCTAATCCTCACAGTCACCCTAAGCCTCACCCACACCCTAACCCTAACACTAATCTGAACAATCACCCTCACCCTAAACCTCAACCTCACCCTAAATATCATCCTAACACTAACCCTCATGGTAACGCTAACCCTAACCCTCACCCTAATCCTCAGCCTCACCATCACCATCACCCTAAGCCTAAAGCTAAACCTAAACCTAATCGTAAACCTAACCCTCTCCCTCACCCTCACCCTAAACCTATCTCTAACCCTAAACCTAACCCTCACCATGACCCTAACCCTAACCCTAACCCTAACAATGACCCTAACCTTAACCCTCACCCTCACCTAACCCTAAACTTAATTCAAACCCTCACCCTAAACCTAACCCTAACCTTCACAACTCACCCTAATCTTAAGGCTCAGTAGCACCCTCACCCTCACCCTCACCTAACCCTAACCCTAACCCTAATCCTAACCCTGAACTTCACCCTCACCCTCACCCTAACCCTAACCATAACCCTAGACCCTGAACCTCTCCCTAACCCTAACCCTCACCCTAACAAATACCCGCACACTAACCCTAACCCTAACCCTCACCATAAACCTAAGCCTCTCCCTAAAACTCACCCTCACCCCAAACGTCACTCTAACCCTTACCCTCACCCAAACCCTAAACCTAACCCTACCCCTCACCAGAACCCTCACTCTATCCCTCACACTAAACCAGACCCTAACACTAACCCTCACCCTCACCCTAGCCCTCATCCTAACCCTAAGCCTAACCCTAACCCTCATCATCACCCTGTCTCTCACCCTAACCCTAACCCACATCCTAGTCATAACCCTAATCCTAACTCCAACCCTCACCCTAACCCCCACCATAACCCTAAACCGAACACTAACCCTCACCCTAACACTAACAATAACCCTAACCCTCAGCCTCACCCTCAGCCTCACCCTAACCCTTACACTCACAATCACGCTACCACTCACACTAATCCTAACCCTCACCCTAACCCTAACCATAATCCTCACACTAACCCCAAACCTAACCCTCACCCTAACCCTCACTCTAACCATAACCCTAATCCTAACCCTAAACCTCATCTTCACCCTCTCCCTTACCCTAAGCCTAACACTCACCCTCAAACTCACCCTCAACCTAACCCTCATCCTCACCCTCATCCTAACCCTAACCTTAACCCTAACCCTCACCCTAACCATAACCCTCACCCTAACCTTAAACCTAACCCTCACCCTCACCCTCACCCTAACCCTTACCCTCACCCTAATCCTCACCCACATCCTAAATATCACCCTAACCCTAACCCTCACCTTAACCCTTACCCTCACCCTAACCCTCACTCCTACCCTCACCTTAACTCTATCCCTCAACCTAACCCTAACCCTCACCCTCACTCTAACCCTCACTGACACCCTAATCCTCACCGTCACTCTAACCCTCACCCACACCCTAACGCTCATACTCACCCAAACAATCAACCTCACCCTAACCCTCAACCTCACCCTAAATATCACCCTAATAATAACCCTTCTCCTAACCCTAACCCTAATCCTCACCCTAAGCCTAACCCTAAACCTAACCCTAAACATGAACCTAACCCTCTCCCTCACCCTGACCGTAGCCATCCTCTAACCATAATCCTAAAACTCACCCTCACCCTCACCGTAACCCTAACCCTAACCTCTCCCTCACCCTAATCCTAACCCTAATCCTCACCTTAACACTCACCTTAATACTCACGCTAAACGTAACCCTCTCTCTCACCCTAACCCTCAACCAAAAGCTTACCCTAACCCTAACCCTAACCCTCACACTGAACCTAACATTCACCCTAACCCTAAAGCTACCCTTCAACCGAACCCTCACTCTAATCCTAACCCTCAACCTAACTCGAACCACAAACCTAACCCTCACCCCAGAACTCACACTAACCCTAAACCTAAACCTAACACTCACCCTAAGCCTAACCCTCACCCTCACCCTAACCCTCACCCTAACCCTAACAATAACCCTAACCCTCAGCCTAACCATAACCCTCACCCTAACCCTTACCCTCACTGTCACCCTAACCCTCACACTAACCCTAACCCTCACCCTCACACTAACTCTCACCCTGATCCTCACACTAACCCTCACCCTAACCCTAACCCTTACCCTAACAATAACGCTAACCCTCATCTTGAACCTTGCCCTCTCCATTAATCTCACCTTAAGCTTAACCCTAAACTTAAATCTATTCCTAAACCTAAACCTCTCCCTCATCCTCACACTAACCCTAACCCTAAACCTAACCCTCCCCCTCCCCTTCACCGTAACCCTAACACTAACCATAACCCTCACCCTCACCCTAACCCTAAACCTAACAATAATCCTAATCCTAACCCTAACACTAACCCTCACCCTCATCCTCACCCTCACCCTCACCCTAAACCTAACCCTAACCCTAACCCGAAACAACACCCTAACCCTAAACCTAATCCTCAACCTCATCCTCAACCTCACCCAAACCCTAACCCTAACCCTAATCCTAACCCTCATACTGAGCCTAGCCCTCCCTCTAACGCTAATCCTAAGCCTAACCCTCACCCTCACCCTAATGCTAATGCTAACCTAACATTCACCCTCACCCTAACCCTCACTATAATCCTTAACCTCACCCTAATCCTAACCCTAACCATCACCCTAACTCTAACCCTAAACCTAATCCTCACACAAACCCTCACTCTAACCCCTACCCTCACCCTAAATCTCACCCTAACCCTCCCCCTCCCCCTAACCCTTACCCTCACCCTAACACTAACCCTAAACATAACTCTCACACTAAACCTAAATCTCACCCTAACCCTAACCCTCAACCTAACGCTTATCCTCACCCTAACCCTAACCCTAACCCTCAACCTAACCCTAACCCTAACCCTCACCCTTACCCTAACCCTCATCCTAACCCTTACCCTCATCCTAACCCTAACTCTAAACCTAACCCTCACACTAATTCTAACCCTCACCCTAACCCTAAACCTAAAGCTACCAATAATCCTAATCCTGAACCTAAACCTAACCCTCACCCTCACCTAACCCTAACAAAAACCCTATCCATAACAATAAACCTAACCCTATCCCTCACCCTCAACCTAACTGTAACCCTAACCCTAACCCTAACCCTCACCCTAACCCTAACCCTAACCCCACCCCTCAGACTAATCTTCATCCTAAACCTAAACCTAAACCTAATACTCCCCCTAACCATAAACATCACCCTAACATTAACCCTCACCCTCTTCCCTCACCCTCAGCTTAACCCTAACCCTAATCATAATCCTAACCCTGAACCTCAACCTCACCCTCAACCTAAAGCTAAACCTAACCCTCACCCTCAAACTCACTCTAACCCTAACCCTATCCCTCACCCTCACCCTAAAGTTAACCCTCACCCTCACCCTCAGCCTAACACATACCCTCACCCCACCCTAACCATAACACTCACCCTAAACCTAACCATCTCCCTAAACCTCACCTCACACTAAACCTCACTCTAACCCTTACCCTCACCCAAACCCTAACCCTAACAGTAACCCTAATCCTCATACTAACTCTAACCCTAAACCTAAACCTAACTTTAACCCTCACCCTAACTCTTTCCCTCCCCCTAACACTAACCCTAACCCTCAACCTCAACGTAACCCTAACCCTTACCCTCACCCTAATCCTCACCCACATCCTAAATATCACCCTAACCCTAACCCTCACCCTAACCCTAACACAAACCCTCACCCTAAGCTTCAGCCTCACCATCAATCTCATCCTAAGCCTAAACTTAAACCTAACCCTAATCCTTAACCTAAAACTTATACTCACCCTCCCGCTAACCCTAACACTAAACCTAACCATAATCCTCACCCTCATGCTAACACTCACTCTAAATCTAACCATCGCTCACAACCTAAGCCTCAACCTAAACCTTACCCTAACCGTTACCCTAATCCTTAACCTCACCCTAACCCTCACCCTAATATTCACCTTAACCCTAAACCTCACCCTAAGCCTTACCCTCACCCTCACCCTAACCCTAAACATAACCCTCACACTAAACCTTACCCTCACCCTAACCCTAACCCGCACCCTAACCCGAACGCTAACCCTCACGCTAAACCTAACCGTCAACCGCAACCTAACCATAACCCTATCGCTAACAATACCCCTAACCCTAACCATAAACCTTACCCTCAACCTCACTCTCACCTTTACCCTAAACCTAACCCTAACCCTCACATGAACAATAACCCTAACCCTAAAGCTAACCCTCACCCTAACCCTAAACCTAACTCCACCCCTCAGCCTAATCTACATCCTAAACCTAAACTTAAACCTAAAACTCAACCTAACCCTAAACATCACCCTAACCCTAAGCCTAACCGTCACCGTCACCCTAACCCTCACTCTATCACTAACCCTAACCTTAATCCTAACCCTGAACCTCATCCTCACCCTCAACCTAAACCTAACCTTAACCCTCACCCTCACCCTCACCCTAAAACTAAGCCTATCCCTAACCCTCACCCTAAACCTAACCCTCACCCTCACCCTAACCCTCTCCCTAAACGTCACCCTCACCCTAAACCTCACCCTAAACCTTACCCTCACCCTAACCTTAACCCTAACCCTAATCCTCACACTATCCCTAACCCTAACCCTAACCCTCACCTTCACCCTAACCCTCACCCACACCCTAACCCTCACACTCACCTTACACTCACCCTCACCCTAATCCTCACCCACACACTAAATATCACCCTAACCCTAACCCTCACCCTAACCTTAACTCTAAACCTCACCGTAAGCCTCACCCTCAAAATCACCCTAACCCTAAGCCTAATCTTAAACCTAAACCTAATAATAAACCTAACCCTCTTATTCACCCTCACTCTCACCCTAAACCTAACCCTAACCAAACACTCACCCTCATGCTAACCCTAAACCTAACAATAACCCTAACCCTAAACCTAACCCTCACCCTCACCCTAAACCTAACCCTAACCCTAACCCTCACCCTAAGCCTCACCCTGACAATCACCCTCACCCTAAGCCTAATCCTAAACCTAACCCTCACCAGCATGCCAACCCTAACCCAAACAATAACCCTAACAATAACACTAACACTAACCCTCACCCTCACCCTAACCCTAACCATAACCATAACCCTCACCCTAACCCTAACCCTAACCCTCACCCTCACCCTAATGCTAACACTAAAGCTAACCCTCACTCTCATCCTAACCCTCATCCTAAACCTTATCCTAAGCCTAACCCTAACACTTACCCTCACCCTAAGCCTAAACCTAAACCTAATCCTAAACCTAACCCTCTTACTCACCCTCATACTCTCCCTAAACCTAACCCTAACCCTAACCCTCACCCTCATGCTAACCCTAACCCTAACCCTAACAATAACACTAACTCTAACCCTCAACCTCACCCTCACCTTAACCCTAACCCTAACCCTAACCCTCACCCTAACCCTAACCTTAACCCGCACCCTCA
This sequence comes from Dipodomys merriami, assembly GCF_024711535.1. Lineage (NCBI taxonomy): Eukaryota > Metazoa > Chordata > Mammalia > Rodentia > Heteromyidae > Dipodomys > Dipodomys merriami. The sequence continues at coordinate 239,348 of NW_027206293.1, read as the reverse complement.
CCCTAATCCTAACACTAAAGGTAACCCTCACTCTCAACCTAACCCTCACACTAAACATTACCCTAACCCTAACACTTTAACCTCACCCTAACCCTAACACTAACCCTAACCCTAATCCTCACACTATACCTAACCCTAACTCTAACCCTCACTATAACCCTCACCCTCACCCTAACCCTAACCCTCACGCTAAAGCTAAACCTAACAATCATCCTCACCCTAACCCTCACCATCATCCAAACCCTCACCCGCACCCTAACTTCACACTCACCCTAACCCTCAAACTCACCCTAACCTTAAACCTCACCCTAAATATCACCCTAAGTCTAACCGTCATCCTAACCCTAACCCTAACCCTAACCCTAAGCCTCACCCTCACCCTCATGCTAACCCTAACCCTAACAATAACCCTAACCCTAACATTAACCCTCACCCTCACCCTAACCCTGACTTTAACCCTAACCCTCACCCTAAGCCTCACCCTCACAATCACCCTCACCCTAAGTCTAGTCCTAAACCTAAACCTAATCCAAAACCTTACACTCTTACTCACCCTCACCCTCACCCTAACCCTATCCCTAACCCTAACCCTCACCCACATGCTAACCCAAACCCTAACAATAACCCGAACCCTAACCCTAACCCTCACCCTCACCCTCACCCTAACCCTAACCCTCACCCTCATCCTAACCCTAACCCTAACCCTCACCCTCATCCTAACCCTAACACTAAAGCTAACCCTCACTCTCAACCTAACTTTCACCCTAAACCTTACCCTAACCCTAAACCTAACACTTACCCTCATGCTAAGCCTAATCCTAAACCTAAACCTAATCCTAAACCTAACCCTCTTACTCACCCTCACCCTCACCCTAAACCTAACCCTAACCCTAACCCTCACCCTCATGCTAACCCTAACCCTAACCCTAACAATAACCCTAACACTAAACCTAACCCTCACCCTAACCCTAACCCTAACCCTCACTCTCACCCTAACTCTAACACTAAAGCTAACCCTCACTCTCAAGCTAACCCTCACCCTAAACCTTACCCTAACCCTAACCCTAAACCTTACCCTCACCCTAACCCTAACCCTAATCCTCACACTAAACTTAATGCTGAATCTAACCCTCACTCTTACCCTCACCTTCACCCTAACCCGAATCTTAACCCTCACGCTAATGCTAACCCTAACAATCACCCTCACCCTAAACCTCACCGTCACCCAAACCCTCACCCACAACCTAACCTCACACTCACCCTCACCCTCACACTCACCCTAAACCTCATCCTCACCCTCAATATCACCCTAACCCTAACCCTCATCCTAACCCTAAACCTAACCCTAAGCCTAAGCCTAATCTCTCCCTCAACCTCATGCTAACCCTAACGCTAAACCTACCCCTAACCCTCATGCTCACCCTAACCCTAACCCTAACCCTATCCCAAACAATAACCCTAACCCTAACACTAACAGTAACCCTAATCCTCACCCTCACCCTAAACCTAACCCTCACCGAAACCCTCACACTAATCCTAACCCTAACCCTCACCTTCAACCTAACACTAACAGTAAACCTAACACTCACCCTAACACTCAACCTAACACTCACAATAAAACGAACCCTCACTCTCACCCTAAAGCTTAGACTACACCTTACCCTAACCCTAAGCCTAATCCTAACCCTAACCCTCACACTAAATCTAACCCTCAAAATAACCCTAACCCTGTCAACATTAACCCTCACCCTAACCCTAACCCTCTCCCTAACCCTCACCCTCATGCTAAACATCACCCTAACCCTAACCCTCACCCTAATCCTAACACTAACCCTCACCCTAACCCTCTCCCTCACCATCACCCTCACCCTAAGCCTAACCCTAACCCAAAACCTAATCTTAAACCTAACCCTCTCCTTCAACCTCACCCTAACACTAAACGTAACCCTAACACTCACCCTAACCCTAAGCCTAATGTTAACCCTAACCCTCACCCTAACCCTTACCCTCACCCTATCCCTAACCCTAAACATAACACTCACACTAAACCTAACCCTCACCGTAACCTAACCCTAACCCTAATGCTAACCCTTAGCCTCACCCTTCCCCTAACCCTCAACCTAACCCTTACCCTCACCCTGACCCTAATCCTAAAACTAACCCTCACCCTAAACCTAACCCTCACCCTAACCCTAACTCTAATGCTAACAATAAACCTAACCCTAACCCTAAACCTAACCCTCACCCTCATCCTAACCCTAACCCTAACCCTAACAATGACTCTAACCCTAACCCAAACCCTCACCCTAACCCGAACCCTAAACCCACCCCTCAGAATAATCTTTATCCTAAACCTAAACCTAAAACTAAACCTCACCCTAACCCTAAACATCACGCTAACCCTTACCCTCACCCTATCCCTAACCCTAAACATAACACTCACACTAAACCTAACCCTCACCCTAACCCTAACCCTAAACCTAATGCTAACCATAACCCTCACCCTTTCCCTAACCCTCACCCTAACCCTTACCCTCACCATAACCCTAACCCTAAACGTAACCCTCACACTAAACCTAACCCTCACCCTAACCCTAACCCTAATGCTAACAATAACCCTAACCCTAACCCTCACCCTCATCCTAACCCTAACAATAACCCTAACCCTAACCCTAACCCTCACCCTAAACCTAACCCTCAACCCACCACTCAGAATAATCTTCATCCTAAACCTAAACCTAAAACTAACCTTCACCCTAACCCTAAACATCACCCTAACCCTAACCCTTACCTTCACACTCACCCTCTCCATCAGCCTAATCCTAACCCTGAACCTCACCCTCACCCTCAATTAAACCCTAACCCTATCCCAAACCTCACCCTAACCCTAACCCTCACCCTAACACTAACCCTAACACATACGCTCACCCTAACCCTAACCATTACCCTGACCCAAACTCTCACCCTAACATTAATCCTCTCCTTAAACCTCAATCTCAACCTAAACCTCACCCTAACCCATAGCCTCAACCTAACCCTAACCCTAACCCTAATTCTCACACTAACCCTAACCCTAACCCTCACCCTAACCCTCACCCTCACCCTAACCCTAAACATAACCCTAATGTTAACCCTAACCCTAACCCTCACCCTCATCGTCACCCTAACCATCACCCACACCCTAACACTTACACTCACCCTAACCCTCATCTTAACCCTAATCCTCACCAACACACCAAATATAACCCTAACCCTAACCCTCACACTAATCCTAACCCTAACCCTCACCTAAGCCTCACTCTCAACATCACCCTCACCCTAAGCCAAACCATAAAACTAACCCTAATCCCAAACTGAACACTCTTACCCTCAAGCTAACCGTAACACTAACCCAAACTCTAACCATCACCCTTATGCTAATCCTAACCCTAACCCTAACAATAACCGTAACTCTAACCCTAACCCTCATCCTCACACTAACCCTAACCCTAACCCTAAAACTCTCCCTAACCCTAACTTAAACCTCATCCTCACCCTGACCCTAACAATAAACTTAACCCTCAAACTAACACTCACCTGAACACTCACACGAAAACTAACCCTCACTTTCACCCTAACCCTCACCCTAAACCTTACCTGAACCCTAAGCCTAATCATAACCCTAACTCTAACCCTCACACTAAACTTAACCCTCACAATAACCGTAACCCTAACTCCCACCCTAACCCTCACCCTAACCCTCACCATCACCCTAATGCTCACTCTCACCTTATACATCACTCTAACCCTAACCCTTACACTAATCCTAACCCTAACCCTCACTCTAATCCTCTCCCTCACCATCACCCTCACCCTTACCCTATACCTAACCCTCACACTAAAACTAAGCCTCAACCTAACCCTAACCCTAACACTAACACTAACCCTAACCTAACCCTCACCCTCACCCTAACCCTAACCCTATCCCTAACAATAACCCTATCCCTAACCCTAAAATTAACCCTCACCGTCACCCTCATCCTCACCCTAACCCTAACCCTAACCCTAGCAATAAACGTATCCCTAACCAAACCCTCACCCTAACCCTAACCCTAACCCCACCACTCAGCCTAATCCTCATTGTAAACCTAAACCTAATCCTAAACCTCACCCTAACCCTAAACGTAACCCTAAACCTAACCCTCACCCTCATCCTCATCCTAACCCTAACCCTAACCCTAATCCTAAACCTGAACCTCAACCTCACCGTCAACATAACCCTAACATTACCCTCACCCTCGCCCTCACCCTAACCCTAACACTAAACCTATACCTAACCCTCACCCTCACCCTAACCCTAACCATAACCATCACCCTAATGCTAAACCTAACCCTAACCCTCACCCTCATCCTAACTCTCACCATCAGCCTAATGCTCACACACACCCTAACGCTCACACTCACCCTATTGCTCACCCACACCCTAAATATCATCCTAACCCTAACCCTCAACCTAACCCTAACCCTCAACCTAACCCTAACCCTTTCACCCTAAGCCTCACCCTGACCCTCTCCCTCACCCTAAGGCTAATCCTTAACCTAACTCCTAACCCTCTCACTCACCCTCATGCTAACCCTAACCCTTACACTAACCCTAACCCTCACCCTAACCCTCACCCTCACCCTAACCCTAACCTTCACCCTAACCCTCACCCTAATCCTAACCCTAACCCTAACCCTCACCCTAATGCTAACCCTAACCGTAAACCTCACCCTCATTCTAACCCTCACAGTCACACTAACCCTCACACACACCCTAACCTTTACCCTCACCCTAACCCTCACCCTCACCCTAAACCTCACCCTCACCCTAAATATCACCCTAACCCTAACCCTCACCCTAACCCTAACCCTAACCCTCACCCTAAGCCTCACCCTCACCATAAGCCTAACCCGAAACTTATCCCTATCCCTAATCCTAAAACTTGCCCTCTCCCTCACCCTCATGTTAAACCTAATGCTAAACCCAACCCTAACCGTCAACCTCACCCCTATCCTATCCCTAACCCTAACCCTAACCCTAACAATAACCCTAACCCTAACCCTGAACTTCACACTAAACCTAAACCTCACCCTAACCCTCAACCTCACCCTACACATCACATTAAACTTAACCCTCACCCTAATCCTAACCCTAAACCTCACCATAAACCTCACCCTCAACATCACCCTCACCCTAAGCCTTACCCATACCCTAAACTTAATCTTAAACCTAAGCCTCTCCCTCTCCCTCACCCTAACCCTCACCTTAACCCTAACCATAACCCTCACCCTCACCCTCACCCTAACCCTAAAGCTAAACCTTACAATAACCCTCAACCTCACCCTAACCCTAACAATAACCCTTACTCTTAACCTAACCCTAAAACTCACCCTTACCCTAAACCTCACCCTAACCCTAACCCTAACTCTAAACTTAACCCTCACCCTAAACATAACCATCAGCCTAATCCCCACAATAAACCTAACCCGCAACATCACCTTAACGCTAAACCTAACCCTCACCCTAACCCTCATCCTAACCCTTACCCTCACCCTAACAATAAACTTAACCCCAACCCTAATCCTCAAACTAACCCTAAACTTCACCCTAACCCTAACCCTACCCCTCAGCCTAACCCTCATGCTAACCCTAAACCTCACCCTTACCATAACCCTAACTTTCATCCTCGCACTAACACTAATCCGAACCCTACCCCTAACCCTCACCCTAACCCGAACTGTCAGCCTAACCCTCGCCCTCACCCTAAACCTAAACCTCACCCAAAACCTAACCCTAACCCTCATCCTTAGCCTAGCCCTCGACCTAACCCTAATCCTAAGCCTAACCCTGACCCTCACCCTAACCCTAACCCTAAACCTAACCCTCATCCTCACTTTAAACCTAACCTAACCTTAAAAATAACCCTATCCTTAACCCTAAACCTAACCCTCACCGTCACCCTCACCCATACCCTAACCCTAATCCTAACCCTAACCCTAACAATAACCCTAGCCCTAACCCAAAACCTCATCCTAACCAAAACACTAACCCCACCCCTCAACCTAATCCTCATACTAAACCTAAACCTAAACCTCACCCTAATCCTGAACATCAACCTAACACTAACCTTCAGCCTCAGCCTCACCCTCACCCTCAGCCTAACCCTGAAACTCACACTCACCCTCAACCTAACCCTAACCCTAAACCTCACCCTCACCCTAACCCTCACCCTAACTCTCACGCTAACCCAACCCTAATAATAATGCTCACCCTCACCCTAACCATCACACTAAACTAAACCCTAATATTCACCCTAACCCTAACCCACACCCTAGCCCTAACACTCACCCTCACCCTAACCTTAAACCTAACCCTAACCCTCACCATAACCCTCAGCCTAACCTTAACCCTAACACTAACCCTCACCCTCACCCTAACCCTCACCCTAACCCTCACACTCAGCCTATCCCTAACACTAACCCTAATCCTAACACTAACCATCACCTTCACCCTCACCCTAAACCTAACCCTAAACCTCACCCTCACCATAAACCCCAACGTCACCCTAACCCTCACCCTAAAGCTCACACTCAACCACACCCAAACACTCACCCTAACCCTAAACATCACCCTAACCCTAACCTCATCCTAACCCTAACCCTTACACTCACCCTAACCCTAAACATCACCCTAACCCTCACCCTCACCTTAATCCTAACCCTAAACCTAACCCTAAAACTTACCCTAACCCTTACCCTCACCTTCATGAAAACCCTCACGTTCAACCTAGCCCTCACACTAACCCTAACCCTATCTCTAACCCTCAACCTCACCCTTACCCTCACCCTCAGCCTAACCCCAACCCTAACCCTAATCCTAACCCTAACCCTCACACATAACTTCACCCTAAACCTAACCGTAAACCAAGCCCTCACCCTCACCCTCACCCTAACCCTACCCCTAACCCTTACTCTCACCCTAACCGTAATCCTTACCCAAACCCTAACCCTCACCCTAAACCACACAATAACACAAAATCTAACACTAACCCTCACCCTCACCCTAACACTCACCCTCACCCTAAACATAACCCTAACCATCACCCTCACCCTAACCCTCACCCTATCCCTTACCCTCACCCTAACCCTAACACTAAACATAACACTAACCCTATCCTTCACACTAACCCTAACCGTATCCCTTACCCTGACCCTAACCCTAAACCTAAACTTACCCTCACACCAACCTTAACCCTCACCCTAACACTAACCTTACCCCTCACACTAACGCTCACCCAAACCCTCACCCAAACCCTTACGCTCATCCTAACTCTTACGCTCAGACTAACCCCAACCCTCACACTAAACCTAACCCTAAACCTTACCCTCACCCTAAAGCTAACCCTAATATTAATCCTCACACTAAGCCTACCCACCCCTAACCCTAACCATAACCCTCACTCTCACCCTAGCCCTCACCCTCACCCTCATCCTAAACCTAACCCTAACCCTCACCCTCACCCTCACCCTCACCCTCATCCTAACCCTAACCCTAACCCTCAACCTAACCCTAAATCTCACCCTCAACCTAACACTAAACTTAACCGTAACCCTAACCCTAATAGTAACCTAACCCTCATCCTAACCCTCATCCTTACCCTAAACCTAACACTAACCCTCACCCTCAGCCTAGCCCTTACCCCAACACTTACCCTCACCCTAAACCTAAACCTAACCCTAACCCTCACACTAACCCTAACCCTCACTCTAATCTTAAACCTATCCGTCTCCCTCACCCTCACCCTAACCCTAACCCTAAACCTAACTCTCACCTAAACACGAACCCTAACCCTAACACTCACAATCACCCTAACACTCACTGGCACCCTATCACTCACCGTCACCCTACCCTCACTGTCACCCTAACCCTCACCCAGACTCTAACATTCACCCTCTCCAATCCCTCATCATCACCATATCCCTCACCCTCACACTAACACTCATTCTAACCCTCAAGCTCATCCTAACCCTAATCTTAACCATAACCCTCAACCTCATACTCACCCTCAGCCTAACCCTAGCCCTAACCCTAATACTAACCCTAAACCTCACCCTCACCCTCACCCTAACCCTAAACCTAACCCTAAACATAATCCTAACCCTCACCCTAATCTTCATCCTTACCCGAAACCTAACCCTCCCCTTCACCCTAACAATCACCCTAAAACTAACCCTCACCCTAACCATTATCCTCACACTAATCCTCACCCTAACTCTAACCCTAACCCTCACATTAACCATCACCCTAACACTAAACCTAACCCTAAGCCTCACCCTCACCCTAACTCTCACCCTGAACCTAACCCTCACCCTAACTCTCACCCTCACCCTAATCCTCACCCTAATCCTTACCCTTAAACCTAACCCTCAACCTAACCCTCAACCTAAACTTTACCCTCACCCTAACCCAAACCCTAAACCTAACCCTCAAACTAAACCTAACCCTCAACCTAACCCTAACCCTAATGCTAACAATAACCCTAACCCTAACCCTAAACCTAACGCTCACCCTCACACTAACCCTAACAATAACCCTATCCCTAACCATAAAACTAACCCTCACCCTGACCATCACATCACCCTAAACCTAACCGTAATCCTAACAATAACCCTAACCCTAACCCTCACCCTAACCCTAACCCTAAACCACCCCTCATCCTAATCTTCATTCTAAACCTAAACCTAAACCTAAAACTCACCCTTACCCTAAACATCAACCTAACACTAACCCTTAACCTCACCTTCACCCTCACCCTCAGCCTAACCCTAACCTTAACACTAATCCTAAACCTGAAGCTCACCCTCACCCTCACCTTAACCCTAACCCTAACCCTCACCCTCACCCTCACCCTCAGCCTAACCCTAAACCTAACCCTCACCCTAAAACATATCCTCACCCTAACCCTAACCATAACCTTCACACTAGCACTCACCCAAACACTAATCCTCTCCCTGAACCTCATCCTCACCCTAAACCTCACACTAACCCTTACCCTCACCCTCACCCTAACCCTAACCATAAACCTCACACTAAACCTGACCCTAAGCCTCACCATAACCCTGACCCTCACCCTAAACCTCACCCTCACTCCAACACTAACCCTAACCCTAACCCTCTCTCTAACCCTAACATTAACCCTCACCCTAACCCTAACAATAAACCTAACTCTCACCCTAACACTCACAGGAAACCTAATCCAAACCCTCACACTCACACTCACCCTCATCCTAACCCTAACCCTAACACTCACCCTAATGCTTACCCTACCCCTAAACCTCACCCTCACCTTCATCCTAACCCTCAAGCACACCCTAACCCTCACACTCACCCTAAACCTCACCCTCACCCTAATCCTCACCCACACCCTAAATATCACCCTAACACTAACCCTCACCCTAATCCTAACCCTAAACCTCACCCTATGTCTCAACCTCAACATCAACCTCAACCAAAGCCTAACCCTAAACCTAACCCTAATCCTAAAGTTAACACTCTTACTTACCCTCAAGCCAACCCTAACACTAACCCAAACCGTAACCCTCACCCTTACCCTAACCCTAACCCTAACCCTAGCAATAACCGTATCCCTCACCTTAAACCTAACCCTCACTGTCACCCTCATCCTCACCCTAACCTTAACCCTAACGCTAACAATAAACGTATCACTAACTCAAACCTCACAGTAACCCTAATCCTAACCCCACCCCTCAGCCTAATCCTCATTCTAAACCTAAACCTAACCCTCACCCTAACCCTCAACATAAACCTAAGCCTTACCCTCACTCACTCTCACCCTCACCCTCAACCTCACCCTAACCCTAACCCTAACCCTAATCCTAACCCTGAACCTCACCCTCAAACTCACCCTAACCCTAACCATAACCCTATCCCTAAACCTCACCCTAAACGTAACCCTCACCCTAACCCTCATCCTAACACATACCCTCACCCTAACCCTAAACCTAACCCTCACCTTAACCCTCAACCTAACCATCACGCTCACCCTAACCCTAACCATTACCCTCACCCTAATGCTAAACCAAACCCTAACCCTCGCCCTCACCCTAACCCTCACCATCAGCCTAACCCTCACCCACAGACTAACCCTCACACTCACCCTATCCCTCACCCTCACCCTAACCCACACCCACACCCTAAATATCATCCTAACCCTAACCCTCAACCTAACTCTAACCCTAACCTTCACCCTAAGCCTCACCCTCACCCTCACCCTAAGCCTAATCCTAAACCTAACTCTAATTGTAAACCTAAACCTCTCCCTCACCCTCATGCTAACCCTAACCCTCACCCTAACCCTTACCCTAAACCTCACCCTCACCCTAACCCTAACCCTCACCCTCACACTCACCCTAATCCTAACCCTAAACCTAACCCTAACCCACACCCTAATGCTAACCCTAACCCTAAACCTCACCCTCATCCTAACCCTCACACACACTGTAACCTTTACACTCACCCTAACCCTCACCCTCACCCTAAACCTCAACCTCACCCTAAATATCTCCCTAACCCTAACCCTCACCCTAACCCTAACCCTAACCCTCACCCTAAGCCTCACCCTCACCATCACCCTCACCATAAGCCTAAACCTAAACCTATCCCTAATCCTAAAACTAGCCCTCTCCCTCACCCTCATACTAAATCTAATGCTAAACCCAACCCTAACCGTCACCCTCACCATTACCCTATCCCTAACCATAATCCTAACAATAACCCTAACCCTAACCCTAAAACTCACACTAAACCTAACACTCACTCTCACCCTAACCCTAACACTAAACCTTACCCTAACCCTAACACTAGCCCTAAACTTCACAATAAACCTAAACCTCACCCTAATCCTCAACCTCACCCTAAACCTCACCCTCAAAATCACCCTCACCCTAAGACTAACCCAAACCCTCAACCTAATCTTAAACTTACCCCTCTCCCTCACCCTCACCCTAACCCTAACCATAACCCTCGCCCTCACCCTCACCCTAACCCTAAATCTAAACCTTACAATAACCCTCACCCTCACCCTAACCCTAACGCTAACAATAACCCTAACTCTAAACCTAACACTAAACCTCACTGTCACCCTCAACCTCACCCTAACCCTAACCCTAACTCTAACCTTAACCCTCACCCTAACCCTAACCGTCAGCCTAATCCTCACCCTAAACCTAAACCTCAAATTCACCTTAACCCTAACCCTTACCCTCACCCTAACCCTAAACTTAAACCTAACCCTAACTCTCACACTAACCCTAACCCTCACCCTAACCCTAACCCTACCCCTCAGCTTAACCCTCATCCTAATCCTAAACCTAACCCTTACCCTAACCCTAACCTTAATCCTCACACTAACCCTAAAAATAAACCTACCCCTAACCCTCACCCTAACCGTAACTATTAGCCTAACCCTCACCCTCAACCTAAACTTAACCCTCACCCAAAACCTATCCCTAACCCTCATCCTGAGCCTAGCCCTCACCCTAACCCTAATCCTAAGCCTAACCCTCACCCTCATCCTAACCGTAACTCTAACCCTCTCCCTCACTCTAAGCCTAACCCTAAAAATAACCCTATCCTTAACCCTAAACCTAACCCTCACCCTCACACTTACTCTCATCCTAACCCTAACCGTAACGCTAAGAGTAACCCTATCCCTAACCCAAACCCTCAGCTTAACCCAAACCCAAACCCAGCCCTCAGCCTAATCCTCATCCTAAACCTAAACCTAAACCTAAACCTCACCCTAACCCTAAACATCACACTAACACTAACCCTCAGACTCACCCTTAGCCTAACCCTAACCCTAACCCTAATCCTAACCCTGAACCTCACCCTCACCCTCAACCTAACCCTAACCTTAACCCTCACCCTCACCCTAACCCTCACCCTAACTCTCAACCTAACCCAACCATAACCCTCACCCTCACCATCACCATAAACCTAACCCTAATATTCACTCTAACCCTAACCCACACACTAGCCCTAACACTCACCTTCAACCTAAACCTAAACCTACACCTAACCCTCACCATAACCCTCAGCCTAACCTTAACCCTAACCCTAACCCTCACCCTCACCCTCACCCTCAGCCTATCCCTAACCCTAAACCTAATCCTAACCCTAACCCTCACCCTCAACTTTACCCTAACACTCACCCTAACCCTAAACCTCACCCTAACACTCACCCTAACCCTAAACCTCACCCTAACCCTCACCCTCACCCTAAACCTCACAGACACCCTAATCCTCACCGACACCCTAACACTCACCCACACCCTCACCCTAATCCTCACCTTCATGCTAAAGTTACCCTAACCCTAACTCTTACCCTAACCCTAATCCTAACCCTGACCCTAACCCTAACCTTCACCCTCACCTTCATCATCACCCTCAGGCTAACCCTAATACTAACCTTAATTCTAAACCTAACCCTCACCCCCACCCTAACTCTCAGCCTTTCCCGATACCTCACACTCACCCTAACCCTCACCCTCATGCCAAACATCACCCTAAACCTAACTCTCACCCTAAACCTAAGCCTAACATTTACCCTCACCCTCACCCTCAGCCTAACCCTAACCCTAATCCTAATCCTAACCATCACCCTCACCTCACCCTAACCCTAACCCTCACACGAACCCTCACCCTAACCCTAAACATAAACATAGTGTGAGGGTGAGGCCTCACACTAATCCTAAGCCTAACCCCAAACCTAACCCTTACCGTAACCCTCACCCTCACCCAAAACATATCCAAAACCCTAACCCTAACCCTAACAATAACCCTAACCCTAACTCTAATCCTAATCCAATCCCACATCCTAACCCTAATCCAAAACCAAAACCTCAACCTAAACCTAAACTTCACCCTCACTGTAACCCTAACCCGAACCCTAACCCTCACCCTCACCCTAACCCTAACCCTAATCCTAATCCTAAACCTCACCCTCACCTTAACCCTTACCCTAACGGTAACCCTAATCCTCACCCTCATCGTAAACCTAACCCTAAACCTAAACCTAACCCTCAACCTTACCATAACCCTAACCCTGATACTAAATTCCACCCTAACCCTAAACCTCACCCTAACACTAACCCTAACCCTAAACCTCAACCTTACCTTCACCCTAACCCTAATCCTAAACCTCACACTATCCCTAAACCTCACCCTAACCCTAACCCTACCCCTCACCCTAAACTTCATCTTAACACTAACCCTAGCCCTAACCCTAAAACCTTACCCTAACCGTAAACATAACCCTCACCTTCAGCCTCACCCTAAACTGAACTGTAACCCTCACTCTAACCCTAACAATAAACCTAACGCTAATCTTAACCCTCACCCTCAGGCTAACCCTAACCCTAACCCAAATCCTCAACCTCACCCTAAACCTAACCATAAACCTCATCATAACCCTAAAGTTCACCCTCAACCTTGCCCACACCCTAACCCAAAGCCTCACCCTAAACATCACCCTCACACCACATTCAAATTAAAACTAATCCTAACCCCCACCCTAACCCTAGCCCTCAACCTAACACTAACCGTCACCCTAACCCTAAACCTAAAGCTCACGCTCACCCTCATCCTCACCCTCAGTGTAACACTAACCCTATCTCAATTCCTAAACCTAAACCTAACCCTCATCCTAAAAATCACCCTAATTCTTTCCCTCACACTAATCCTAACCGTAACCCTAACCTTAACTCACACTAAACCTAACCCTCACCCTAACCGTAACCCTACCCCTTACCCTAACCCTCACCTTAACCCTAAACCTAACCCTCACCCTAAACCTCACCATAAACCTCACAGTCAACCAAACCCTGACCCTAACCCTAATCCAAACGCTAACCCTCACTCTAAACCTAAACCTCACCCTCAACCTAACCCCCACCCTAAACCTCACCCTAATCCTAAACCTAATCCTCAGCCTAACCCATACCCTAACCCTCACCCTAAACCTAATCCTAACCTCCACCCTAACCCTAACTTTCACCCTAATCCTAACCCTAACCCTCACACTCACCCTCACCCTCTCCTTAACCCTAAGCTTAACCCTAACCCTCACCCTCACCCTTACCTTTACACTAAACCTAACCCTAACCCTCACTCTAACAGTAACCCTAAACCTCACCCTCACCCTAGCCCTCACCCTTACTTTATCCTCACCCTAACCCTAACCCTCATATTAACCCTAATTCTCACAATAACCTTAACTCTAACCATATCCCTATACTACACCCTAACATTAACGCTAACACTAACCCTAAACGTCAGCCTAAATCTCACCCTCATACCACCCTCAAACTAACCCTTATCCTAAACCTCACCCTAACCTTAATCCTCACCCTAACCCTAACCCTCACCCTAGCCCTCACTCTAACACCAACCTTAAAAATCACACTCACCCTCACCCTCACCATCATCCTCAGCTTAACACTAACCATAACCCAATCCTAACCCAAACCTCAACCTCACCCTAACCATCACCCTAATTCTTAAATTCACACTAATCCTAAACCTAACCCTAACCCTCACACTCACACTAAACCTAACCCTCACCCTAACATTCACACTAAACCTAATGGTAACTCTAACACTCATCCTAACCCTCCCGCTATCAATCACCCACATGATAAACCTAAACCTAACCCTAACCCTCACCCTCACCACAACCCTCAACCTAACCCTAACCCTAACCCTAAACTGAAACCCTCATACTAACCCAAACCCTAATTCTAACACTAATCCTAACCCTCACCCTAACTCTAACCCTAAACCTAACCTTCACTCTAACCTCACCCTAACCTTAGCCCTACCTCTCACCCTAAACTTCATCCTAACCCTAACCCTAAACCTAACCCTAAGCCTAAACCTCACCCTAACCCTAACCTTCACCCTCAATGTAACCATAAACCTAAACATAACCCTACAATTAACCCTAACCCTAAACTTTATCCTAACCCTCACCTTCACCCTAACCCTAACCCTAACCCTCACCCTAAACCTAACCCTCACCCTCTACGTAAACCTATACAAAACCCTAACACTTACCCTCACCCTAACACTAACCCTAACCATAAACCTCACACTCACTCTAACGCTCACCCTAAACCTTAACCTCACCCTAAACCTCATCCTAACCCTCACCCTATCACTAACCCTAACCCTCAAACTAACCCTAACCCTCACCCAACCCTAACCCTACCCCTCATCCTAACTCTCAACCTAACCCTAACCCTAACCCTAAACCTCACCTGCAACCTAACACTCACTGTCACCCTAAACCTTACATTAAACCTAACCCTCACCCACACCCTAACCCTCAGTCTCACTCTCTGTCAGCCTCAGCCTAACCCAAAGCCTAACCTTAACCCTATCCCTAACCCTCACACTCACCCTCAACCTAACCCTAACCCTAAGCTTCACCATAACCCTCAACCTAACCCTAACCCTCACCCTATCACTAACCCCCCCTTACCTAACACTCAAGCTAACCCTTACACTCATCATAACACTAAGCCTAAACTTAACACTAAATCTCACACTAACCCTCATCCTAAACCACCCTATCATTAAGCCTAACCCTAACCCTCACAGTCAGCCTCACACTAACCCTAACCCTAAGCCTCAAACACACCCTCAACCTCACCCTAAAGCTAACCCAAACCCTCAAACCAACCTTTACGCTCACCCTCACACTAACCCTCACCCTCATCCTAAACATCAGCCTAAACCTAACCCTCACCCTAATCCTCAGCATAAGCCTAACCCTCACCCTAACCCTAACCCTCAACCTAAACCTAACCCTCAACCTAACCCTTACCCTAACCCCAACAGTAGGCCTAACCCTAACTGTCACACTAACCCTTAACCTCACCATAACATTAACCCTCACCCTAAACCTAACCCTAACCCTCTCCCTAACACTACCCCTTACACTAATCCTAATACTAACCCTAACCCTCACCCTAAACCTACACCTCAACCTCATCTCACCCTCACCCTAACACTCACCCTAACCCTCACCCTAACCCTCAACCTCACCCTCACCCTAACCCTAACCCTCACCATAAACCTCACCCTCACCATAACCTTCACTCTTACCCTAAGGCTCAAACTCACCCTAACCCTCACCCTTACCCTTATCCTTACCCTCAACCTAATCCTCACCCTAACCCTAACCCTCACCCTAACCTAACCCTAACCTTCACCATAGCCCTCAACCTAACCCTAATAGTAACCCTAAACCTCACCCTAATCCTAACCTTAACCCTTCAACTCACCTTAACCCTGACCGTAAAATTAACCCTCAACCTCACCCTAAACCTCACCCTAACCCTAACCCTCACCCCAACACTTACCCTCACCATAACCCTCACCCGAACGCTAACCCTAACGCTAAACCTCAACTCACCAGCAACCTCACCGAAACCCTAACCCTAACCCGAACACTAACAATAACACTAACCCTAACCTGAATCTAATCCTTACCCTAACCCACAACCTCAACCTCACCTTCACCCTAAATCTAACCCTAAACCTCTCCATAACCCTAACCCTCACCCTAACCCTAACCTCACACCCTAACCCTCAGCCTAAAACTTATCCTCACCCTAATCCTAAACCTAACCCTAAACCTCACCTTAAGCCTCACCCTAACACTAACCCTAATGGTAACCCTTAAACTAACCCTGAACCTCACCGTAACCTAACCCTACCCCTCATCCTAACCATCATCCTAACCCTAACTCTAAACACACACCCTAACCCTAAACCTAACCCTAAAACTCACCTGCACCCTAACAGTCACGCTCACCCTCACCCTCACCCTAACCCTAAACCTCACGCTAACCAACAAACTATCCCTAACCCTCACCCTAACCCTAAGCCTAACACTCGCCCTAACTCTAAGCCTCACCCTAATCGAACTCTCAGTCTATCCCTAACACTAACCCTAACGCTCACACTCACCCTAAACCTAACCCTCACAAACACCCTCAACCTCAGCTTAAACCTAAGCCTTACAATAACCCTAACCCTAACCCACACAATAACCCTCACCCTAAGCCTAACCCTAACCCTAAACCTAACCCTCACCCTAACCCTAACCCAAAGCCTCAACCGAACCCTCTCCTCTCACTCAACCTCACCCTAACCCTCACCCTCAACCTAAACATCATCCTAAATCTAACCCTCACTCTAAACCTTAGCCTAACACTCACCCTAACCCTAACCGTAACCCTAAACCTAAACCTCACCTTCAGGCTCTCCCTACCCCAAATCCTAACCCTAACCCTCACCCTCAACCTCAACCTAAACCTATTCCTAACCCTAACCCTCACCCTAACCGTAACCTCCAACCTAACCCTAAACCTCACCATAATCCTAACGCTAACCCTAACCCTAACCCTAAACCTCACCCTCACCCTCACCCTCAGCCTAAGCCTAACCCTATCCTTAACCCTCACACTCACCCTTACCCTAAAACTAACCCTAAGCCTCACCCTCACCCTCAAGCTCACCCTAAACCTAACCCAAACACTCAACGCAACCTTCACCCTCACCCTCACCCTAACACTCACCCTCACCCTAAACATCACCCTAACCATAACCCTCACCCTAAACCTAACCCTCACATTAACCCTAAACCTCACTCTTAACCTAACCCTCAACCTAACCCTTACCCTCACCATAACACTAAGCCTAACCCTACCTTGAACCCTCACAGTAACCCTAAACCTCAGCTTAACCCTAACCCTCACAGTAACCCTAACCCTCACCCTAAACCTAACCCTACCCCTCACCCTAACGCTAACCCTAACCCTAACCCGAAACCCTCACCCTAATCCTAACCCTTACCCTCACCCTCAACCTAACCCTCACTGTTACCTTAACTCTCACCCTAATACTAACCCTAACCATAAACCTCACCCTAGCCCTCAGCCTAACCCTAAATCTAACCCTAACCCTGAACCGAACCCTAACCCTCATCCTCACCCTAAACCTCACATTAACCCTAACCCTAATCCTCAATCTAACCCTCACCCTAACCCTAACACGAACCCTTATCCTAACCCTCACCCTAACCCTGAACCTCACCCTTATCTTAACCCTCACCCTCAGCCTAACCCTCACCTTTACCCTTAGCATCACCCTCACCCTAACCCTAATCCTCACACTAGCCTTCACCCTATCCCTAACCCTAACCCTCACCCTCACTCTCACCCTCACCCTCACCCTCAGCGTAACAGTAACCCTATCACTATTCCTTACCCTAAACCTCATCCTCACCCTAACCATCACCCTAATTCTTACCCTCACACTAATCCTAACCCTGACTCTCACACTAAACCTAACCCTCACCCGAACCTTAACCCTCCCCCTTATCCTAACACTCACTTTAACCCTAACCCTAACCCTCACCCCAACCCTCACCCTAAACCTCACCATCACCCTAAACCTGGCCCTTACCTTAATAATAACCCTAACCCTCACCAGAACCCTAACCCTCACCCTCACCCTAACCCTCACCCTAATCCTAAGCCTAACCCTCACCCTAATCCTAAGCCTAACCCTCAGCCTAATCCTCACCTTAACCCTAAGAATAACCCTAACCCTAACCCTCACCGTAACACTCACCCTAACCCTAAAACTCACCCTAATCCTCACCCTAACCCTCACTCTCACCTGCACCCTCAACCTAACCCTCACCCTAACACTAATGCTAACTCTAACACTCACCCTAACCCTCATGCTATCATTTACCACCACCACAAACCTACCCTAACATTAAACCTCACCCTCAGTCTAAACCTCACCCTAACCCAAAACCTAATCCTAACACTCAACCTCACCCTATCCCTAACCCTAACCTTAACCCTCACCTAACACTAACCCTAAACTTCAACGTCACCCTAACCCTTACCATCACGCGAACCCTCACCCTAAACCTAACCCTCACCCACACCCTAACCATCAAGGTCACCCTCACCCTAAACCTCACGTAATCCTCATCCTAAACCTAACCATTACATAACCAAGAGCGTCAACCTAACCCTCTTCACCCTAACCCTCATCCTCACCCTAGCCCTCACCCTAACCCTAACCATAACCCTAACCCTAAACATCACCCTCACCCTCACCCACAGGGTAACCCTAAACCTATCCCTAATCCTAAACCTAACCCTCACCCTCACCCTAACCCTCACCATAACCCTTACCCTCACCCTCACCCTCACCCTAACTGTAACCCTCACACTAAACCTAACCCTCACCCTAAACATAACCTTACTCCTCAACATAACCCTCAACCTAAACTTAACCCTAACCCTAACCCTCACCTTCAGGCTAGCCCTCCACTTAACCCTAATTCTAACCATAACCCTCATCCTGACCCTAAACCTCACACTAACCCTAACCCTAATCCTCAATCTAACCCTAACCCTAACCCTTACCCTAACACTCACCCTAACCTTAACCCTCACCCTTACCGTAACCCTCACCCTCAGCCTCACCCTCGCCTTTACACTTAACGTCACGCTCATCCTAACCCTCACCCTAACCCGAACCCTCATCCTAACCCTTAACCTACCCTAACACTATCCATCACCATAACCTTAACCCCCACCCACACCATCACCCTCATCCTAACCCTATGCCTAAGCCTAACGCTAACCCTAACCTACACCCTCACCCTAGCCCTCACCCTTACCCTAATCCTAAACTTAAACCTCATCCTAAACCTCACCCTAACCCCAAGGCTAACCATCACCCTAAGCCTAACCTTAAGCCTAACCCTAAGCCTAAACCTAACCCTCACCCTAACCCTCCCCTTCAACCTAACTCTAACTCTAAAACTAAACCTCACCCTATCCCTAATCCTAAACTTTACCCTAAACCTCACCCTAACACTAACACTAAATCTCACCCTCACCCTCACCCAAACCGTAACTCTAACCTTAACCCTAATATTGACACTAATCTTAACCCTAAAACTAACCCTAACCCTTACCCTAACCTTCACCTTCAGCCTCAACCTCACTGCAAAATTAACCCTAACCATAACACTTACAAGAACACTAACCCTAATCCTAACCATCACCCTCACCCTAACCCTAATCCTAACCCTAACCCTCACCCTAACCCTAACCCTGACCCTCACTGTAATCCTAACCCTCATCTTAACCCTCATCCTAATCCTAACACTAACCCTCACTCTAACCCTTAACCTCACCCTAATCCTAACACTAAGCCTAACCTAAACCTCACCCTAACCCTCATCCTCACCGTAACCATAACCCAAAACCTAACCCTCAACCTAACCCTCACCCTAACCCTAACCCTAACCTTAAACCTCACCCGAACCCTAACCGTATCATTCTCCCTTACCCTAAACCTAACTCTAAACCTAACCCTAATAATAACACTAACCATAACTCTAATCCTAACCCACACCCACACCCTAACGCTAACCCTAACCCTAACCCTCACCCTAAACCTAACCCTCACCCTCACAGTAAACCTAACCCTAACCCTAACCCTCACCCTAAACCTAAACCTAACACTAACCCTCATCCTGACCCTCACCCTAATCCTTAACCTCACCCTAACCCTAATGCTAACCTTCACACTAAACTTAAAGCTCACCCAAAACCTAACCATACCACTCAGCCTAACCCTCATCCTAACCCTAAACCCAACCCAAACCCTCACCCTAACCCTAAACTTAACCCTAATCCTAAACATCAAACTAAGACTAACACTCACCCTCAACCTCACCCTCACCCTCGCCCTAACCCTAAACCTCACACTAACCCTCACACTAACCCTAAACATAACCCTAACCCACACCCTCACCCTCACGCTAATCCTAACCCTAACGCTAAAACTAACACTTACGGTAACCCTCAACCTCACCCTAAACCTAACCCTAAACCTAACCCTAACCCTAACCCTAACAATAACCCTAACCCTAACCCAAACCCACACCCTAAACCTAACCCTAAACCTCAACCTAAACCTAACCCTCACCCTCACTGTAACCCTAACCCTAACCCTAACCCTCACCCTCACCCTAACCATAACCCTAATCCTAATCCTAAACCTCACCCTCACCTTAACCCTTACCCTAACCTTAACCCTCACCCTAGCCCTCGCCCTAACCCTAGCCCTAAACCTCACCTGCATCCTCACTCTCACCCTGAGCCTAAACCTAACCCTATCTCTAATCATAACCGTAACCCTAACCCTCACCCGAACCCTCACCATAACCCTTACCCTCACCCTCACCCTAACCTTAACCGTAAACCTCACACTAAACCTAACGCGCACCCTAAACCTCACCCTAACCCTAAAATTAATGCTCACCCTCACCCTGATCCTCTCCTCAATGTAACACTAACCCTATTCCAATTCCTAAATCTAAACCTAAACCTCACCCTCACCCTAACCATCTCCCTAATTCTTTCCCTCACACTAATCTTAACCCTAACACTAACCCTTACCTTAACTCTCACACTAAACCTAACCCTCACCCTAACCGTAACCCTACAACTAACGCTAACGCTCACCTTAACCCTAAACCTAATCCTCACCCTAAACCTCACCCCAAACCTCACAGTCACCCTAATCCTGACCCTAAGCGTAATACTAACCCTAACCCTCACTCTAAACCTAACACTCACCCTCCACCTAAATCTCACCCTAAACTCACCCTAATCCTAACCCTAACCCGCAGCCTAACCCACACCCTAACACTCACCCTTACCCTAATCCTAACCTCCACCCTAAACCTAACGTTCACCCTAACCCTAACCCTCACACTCACCCTCACCCTCTCCTTAACCCTAAGCCTAACCCTAACCCTCACCCTCACCGTTACGTTAACACTAAACCTAACCCTAACCCACACTCTAACAGTAACCCTGAACTTCACCCTCACCCTAACCCTCACCCTTACTTTATCCTCACCCTAACCCTAACCCTCACATTAACCCTAATACTCACCATAAGCGTTACCGTACCCCGAACCCTAACCCTCACCCTAAATTTAACCCTAACCCTAACCCTAAACCTGACCTTAAATCTAACCCTCATACCACCCTCAAACTAACCCTAAACCTAACCGTCACCCTAACCCTAACCCTCACCCTAACCCTAACCCTCACCCTAGCCCTCACCCTAACCCTAAGCCTAAAACTCACACTCACCCTCACCCTCAACATCACCCTCAGCATAACAATAACTACAACACAAATCAAAAGCCTAAACCTCAGCCTCACCCTAACGTTAACCCTAATCCTTACATTCACACTAATCCTAAACCTAACCCTAACCTCACACTCACACTAAACCTAACCCTCACCCTAACCTTCACCCTAACCCTAATGCTAGCTCTAACACTCACCCTAACCCTCACGCTATCACTCACCCACATGATAAACCTAACACTAACCCTAACTCCAACACTAATCCTAACCCTCACCCTAACCCTAAACCTAACCCTAACATTCACTCTAACCCTAACCCTCACCCTAACCTTAACCCTACCATTCAACCTAAACCTCTTGCTAACCCTAAACCTAAACCTAATCCTAAACCTCACCCTAACCCTAACCCTCACCCTCAACAAAACCATAAAACTAAACATAACCCTACGAATAACCCTAACCCTAAACTTTATCCTAACCCTCACCCTCACCCTAACCCTAACCCTAACCCTAACCCTCACCCTAAACCTAAACCTCAGCCTCATCTTAAACCTAATCCTAACCATAACACTTACCCTCACACTAACACTAACCCTAACCCTAACCTTCACACTCACTCTAATCCTCAACCTAAACCTTGCCTTCACCCTAACCCTCATCCTAACCCTCACCCTAACCCTAACCCTAACCCTCAAACTAACCCTAACCCTCACCCTAACTTTAACCCTAACACTCACCCTAAACCTCATCCTAAATATTACCCAAAACCTAACCCTATTCCTAAACCTCACCCTAACCCTAAACTTCACCTTCAACGTAACCATAAACCTAAACATAACCCTAAAAATAACCATAACCCTAACCTTTATCCTAACCCGCACCCTCACCCTAACCCTAACCCTAACCCTAAACCTAACCCTCACCCTAAACCTAACCCTCACCCTCTACGTAAACCTATACAAAACCCTAACACTTACCCTCATCCTAACACTAACCCTAACCCTAAACCTCACAATCACTCTAACCCTCACCCTAAACCTTAACCTCACCCTAAACCTCATCCTAACCCTCACTCTATCCCTAACCCTAACCCTCAAACTCACCCTAACCCTCACCCAACCCTAACCCTACCCCTCATCCTAACTCTCAACCTAACCCTAAACCTAACCTTGATACTAACCCTAGCCCTAACCCTAAACCTCACCTGCACCCTAACACTCACTGTTACCCTTAAACTTACATTAAACCTAACCCTCACCCACACCCTAACCCTCAGTCTCACCCTCTCCGTCAGCCTCAGCCTAACCCTAACCCTAACCCTAAACCTAACCCTCACACTCACCCTCACCCTAACCCTAACCCTAAGCCTCACCGTCACCTTCAACCTCACCCTAACCCTCACCCTAAAGCTAAACTTCCCCTCACCCTAACACTCAACCTAACCCTTACACTCACCATAACACTAAGCCTAACCCTAACACTAACTCTCACACTAACCCTCATCCTTAACCACCCTATCATTAACCCTAACCCTAACCCTCACAGTCACCATCACACTAACCCTAACCCTAAGCCTCAAACTCACCCTCAACCTCACCCTAAAGCTAACCCAAACCCTCAAACCAACCTTTACGCTCACCCTCACACTAACCCTCACCCTCATCTTAAACATCAGCCTAACCGTAACCCTCACCCTAATCCTCAGCATAACCCTCACCCTCACCCTAAATCTAACCCTCAACCTAACCCGAACCCTAAACCTAACACTTACACTAACCCTAACACTAGGCCTAACCCTAACACTAACACTCACACTAACCCTTAACCTCACCATAAACCTAACCATCACCCTAAACCTAACCCTAAACCTCTCCCTCAGCCTACCCCTCACATTAACCCTAATACTAACCCTCACCCTCACCCTAAACCTAACCCTCAACCTAAACCTAACCCTCAACCTCATCTAACCCGCACCCTAAAGCTAAACCTAACCCTCACCCTAAACCTCAACCTCACCCTCACCCTAACCCTAATCCTCATCCTCACCATAACCTTCACTCTTACCCTAACCTTCAAACTCACCCTAACCCTCACCCTTACCCTTATTCTTACCCTCAACCTAATCCTTACCCTAAGCCTAACCCTCACCTTAATCTAACCCTAACCCTCAACCTAGCCCTCAACCTAACCCTAGTGCTAACCCTAACCCTCACCGTAACCCTAACCCTAACCGTTAAACTCACCCTAACCCTAACCCTAAAACTAACACTCAACCTCACCCTAAACCTCACCCTAACACTAACTCTCACCCCAACACTTACCCTCACCCTAACGCTAACCCTAACGCTAAACCTCAACTCACCAGCAACCTCACCGTATCCCTAACCATAACCCGAACCCTAACAATAACACTAACCCTAACCTTTAACCTAATCCTTACCCCAACCCACAACCTCACCCTCACCTTCACCCTAAATCTAACCCTAAACCTCTCCATAACCCTAACCCTCACTATAACCCTAACCTCACACTTACCGTAACCCTCACCGTAACCCTAAAACTAACCCTAACCCTCACCTTAAACCTCACCCTAACCCTAACGCTAACGGTAACTCTTAAAGTAACCATGAACCTCACCCTAACCCTAACCCTACCCCTCATCCTACCCATCATCCTAACCGTAACTCTAAACCCAAACCCTAACCCTAAACCTCACCTGCACCCTAACAGTCACGCTCACCCTCACCCTCACCCTAACTCTAAACCTCACCCTAACCAACAAACTATCCCTAACCCTCACCCTAACCCTAAGCCTGACACTCGCCTTAACCCTAAGCCTCACCCTCATCTAACCCTCAGTCTATCCCTAACACTAACCCTAACGCTCACACTCACCCTAAACCTAACCCTCACACACACCCTCACCCTCAGCTTAAACCTAAGCCTAACAATAACCCTAACCCTAACCCTCACAATCACCCTCACCCTAAGCCTAACCCTAACCCTAAACCTAACCCTCACCCTCACCCACACCCTATCCCTAACTCAAACCCTCAACCGAACCCTCACACTCAACCTCACCCTAACCTTCACCCTCAACCTAAATATCACCCTAAACCTAACCCTCACTCTAACCCTTAGCCTAACGCTCACCCTAACCCTAACCCACACACTCACCCTCACCTCAGGCTCACCCTAACACTAATCCTAACACTAACCCTCACCCTTACCCTCAACCTAAACCTATCCCTAACCCTAACCCTCACCCTAACCTTAACCTCCAACCTAACCCTAACCCTCACCATAACCCTAACGCTAACCCTAACCCTAACCCTGAACCTCACCCACATCCTCACCCTCAGCCTAAGCCTAACCCTATCCCTAACCCTCACACTCACCCTTACCCTAAAACTAACCCTAAGCCTCACCCTCACCCTCAACCTCACCCTAACCCTAACCCAAACACTCAACCGAATCTTCATCCTCACCCTCACCCTAACACTCACCCTCACCCTAAACATCAACCTAACCCTAACCCTCACCCTAAACCTCACCCTAATCCTAACCCTCACATTAACCTCAGCATTAACCTCACATTAACCCTCAGCTTAATCCTAAGCCTAACAATATCCCTAACCCTAACCCTCACAATCACCCTCACCCTAAGCCTAACCCTTACCCTCACCCTAACACTAAGCCTAACCCTAACTTGAACCCTCAGAGTAATGCTAACCCTCACAGTAGCCCTAACCCTCACCCTAACCCTAACCCTACCCCTCACCCTAACTCTAACCCTAACCCTTACCCTAACCCTCACACTAATCCTAACCCTTACTCTCACCCTCACCCTAACCCTCACTGTTACCTTAACCCTCACCCTAAAACTAACCCTCATTCTACACATCACCCTAACCATAACCCTCACCCTAACCCTAACCCTATCACTCACACTAACCCTAACACTCACACTAACCCTCAACCTAACCCTAACCTCCAACGTAACACTAACCCTCACCCTAACCCCAACGCTAACCCTCAACCTAACCCTAATGCTCACCCTAACCCTTACCCTCACTGTAACCCTAACCCTCACACTATCCATAATCCTTACCCTCACCCTAACCCTACCCCTTACCCTAACCCTCCCTGTAACCCTAACCCCAACCCTAACCCTCACCCTCACCGTCACCCTAACACTCACCCTAACCCTCAACCTTACCCTCACCATAACCCTAACCCTAACCAAAACCCTCATCCTCACCCTATACCTCACACTAACCCTAACCCTAATCCTCAATCTAACCCTAACCCTAACAATTACCCTAAACGTCACCTTAACCCTAACACTCACCCTTACCGTAACCCTGACCCTCAGCCTCACCCTCACCTTTACACTTACCGTCACGTTCATCCTAACCCGAACCCTAACCCGAACCCTCATCCTAACCCTTTCCCTACCCTAACCCTATCCATCACCATAACCTTAACCCCCACCCTCACCATCACCTTCATCCTAACCCTATGCCTAAGCCTAACCCTAACCCCAACCTACACCCTCACCCTAGCCCTCACACTAACCCTAATCCTTCCCCTAACCCTCATCCTAACCCTCACAATAAACCTAAGGCTAACCATCCCCCTAAGCCTAATCCTCACCATCACCACCCTCAGCCTAAGCCAAAGCCTAAGCCTAAACCTAACCCTAACCCCCAAACTCACCCTCACGCTAACCCTAATCCTAACCATAACCCTAACCCTAAACCTCAACCTAACCCTCAACCTAACCGTAACTTTAACCCTAACACTAACCCTAAGCCTAACCCTCACCCTAACCCTCTCCCTCAATCTAACTCTAACTCTAAAACTCACCCTCAGCCTATCCCTAATCCTAACTTTAACCCTAAACCTCACCCTAACACTAACCCTAACTCTCACCCTCACCCGCAACCAAACGGTAACTCTAACCCTAACCCTAACATTAACACTAATCTTAACCCTAAAACTAACCCTAACCCTAACCCTAACCTTCACTCTCAGCCTCAGCCTCACTGAAAATGTAACCCTAACCATAACAATTACAATAACACTAACCCTAATCCTAACCATCACCCTCACCATAACCATAATCCTAACCCTAAACCTCACCCTAACTCTAACTCTGACCTTGACTGTAACCCTAACCCTCATCTTAACCCTCACCTTAACCCTAACCCTAACCCTCACTCTAACCCTTAACCTCACCCTAATCCTAATACTAAGCCTAACCTAAACCTCACCCTAAACCTCACAGTCACCCTAACCATAAACTAAATCCTAACCCTCAACCTAAACCTCACCCTAACACTAGCCCTAAACTTAAACCTCATCCTAACCCTAACCGTATCCTTCATCCTCAAACTAAACCTAACCATAACCCTAAGCCTGACCCTAACAATAACCCTAACCCTAACCCTAACACTAACCCTCACCCTAAACCTAACCCTCAACCTCACAGTAACCTTAATCCTAACCCAAACCCTCACCCTAACCCTAACATTAAGCCTAACCCTAAACCTCATACTAACCCTTACACTCACACTCAACCTCACCCTCACCCTCACGCTAACCCTAACACTCAACCTAACCCTCACCCTAACCCTAACCCTAACCCACACCCTCACCTTCTACGCTAAACCTAACTCTAACCCTAACCCTAACCCTAACTGTAAACCTCACCCTCACCCTAAACCTAACTCTAATCCTAATCCTAAACCTCACCCTCACCTTAACCCTTACCCTCACCTTAACCCTTTCCCTAACCCTAACCCTAAACCTCACCCTCAGAGTAAACCTAACCCTAACCCTGAACCTAACCCTGAACCTAACCATAACCCTAACTTGAATCCTAAAGTCCACCCTAACCCTAACCCTCACCCTAAACCTAACCCTAACCCTAAACCTCACCCTAACCCTCACCCTCACTTTAACCCTAACCAAAACCCTAAACCTCAACCTAACCCTCACCCTAAGCTTAACACTAACCCTCACACAAACCTTAACCCTCACCCTAACCCTAACCCTACCCCTCACTCTAAACTTCATCTTAACGCTAACCCTAACCCTAACCCTAAACCTCAATGTAACAATAACCGTAACCCTCACCTTCACCCTCACCCTTAACTGAACTGTAACCATCACTCTAACCCTAACAATAACCCTAACCCTAAACTTAATCCTCACCCTCACCCTAACCCTAACCCTAACTCAAACCCTCACCCTCACCCTAACCCTCAGCCTCACCCTCAACCTCACCTTTATCCTAACCCTCACCCTCAACATAGCCCACACCCTCACCCTAACCCTAACCTAAACCTCACCGTCACCCTCAGCCTAAACCTAACCCTATCTCTAATTATAACCTAACCTTCACCCTCACCCAAAACCTGACCATAACCCTTACCCTCACCCTCACCCTAACCTTAACCATAAACCTCACACTAAACCTAACCCTCACCCTAAACCTAACCCTAACCCTCATCATAACCCTAAAGTTCACCCTCAACCTAGCCCTCACCCTAACCCAAAGCCTCACCCTAAACCTCACCCTCACACCACCCTCAAACTAAAACTAACCCTAACCCTCACCCTAAACCTAGACCTCACCCTAAACCTAACCTTCACCACAGCTCTCATCCTAACGCTAAACCTAACACTCAACCTCACCCTCATCCTCACCCTCAGCGTAACACTAACCCTATTCCTATTCCTAAACCGAAACCTCACCCTCACCCTAACCATCACCCTAATTCATTCCTTTACACTAATCCTAACCCTAACCCTAACCTTAACTCTCACACTAAACTTAACCTTCACCCTAACCAAAACCCTACCCCTTACCCTAACCCTCACCTTAACCCTAAAACTAACTCTCACCCTAAACCTCACCCTAAACCTCACAGTCACCTTAACCCTGACCCTAACCCTAATCCTAATCCTAACCATCACTCTAAAGCTAACCCTCACCCTCACCCTAATCCTCACCCTAAACCTCACCCTAATCCTTACCCTAACCCTCAGCCTAACCCACATCCTAACCCTCACCCTTACCCTAATCCTAACCTCCACCCTAACCCTAACGTTCACCCTAACCCTAACGCTAACACTAACCCTCACGCTCACCCTCACCCTCTCCTTAACCCTAAGCGTAAACCTAAGCCTTACCCTCACCCTTACCTTAACACTAAACCTAACCCTAACCCTCACTCTAACAGTAACCCTCAACCTCACCCTCACCCTAACCCTCACCCTTACTTTATCCTCACCCTAAACCTAACCCTGACATTAACCCTAATACTCACCATAACTGTAACCCTACCCCTAACTCTAACCCTCACCCTAACTTTAAACCTAACCCTAACCCTAACCCTCACCCAAAACCTCACCCTCATACCACCCTCAAACTAACTCTAACCCAACCCTAAACCTTACACTAACCCTCACCCTCACCCTAACCCTCACCCTCACAGTAACATTAACCCTAACCCTAACCCTCACCCTAAACCTAAACCTAACACTAAACCTCACCCTAAGCCTCACCCTAATCCTTACACTCACCATAACCCTAAACCTAACCTTCACACTAACCCTAACGCTCACGCTAAACCTAACCTTAACCCTAACCCTAAACCTCATACTAACCTTAACACTCACCCTCAACCTCACCCTCACCCTCACCCTAACCCTAACACTCACACTAACCCTCACCCTAACCCTAAACATAACCCTAACACACACATTCACCCTCTACGCTAATCCTAACCCTAACCCTAAACCTAACACTAACCGTAACCCTCACCCTCAACCAAAACCTAACCATAACCCTAATCCTAACCCTAATAATAACCCCAACCCTAACTCTAATCCTAACCAAAACCCACACCCTAACCTTAACCCTAACCCTAAACCTCACCCTAAACCTAAACCTCACCCTCACTGTAACCCTAACCCTAAACCTAACCCTCACCCTCACCCTAACCCTAACCCTAATCCTAATCCTAAACCTCACCCTCATCTTAACCCTTACCCTAACCCTAACCCTCACCCTAACCTTAACCCTCACCCTCAGCGTAAACCTAACCCGAAACCTAAACCTAACCCTCAACCTAACCATAACCCTAACTCTAATCCTAAACTACACCCTAACACTAACCCTCACCCTAATCCTAACCCTAACCTTAAACCTCAACCTAACCCTCACCGTCACCCTGACCTTAACCCTAACCAAAACCCTAACCCTCTAACTATCCCTCACCCTAACCCTAAACCTAACCCTCACCCTAACCCTCAAACTAACTCTAACCGTCACCCTAACCCTAACCCTACCCCTCACCCTAAACTTCATCTTAACACTAACCCTAAACCTAATCCTAAACCTCACCGTAGCCCTAACCATAACCCTTACTTTCACCCTCATCCTAAACTGAATTGTAACCCTCATTCTAACCCTAACAATAACCCTAACCCTAATCTTAATCCTCACCCACACCCTAACCCTAACCCTAACCCAAACACTCACCCTCACCCTCACCCTCAACCTCACCTTCACCCTAACACTCACCCTCATCTTAGTCCTCACCCTCACCCTAACCCTAACCCTAAACCTCACCCTCATCCTCAGCCTAAACGTAACCCTATCTCTGATCATAACCCAAACCCTTACCCTCACCCAAAACCTCACCATAGTTCTTACCCTCACCCTCACACTAACCTTAACCGTAAATGTCACACTAAACCTAACCCTCACCCTAAACCTAACCCTAACCCTCATCATAGCCCTAAAGTTCACCCTCAACCTAGCCCTCACCCTAACCCAAATGCTCACACTAAACCTCAACCTCACATCACCCTCCAACTAAACCTAAACCTAAACCTAGCCCTCACTCTAAACCTAACCTTCACCCTAGCACTCACCCTAACCCTAAACCTAACGCTCACCCTCACCCTCATCCTCACCCTCAGCGTAACACTAACCCTATCCCTATTCCTAAACCTAAACCTCACCCTCATCCTAAAAATCACCCTAATTCTTTCCCTCACACTAATCCTAACCCTATCCCTAACCTTAACTCTCACACTAAACCTAGCCTTCACCCTAACCGTAACCCTACCCCTTACCCTAACACTCACCTTAACCCTAAACCTAACCCTCACCCTAAATCTCACCCTAAACCTGACCCTAACCCTAATCTTAACCCTAACGCTCACTCTAAAACTAACCCTCACCATCACCCTAAACCTCACCCTAATCCTAAACCTCACCCTCAGCCTAAGCCACACCTTAACCCTCACCCTAACCCTAATCCTAACCTCCACCCTAACCCTAACGTTCACCCTAACCCTAATCCTAACCCTAACCCTCACCCTCTCCTTAAACCTAAGCCTAACCCTAACCCTCACACTCACCCTTACCTTAACACTAAACCTAACCCTAACCCTCACTCTAACAGTAACCCTAAACCTCACCCTCACCCTAACCCTCACACTTACTTTATCCTCACCCTAATACTAACCCTCACATTAACCCTAATACTCACCATAACTGTAACCCTACCCCTAACCCTAAACCTCACCTTAAATTTAACCCTAACCCTAACCCTAACCCTCACCCCAAACCTCACCCTCATTCCACCCTCATCCTAACCCTCAACCTAACACTAACCCTAACACTCACCCTCACTGTAAACTTGACCCGATCCTGAACACTCACCCTAACCCTATCCCTAACACTCACCCTAACCATAGCACTCACACTGATCCTCACCCTCAGTGTAACCCTAAGCCTAACCCTAAACCTAAACAAAATGCTAACACTCAACCTAACCCTAACACTCACACTCACCATAACCCTAACCCTAACTCTCACCCAAACCTTAAACTTAAGCAAACCCAAACTCTCACCCTAACCCTATCCCTAACCCTCACCCTAACCCTAACACTCACCCTGAACATCACCCTCAGTGTAACCTTAAGCCTAACCCTTAACCTAACCCAAAAACTAACCCTCAACCTGACCCTAACCCTCTAATTTCCCATAACCCAAACCCTAACTCTCACCCTAACCCTAAACCTAAACCTAACCCTAACACACACACACACACACACACACACACACACACACACACACGCCCTCACCCTAACACTAATCCTATCAAAACCCTAACCCTAACCCTAACACTAACCTTAAATCTAACCTACCCCAAACCCTAACCCTAACTCTAACCCTAAACCTCACCCTCACCCTAACCCTAACTCTAACCCTAAGCCAAACCTTAAACCTCACTCTAACCCTAACCCTAACCCTCACCCTCACCCGCACATTAACCTTAACCCTGAACCTAACCCTAACAATAACCCTAATTCTAATCCTAAACCTCACCCTAAACATAACCCTCAACCTAAACCATTACCTCACCCTAACACTTACCCTCACCCTAACACTAACCCTAACCCTAACACTAACCCTCACACTAACCCTAACCCTAACCCTAACCCTAACCCTAAACCTCAACCTAACCCTCACCCTCAACCTAACCCTTAACCTGACCCCAATCCTAAACCCCACCCGAACCCTAAACCTAACCCTCAATCGCAAACTCACCCTCACCGTACCTCTAACACTAACCCTAACAATAACACTAACACTAACCCGAACCATCACCCTAACCCAAATCCTCACCCCCACCCTCACCCTCAGCCTACCATTAAGCCTAAGCCTAACCCTCACCCTAACCCTCACACTCACCTTCACCCTAACCCTAATCCTAAACCTAACCTTATCCCTAAACCTCAACCTAACCCTCACCCTCACCCTAACCCTAACACTAACCCTAAGCCTAAACCTCACCCTAACCCTCCCTCTAAACCTAACTCTAACCATAAACCTCACCCTCACCCTAAGCCTAACCCTAAACCTAACCCGAAAACTTACCCTAACCCTAACTTTCACCCTCACGCTCAACCTCACCGTAACTCTAACACTAACCCTAACAATAATCCTAACCCTAACACTAACCATAACCATAAACATAACCCTCAACCTCAGCCTCACCCTCACCGCAAACTTAACCCTAGACATAATACCAGCCATAACCCTAACCCTAACACTAACCCTAACACTAATCCTCACACCCACCCTCACACTCAGCCTAAGCCTAAGCCTAACCCTAAACCTAACACTAACCCTAACACTCACGCTAACCCTAACCCTAATACTAACCCTAACTATAACCCTAAATCTCACCCTCACCCTAACCCGAACTCTAACCATAACCCCAAACCTAACAATAACCCTAAACGTAACCCTAACCATAACACTCACCCTAACCCTAACTCTCACACTAACACTTACCCTCACCCTAAAACTAACCCTAATCCTAACACTAACGCTCACACCAACCCTAACCATTACCTAACCCTAAACATCACCCTAACATGAACCCTAAAGCTCACCCTCACCCTAGCCCTCAATCGAACCCTAAACCTCATCCTCACCATAAACCTCACACTAACCCTAACACTAATCCGCAATCTAAACCTCACCCGCACCCTAACCCAATCACTAACCCTCACCCTAACCCTAACCCTCACCCTTACCGTAACCCTCAACATCAGCCTAAACCTCACCTTTACCCTTACCGTCACCCCCACTAAACCCGCACCTTAACCCTAACCCTCACTGTAATCCTCACCCTAACACTAACTCTACCACTAAACCTCACCCTAACCCTAACCCTAACCCTAACTCTAACCCTAACCCTAACACTAACCTCACCCTAACCCCATCCCTAAACCTAACCCTCACCCTCACGATAACCGTAACCCTAACACTAACCCTAACCCTAATCCTGACCCTAACTCTCACCCTAACCCTAACCCTAACACTAAAACAAACCCTAACCTTAACCCTGTCACCCTAACCAGAACTCTAACACTAACCCTAACGGTATACCTCACCCTAACCCTCACCCTAACCCAAACTCAAACCCTAAACCTCACTCTCATCCTAACCCTCACTCTAACCCTAACCCTAATGCTCACACTCAACCTAACTCTAACCATAACCCTCACACTCACCCTCACCCTCAGCTTAAACGTAAGCCTAAAAATAAACCTAACCATAACCCTCACACTCACCCTCACCCTAAACCTAATCCTAAGCGCAAACCTAGCCCTCTCACTCAACCTCACCCTCACCCTCACCCTAACCCTAACCTACAACCTCAACTGAACCTGAACATTCACTCTCACCCTAACTCTCACCATCAACCTAAACATCACCCTAAACCTAATCCTCACCATAACACTTTGCCTAACCCTCACGCTAACCCTAACCCTCACCCTCACCCTTACCCTCAGGCTAACCCTAAACCTAATCCTAACCCTCACCCTCACCCTCAACCTAACCCAATCCCTAACGCTAACCCTCACCCTAACCCTAACCTCCAACCAAACCCTAACACTCACTCTAACACTAACGCTAACAAGGACCCTAACCCTTACCCTCACCCTAACCCTTACCCTCACCCTAACCCTAACCCTCACCCTAAACCTAACCCTCACGCTCACAGTCACCCTAAAAGCCTAAACTTAAACCTAAGCCTAACCCTATCCCTAACCCTCACACTCACACTCACCCTCACCCTAAACCTAACCCTAAGTTTCACCCTCACCCTAAACCTCACCCTAACCCTAACCCAAACCCCCAACTGAACCCTCACCCTCACGCTCTCACCCTCACCCTAAACATCACCCTAACCCCAAACCTCACCCTTACCCTCACACTAGCCCTAAACCTCACACTAACCCTAAACCTCACCCTTAAACTAACCCTCAACCTAACCTATACCCTCAACCTAACCCTAAGCCTAAACGTAACATAAACCCTCACAGTAAACCTAACCTCACCCTAACCCTAACCATGCCCCTCATCCTAACCCTCACTCGAACCCTAAACCCAACCCTTACCCTCACCCTCACTGTCACCCTAACACTCACCCAACCCTAACTTTCACCCAAACCCTAACCCTCACACTCTCCTGAACCTTCACCCTCACTCTAACACTCACCCTTATCCTAACCATAACCTTCACCCTAACCTTAACCCTATCAGTCACCCTCACACTCACCCTCACCGTCAGCCTAACTCTAAACCTAACAGTACTCCTAACCTTAAACGTCACCCAAACCCTCAGCTTAACCCTAAACCTAACCATCACCGTTACCCTAACCCTAACCCTCACCGACACCCTAGCATTCACCCTAACCTTAATCCTAACCCGAAACCTCACAGTAAACCTAACCCTCACCCTAACCCTCACCCTAAGCCTAACCCTAACCCTAACCTTCACCCTAACCATAACCTTCACCCTAACCCTCACCCTAAGCCTAACCCTAACCCTAACCCTCACCCTAACCCTAAACCTTACCCTCAACCTAACCCTCAACCTAACCCTAACCCTAGCCCTAACCCTAATGCTAACCCTAACGCTCACCCTAACTGTAACCATACTCCTCAACGTAAACCTCATCCAAAACATAACCCTAACCCAAACCCTCAAACTAACCCTAACCGTAACACTCAACCTAACTCTAATCCTCACCCACACCCTCACCATCATTCTCAGCCTAAACCTAACATTAAACTTAATCCTAATCCTAAGCCTCACCCTCACCCTAACCCTCACCCTAACCGTTAACCACACCCTCACCCTAACCCTCACCATAATTCTAACGCTAACCCTAAAAATAAAAATAATCCTAACCCTCACCCTAACCCTCACCCTAATGCTAACACTCACCCTCACCCTAACCCTAACCCCCACCCTAATGTAACCCTCACCCTCACCATAACCCTAACCCTCATCCTAACCCTCACCCTAACCCTAAAGGTAACCCTAAACCTTACCCTAACACTAAAACTAATCCTCACCCTAGCCCTCACCCTAACCCTAGTCGTAACCCTAATCCTCATCCTAACCCTCACCATAACCCTAAACCTAACCCTCACCCTAACCCTAACACTAAGCCTCAACCTAATCCTAACCCTCACACTCACCGTAACCCTAACCCTAACTCTCACCCTAACCCTAAACTTAACCGAACCCTAACTCACCCTAAACCTAACACTTACCCTCACCCTAAGCCTAAACCCTCACCCTCATCCTAACCCTAAGCCTAACCCTAACCCTAACCCTCATACTCATCCTAACCCTTACCCTAATCCTAATCCGAACCCTAAGCCTAACCCTCACCCTCACCCTAAACCTCACCCTAACTCTAACTCTAACACTATCCCTAACCCTAACCCGCAACCTCAGCCTCACCCTTACCCTAACTCTAACGCTAAATATCACCCACACCCTAACCCTAACCCTAACCCTAACTCTCACCCTAACCCTAACCCTAAACCTCACCCTCACCCTAGCCCTCACCCTAACCCTAATCCTAACCCTCATCCTAACCCTCACCCTAACACTAACCCTAAAACTCACCCTCACCCTAAATTTCAACCGAACCCTAACTCTCACCATAACCTATCCCTAACCCTCATCCTAACCCTAAACCTCAACCTGAACCTCACCCTCAGCTTAACCCTAAGCCTAACCCTAAACCTAACCCAAATGCTAACCCTCAACCTAAAACTAACCCTCACCCTCACGCTCACTGAAACCCTAACCCTAAATCTCACCCTAACCCTAAACTTAACCGAACCCTAACTCTCACCCTAACCCTAACCCTTACCCTCACCCTTACCCTAACCCTCACCCTCAGCCTACCCCTAAGCCTAACCCTAACCCTAAACCTAACCCTCACACTCACCCTAACCCATACCCTAATCCTCACCCTAACCCTCATCCTAACCCTCCCCATAACCCTAACTCTCACCTTAACCCTAAGCCTCTACCTCACCCTCACCCTCACCCTCCGCCTAAAACTAAGATTAAACCTAACCCTCACCCTAACCCTCACAATCACACTAATCCTAACCCTAATCCTAATCCTAACACTAACCTTAACCCTCACCCTCAACCTAACCGTGACCCTAACACTAACATTAAACCTAACACTAACCGTAACCCTAATCCTCAAAATCAGCCTCATCCTAACCTTAACTCTAACCCTAAACATCACCCTCACTCTCACCCTTACCCTACCACTAACCCTACACCTCACTCTAACCCTAACCCTAAACCTCACCCTCACCCGAGCCCTTACCCTAATCCTAATCCTAAAACTAACCCTCATCCTAACACTCCCCCTAAACCTAACCCTCACCCTCAACCTCAACCTTAGCCTAACCCTAATCCTAACCATAAACCTAACACTAACACACACACTCACCCTCGCCCT
The DNA here is from genome assembly GCF_024711535.1 of Dipodomys merriami. Taxonomy (NCBI): domain Eukaryota; kingdom Metazoa; phylum Chordata; class Mammalia; order Rodentia; family Heteromyidae; genus Dipodomys; species Dipodomys merriami. The sequence goes on along the minus strand of NW_027206293.1, from coordinate 201,647 downwards.
AACACTAATTCTATCCCTAACCCTAACCCTAACCATAACCCTCCCTCTAACTCTCACCCTAACCCTAACCCTAACACTAACTCTAAATCTAACCCTCAACCTATCCCACACCCTAACCAAACTCTAACCCTAAACCTCATCCTCACCCTAACCCTAACTCTAACCCTAACCCAAACCATAAACCTCACCCTACACCTAACCCTAACCCTCACCCTCACCCTCACAGTAACCTTAACCCTGAACCTAACCTTAACAATAAACCTAACCCTAATCCTAACCTTCACCCTAACCCTAAACCTAACACTAACCCTCACACTAACCCTAACCCTAACCCTAAACCTCAACCTAACCCTCACCCTCAAACTAACCCTAACACTCACCCTAACCTTAACCCTCAACCTCACCCTCCCCCTAACCCTATATCTAACCCTAAACCTCGCCCTCACCCTACCCCTAACCCTGACCCTAACCCTAAACCACAGCCTAAAACTAAATCTAACCCTCACCCGCACCCTCACCCTCACCGGAACTCTAACACTAACCCTAACAATAACACTAACACTAACCCGAACCATAACCCTATCCCTAATCCTCACCCCCACACTCACTCTCAGCCTACCATTAAGCCTAAGCCTAACCTTCACCCTAACCCTCACACTCACCCTCAACCTAACCCTAATCCTAAACCTAACCCTATCCCTAAACCTCAACCTAACCCTCACCTTCACCCTAACCCTAACACTAACCCTAAGCCTAAACCTCACCCTAACCCTCCCCCTAACACTAACTCTAACCATAAACCTCACCCTCACCCTAACCCTAACCCAAACCCTAACCCAAAACCTCACCCTAACCCTAACCTTCACCCTCACCCTCAACATCACCATAACTCTAACCCTAACAATAACAATAATACTAACACTAACCCTAACCCTAACCATAACCATAACCCTCACCCTCAGCCTCACCCTCATTGCAAACTTAACCCTAGCCATAACACTAACAATAACCGTAACCCTAAGCCTAACACTAACCCTAACTCGAATCCTCACACCCACCCTCACACTCAGCCTAAGGCTAAGCCTAACCAAAACCCTAACACTAACCCTAACTCTAACCCTAAATCTCATCCTCACCCTAAACCAAACTCTAACCCTAACCCCAAACCTAACAATAACCCTAAATGTAACCCTAAACATAACACTCACCCTAACCCTAAACCTCACACTAACACTTACCCTCACCCTAAAACTAACCCTAATGTTAACACTAACGCTCACACTAACCCTAACCATCACCCTAACCCTAAACCTCACCCTAACATAAACCATAACCCTCACCCTCACCCTAGCCCTCACCCTAACCCTAACGCTCATCCTCACCATAAACCTCACACTAACCCTAACACTAATCCTCAATCTAAACCTCACCCTCACCCTAACCGAAACACTACCACTCACCCTAACCCTAACCGTCACCCTTACCATAACCCTCACCGTCAACCTAACCCTCACCTTTACCCTTACCGTCACCCCCACCCTAACCCGCACCTTAACTCTAACCCTCAACCTAATCCTCACCCTAACCCTAACTCTACCCCTAAACCTCACCTAACCCTAACCCTAACCCTAACCCTAAACCTAACACTAAACCTCAGCCTAACCAGAACCCTAACCAGAACCCTCAACTTAACCATAACCCTAACAATAACCCTAATCCTGACCCTAACCCTAACCCAAACAATAACCCTAACCCTAACCCTAACCCTGTCACCCTAACCCGAACTCAAAAACTAACCCTAACCCTATGCCTCATCCTAACCCTCACCCTATCCCAAACTCTAACCCTAAACCTCGCCCTCACCCTAACACTCACTCTAAACCTAACCCTAATGCTCACACTCAACCTAACCCTAACCCAAAACCTCACACTCCCCCTCCCCCTCAGCTTAAACTTAAGCCTAGCAATAACCCTAACCCTAACCCACACACTCACCCTCAATGTACCCGTAACCCTAACCCTAACAATAACTGTAATCCTGACCCTAACTCTCACCCTAACCCTAACCCCAACACTAACACAAACCCTAACCCTAACCCTATCCCTGTCACCCTAACCCGAACTCTAACACTAACCCTAACACTATCCCTCACCCTAACCCTCACCCTAACCCAAAATCTAACCCAAAACCTCACCCTCACCCTAACCCTCACTCTAACCCTAACCCTAATTCTCACACTCAATCTAACTCTAACCCTAACCCTCACACTCACCCTCACCCTCAGCTTAAATCTAAGCCTAAAAATAACCCTAACCCTCACACTCACCCTCACCCTAAACCTAATCCTAACCCTAAACCTAGCCCTCTCACTCAACCTCACCCTCACCCTCACACTAACCCTAACCCAAACCCTCAACCGAACCCGAACACTCACCCTCACCCTAACTCTCACCATCAACCTAAACATCACCATAAACCTAACCCTCACCCTAACACTTAGCCTAACCCTCACCCTAACCCTAATCCTCTCCCTCACCCTCACCCTCAGGCTAACACTAAACCTAATCCTAACCCTCACCCTCATCTTCAACCTAACCATATCCCTAACGCTAACCCTCACCCTAACCCTAACCTCCAACCTAACCCTAACCCTCACCCTAACCCTAACCCTAACACTGACCCTAACCCTAACACTCACCCCAACACTTACCCTCACCCTAACCCTAACACTCACACTAACCCTAACCCTCACGCTCACAGTCACCCTAAGCCTAACCCTATCCCTAACCTTCCCACTCACCCTCCCCCTCACCCTAAACCTAACTCTAAGTTTCACCCTCATCCTAAACCTTACCCTTACCCTAACCCAAACCCTCAACTGAACCCTCACCCTCACCCTCACCCTAACACTCACCCTCACCCTAAACATCACCCTAAACCTAAACCTCACCCTTACCCTCACCCTAGCCCTGACCCTCACACTAAACCTAAAACTCACCTAAACCTAACCCTTACCCTCAACCTAACCCTAAGCCTAAACCTAACATAAACCCATACAGTAACCCTAACCCTCACCCTAACCCTCACCATAACCCTCACCCTCAGCCTCACCCTCATCGCAAACTTATCCCTAGCCATAACACTAACAATAACCCTAACCCTAAGCCTAACACTAACCCTAACTCGAATCCTCACACCCACCCTTACACTCAGCCTAAGGCTAAGCCTAACCATAACCCTAACACTAACCCTAACTCTAACTCTAAATCTCATCCTCACCCTAAACCGAACTCTAACCCTAACCCCAAACCTAACAATAAACCTAAGTGTAACCCTAAACATAACACTCACCCTAACCCTAAACCTCACACTAACACTTACCCTCACCCTAAAACTAACCCTAATGTTAACACTAACGCTCACACTAACTCTAAACATCACCCTAACCCTAAACCTCACCCTAATAAAACCATAACCCTCATCCTCACCCTAGCGCTCACCCTAACCCTAACCCTCATCCTCACCATAAACCTCACACTAACCCTAACACTAATCCTCAATCTAAACCTCACCCTCACCCTAACCGAAACACTACCACTCACCCTAACCCTAACCATCACCCTTACCATAACCCTCACTGTCAACCTAACCCTCACCTTTACCCTTACCGTCACCCCCAACCTAACCCGCACCTTAACTCTAACCCTCAACCTAATCCTCACCCTAACCCTAACTCTACCCCTAAACCTCACCCTAACCCTAACCCTAACCCTAACCCTAAACCTAACACTAAACCTCACCCTAACCCTAACCCTAACGCTCACCCTCAATGTAACCATAACCCTAACAATAACCCTAATCCTGACCCTAACTCTCACCCTAACCCTAACCCTAACAATAACCCTAACCCTAACCCAACCCTAACCCTGTCACCCTAACCCGAACTCTAATACTAACCCTAACCCTATCCCTCACCCTAACCCTCACCCTATCCCAAACTCTAACCCTAAACCTCACCCTCACCCTAACCCTCACTCTAACCCTAACCCTAATTATCACACTCAATCTAACTCTAACCCTAACCCTCACACTCACCCTCACCCTCAGCTGAAGCCTAAGCCTAAAAATAACCCTAACCCTAACCCTCACACTCACCCTCACCCTAAACCTAATCCTAACTCTAAACCTAGCCCTCTCTCTCAACCTCACCCTCACCCTCACACTAACCCTAACCCAAACCCTAAACCGAACCCAAACACTCACCCTCACCCTAACTCTCAGCATCAACCTAAACATCAACCTAAACCTAACCCTCACCCTAACACTTAGCCTAACCCTCACCCTAACCCTAACCCTCTCCCTCACCCTCACCATCAGGCTAACACTACACCTAATCCTAACCCTCACCCTCATCTTCAACCTAACCATATCCCTAATGCTAACCCTCACCCTAAACCTAACCTCCAACCTAATCCTAACCCTCACCCTAACCCTAACGCTAACACTGACCCTAACCCTAACACTCAACACAACATTTACCCTCACCCTAACCCTAACCCTCACACTAACCCTAACCCTCACGCTCACAGTCACCCTAAGCCTAACCCTAAACCTAAGCCTAACCCTATCCATAAACCTCACACTCACCCTCACCCTCACCCTAAACCTAACCCTAAGTTTCACTCTCACCCTAAACCTCACCCTTACCCTAACCCAAACCCTCAACTGAACCCTCACCCTCACCCTCACCCTAACACTCACCCTCACCCTAAACATCACCCTAAACCTAAACCTCACCCTTACCCTCACCCTAGCCCTGACCCTCACACTAACCCTAAACCTCACCCTAAACCTAACCCTTACCCTCAACCTAACCCTATAGCCTAAACCTAACATAAACCCTCACAGTAACCCTAACCCTCACCCTAACCCTAACCATAACCCTCACCCTAACCTTCACTCGAACCCTAAACCCAACCCCAACCCTCACCCTCACCGTAACCCTAACACTCACCCAACCCTAACTCTCACCCAAACTCTAACCCTCACACTCTCCCGAACCCTCACCCTCACTATAACACTCACCCTCATCCTCACCCTAACCCTCACCCTAATCCTAACCCGATCAGTCACCTTCACACTCACCCTCACACTCAGCCTAACTCTAAACCTCACAGTACTTCTAAACCTAAACGTCACCCAAACCCTCAGCTTACCCCTAAACCTAACCATGACCGTCACGCTAACCCTAACTCTCACCGACACCCTAGCATTCACCCTAACCCTAATCCTAACCCTAACCCTCAAACCAACCGTAACCCTCACCCTAACCCTGACCCTCACCGTCACCCTAATACTAACCCTCACCCTAAACTTAACCTTCACCCTAACCCGAACCTTCACCCTAACTCTCACCCTAAACCTAACACTAACCCTCACCCTAACCCTAACCCTCACCCTTACCATAAACCTTACCCTCATCCTAACCCTCACCCTAACCCTAACCCTATCCCTAACCCTACCGCTAACCCTAATGCTCACCCTAACCATAACCGTACCCCTCAAGCTAACCCTCATCCTAAACTTAACCCTAACCCAAACTCTCACCCTAACCCTAACACTAACACTCACCCTGATTCTAATCCTCACCCGCACCCTCACCTTCATCCTCAGCCTAAACCTAACCCTAACCCTAATCCTAACCCTAACCCTCACCCTCACCCTAACCCTCACACTAACCGTTAACCTCACCCTAACCCTAAACCTAACACTAACCCTCTACCTCACCCTAAACCTCACTCTAACACTAACCCTCACACTTACACTTACCCTCACCCTACCACGTACCCTCAACCTAACCCTCACCCTAAAACTGACACTCATCCTCACTCTAAACCTAACCCTAACCGAAAACCGCACCCCAACACTTACCCTCACCCTAACCCTCACCCAAACGCTAACCCTAACGCTTAACCTTACCTCACGTGCAACCTCACCATAACCTTAACCCTAACAATAACCCTAACCCTAACCCTAAACCTAATCCTTACCCTAAGGCACACCCTCACCCACACCTTCACCCTAAATCTAACCCATAAGCTCTCCATAACCCTAACCCTCACCCTAAAACTTACCCTTACCCTAACCCTCTCCATAACCCTAAACCTAACCCTCACCCTCACCTTAAAACTCACACTAAACCTAACGCTAACGGAAAACCTTAAACTAACCCTCAACCTCACCCTAACCCTAACCCTACCCCTCATCCTAACCATCATCCTAACCCTAACTCTAAACCCTCACCCTAACCCTAAACCTAACCCTAAACTTCACCTGCACCCTAACAGTCACGCTCACCCTCACCCTCACCCTAAGTATAAACCTCACGCTAACCATCAAATTATCCCTAACCCTCACCCTAACCATAAGCCTAACACTCACCCTAACCCTAAGCCTCACCCTCATCTAACCCTCAGTGTATCCCTAACACTAAACCTTATGCTCACACTCACCCTAACCATAACCCTCACACTCAACCTCACCTCAGCTTAAACCTAAGCCTAACAATAACCCTAACCCTAACCCTCACCCTCACCCTCACCCTAAGCCTAACCCTACCCCTAAACCTAACCCTCACCCACACCCTCACCCTAACCCTAACGCAAACCTTCAACCGAAACCTCACAGTCAGCCTCACCCTAACCCTTATCTACAACCTAAACATCACCGTAAACCTAACCCTCACTCTAACCCTTAGCCTAACCCTCAACCTAAACCTAACCCTCACCCTCACCCTCACCCTCAGGCTCACCCTAACCCTAATCCTAACCCTAACCCTCACCTTCACCCTCAACCTAAACCTATCCCTAACCCTAACCCTCACCCTAACCGTAACCTCCAACCTAACCCTAACCCTCACTATAACCCTAATGCTAACCCTAACCCTAACCCTAAACCTCACCCTCACCCTCACCGTCAGCCTAAGCCTAACCCTATCCCTAACCCTCACACTCACCCTCACCCTAAAACTAACCCTAAGCCTCACCCTCACCCTCAACCTCACCTTAACCCTAACCCAAACACTCAACCGAACCTTTACCCTCACCCTCACCCTAACCCTCACCCTCACCCTAAACATCACCCTAACCCTAACCCTCACACTAACCCTCACACTAAACCTAACCCTCACATTAACCCTAACCCTCACCCTAACCCTAACCCTCAACCTAACCTTACCCTCACACTAACACTAAGCCTAACCCTAACGTGAACACTCAGAGTAACCCTAAACCTCACCTTAACGCTAACCCTCACATTAAACCTCACCCTCACCCTAAACCTAACACTACCCCTCACCCTACCCCTCACTATAACCCTAATACCAACCCTAACACTCACCCTCACCGTCAGCCTAAAATCACACTAACCCTAACCATCACCCAAACCCTAAACCCTACACTCTCCAGAACCTTCGTCCTCACTCTAACACTCACCCTCACCCTAAACATAACCATAACACTAACCCTCACCATAACCGTAACCCTAACCCTCACCCTCATCCCAACCCTCACCCTTACCTTATCCTCACCCTAACCGTAACCCTCACACTAACCCTAAACTTAAATCTAACCATACCCCTCACTCTACTCCTCACCCTAACTCTAACCCTAAGCCTAACCCTAACCCTCACCTTAATCCTAACCCTTAAAATTACCCTCACCCTAACCCTCACCATTACCTTAATCCTCACCCTAACCCTAACCCTTATTCTACACATCACACTAACCATAACCCTCAACCTAACCCTAACCCTATCACTCATACTAACCCTAATACTCACCCTAACCGTCAACCTTACCCTCACCCTAACCCTAACCCTCACCCTAAACCTTAACCTCACCCTCACCCTAACCCTAAACCTCACCATAAACCTAAACCTAACCCTAAACCTCACCCTAGCCCTAATTCTAACCCTAACCCTCAACCGAACCCTAACCCTCATCCTCACCCTAAACCTCACATTAATCCTAAACCTAATCCTCAATCGAACCCTCACCCTAACCCTAACCCAAACCCTTACCCTAACCCTCACCATAACCCTAACCCTCACCCTTATCTTAACCCTTGCCCTCAGCCTAACCCTCATGTTTACCGTTACCATTACCCTCACCCTCACCCTCACCCTCACCCTCACCCTCAGCGTAACTCTCACACTAAACCTAACCCTCACCCGAACCGTAACCCTTCACCTTATCCTAACCCTCATCTTAACGCTAACCCTAACCCTCACCCCAACCCTCATCCTAAACCTCACCGCCACCCTAAACCTGACCCTAACCCTAATGATAAACCTAAACCTCACCAGAACCCTAATGCTCACCCTCACCCTAACCCTCGCCCTAACTCTCACCCTAATCCTAAGCCTAACTCTCAGCCTATCCCTCACCCTAACCCTAAGGATAACCCTAACCCTAACAATCACCCTAACAATCACCCTAAAACTAACCCTCACCCTAACCCTAAAACTCACCTAATCCTCACCCTAACCCTCACTCTCAACTGCACCCTCACCCTAACCCTAATGCTAACTCTAACACTAACCCTATTGCTCATGCTATCACTTACCCACACCAAAAACCTAACCCTAACCTTAAACCTCATCCTCACCCTAACCCTAAACCTAATCCTAACCCTCAACCTCACCTTATCCCTAACCCTAACCCTAACCCCCACCTAACCCTAACCCTAACCTACAACGTCACCCTAACCCTCAACATCATGCGAACCCTCACCCCAAAACCTAACCCTCACCCTCACCCTAACCCTAACCATCACCCTTACCGTAACCATCAGCCTCATCCTCACCCTCACCTTTACTCTTACCATCACGCTCATCCTAACCCTCACCCTTACCCCAAACCTCAACCTAACTCTCACCCTAACCCTAACCCTATCCATCACCATAACCTTAACCCCCAACCTCACTATCACCCTCATCCTAACCCTATGCCTAAGCCTAAGCCTAACCCTCACACTCACCCTCAACTTAACCCTAATCTTAACCCTAACCCTAACCCTAAACCTCAACCTAACCCTCACCCTAACCCTAACCTTAACCCTAACACTAACCCTAACCCTAACCCTCACCCTAACCCTCCCCCTCAACCTAACTCTAACTCTAAAACTCACCCTCACCCTATCCCTAATCCTAACGTTTACCCTAAACGTAACCCTAACACTAACCCTAATTCTCACCCTCATCCTCACCTAAACCGTAACTCTAATCCTAACCCTAACATTAACACTAATCTTAACCCTAAAAGTAACCCTAACCCTAATCCTAACCTTCACCCACAGCCTCACCCTCACTGCAAATGTAACCCTAACCATAACACTTACAATAACACTAACCCTAATCCTAACCATCAACCTCACCCTAACCCTAATCCTAACCCTAACCCTCAAACTAACCCTAACCCTAAACCTCACTCTAACCCTAATACTCATCTTAACCCTCACTATAAGCCTAACCCTAACCCTCACTCTAAACCTTAACCTCACCCTAATCCTAACACTAAGCCTAACCTAAACCTCACCCTAACCCTCACACTCAGCCTAGCCCTCACCCTAACTATAACCATAACCCTAACCCTAAACCTAACCCTCACCCTCACCCTCCAGCTAACCCTAACCTTATCCCTAATCCTAACCTTAACCCTCACCCTCACACTAACCCTCACTATAACCCTTAACCTCATTCTCACCCTCACCCTAACTGTAACCCTCACACTAAACCTAACCCTCAACCTAAACCTAAAACTACTCCTCACCCTAAACCTCACCCTAAACGTAACCCTAACCCTAAACCTCACCCTCACGCTAGCCTTCACCTTACCCCTAATTCTAACCCTAACCCTCATCCTCACCCTAAACCTCACACTAACCCTAACCCTAATCCTCAATCTAACCCTAACCCTAACCTTCACCCTAACCGTCACCCTAAACTTAACCCTCACCCTTACCGTAACCCTCACCCTCAGCCTCAGTCTCACCTTTACTCTTACCATCATGCTCATCCTAACCATCACCCTAACGCGAACCCTCATCCTAACCCTCACCCTACCCTAACCATATCCATCACCATGACCTTAACCCCCACGCTCACCATCACCCTCATCCTAACCCTATGCCTAAGCCTAACCCTAACACTAACCCTCACCATCACCCTAGCCCTCACCCTAACCCTAATCCTTCCCCTAACCCTCAGCCTAACCCTCAACCTAACCCTAAGGCTAACCTTTACCCTAAGCCTAATCCTCACCCCCACCACCCTCAGCCTAAACCTAAGCCTAAGCCTAACCCTAACCCTAACCCTCACACTCACCCTCACCCTAAACCTAATCATAAAACCCACCCTAACTCGAAACCTAAACCTCAACCTAACCCTCACCCTAAACCTAAACCTAACACTAACCCTCAACCTTACCTTAGTCCTCACCCTAACCCTCACCCCAAACCTAAACCTCACACTCACCCAAATCCGAACGTTAAACCTCACCCTAACCCTAACATTAACCCTAACCCTAACACTAACCCTCACAATCACCCTACCCTCAACCTAACCCTAATTGTCACCCTAAACTTCATACTAACCCTAAACCTAACCCAAGCCCTAAACCTCACCCTAACCCTAACCCTAACCCTCACCCTAAACCAAGCCCTAATCCTAACCCTCAGCCTATCCCTAAACTTAACCCTAACCCTAAAACTCACCCTCAGGATAGCCCTCACACTAACCCTCATCCTAAACCTAACCCGCATCCTAACCCTCACCCTAACCCTAACCCTAACACTCACCCTAACCCCAACCCTTGCACTCACCCTCAGCCTAACCCTGACTAAACCTAACCCTAACCCGAACCCTAAACCTCACACTCACCCTCAACCAAACCATAATCCTAAAACTAACCCTATCCCTAACCCTAAACTTCACCCTAAAACTCAACCTAACCGTAACCCTAACACTAACCCTAACACTAACACTCACATTAACCCTCACCTTAACACAAACTCTAACCCTAAACCTCACCCTAACCCTAACCCTAACCCTCAACTCACCCTCTCCCTCAGCCTATCCTTAAGACTAACCCTAACCCAAACCCTAACCCTAATACTCACCCTCTCCCTAACCCTCAGGCTTACCCCAAGACTAACCCTAACCCTAAACCTAACCCTAAACCTCACCCTAACCATAACCCTCACACTCACCCTAAACCAAACCCTAACCCTAACCCTCACACAAACCATAAGCCTAACCCTAAACCTAACCCTAACCCTCACACTCACACTCAACCTAAACCTAATCCTAAACCTAACCCTATCCCTAACCCTAACCCTCACACTAACCCACACCCTAGTGCTCACCCTAACCCTAATCCTAACCCTAAACCTCAACCTAACCCTCACCCTAACCCTAACCCTACCCTAACGCTAACTCAAAGCCTCACCCTCATGCTAGGCCTAGGCTTAAACCTAAGCCTAACCCTAACCCTCACCTAACCCTAACCCGAACATTAACCCTAACTCTAACCCTCACCCTCAGGCTAGCCCTCACCCTAACACTAATTCTAACATTAATCCTCATCCTAACCCTCACCCTAACCCTAACCCTAACCCTCACACTAACCCTAGCCCTAACCCTAATCCTAACCATCAACCTAATCCTAACCCTCATTCTCACTGTAACCCTAACCCTAACCCTAACCCTAAACCTAAACCTAAACATAACTGGAACTCTATCTCTCCCTAACTCTAACCCTAACCCTCAGCCTAATGCTAACCCTGACCCTCAGCCTAACCCTAACCCTAATCCTAACCCTCCCACTCATGCTAACCTTTACCCTAAACCTGAACCTAACCCTAAGCCTAACCCTCAAACTCACCCTAACCCTCACCCTAACCCTAAATCTAACAATAACCCTAACCCAAACCCTCACAATCAGCCTCACTCTAAACCTAACTCTAACCCTAAAAATCACTCTCACCCTAACCCTAACCCTAAACCTCAACCTAAACCTCATCCTCACCCTAGCCCTCACCCTCACCCTAATCCTAACCCTCACTCTAACCCTAACCCTCACCCTCAATGTAACCTTTACCGTACCCCTCACCCTAACCCTAAACTTAACCCAAAACCTAACCCTCACCCTCACCCTAACCCTAACCCTCACCCTAAGCCTAACCCTCACCCTCAGCCTCAGACTCAGCCTAAGCCTAAGCCTAAGCCTATCCTTAACACTAACCGTCACACTCTCCCTAAACCTAACCCTAATCCTAATCCTAACACTAACCCTAACCCTCACCCTCACCCTATCCCTCAATTTAACCCTAACCCTAACATTAATGCTAAAATTAATCCTCAATCTCAGTCTCAACCTAACCCTAACTCTAACCCTAAATCTCACCCTCACCCTAACCCAAACCCAAAACCTCCCCCTAACCCTAACCATAAACCTCACCCTCAACCTAGCCCTCCCCCTAACCCTAATCCTAACACTAACCCTCATCCTAACCCTCCTCCTAACCCTAACCTTAACCCTCAACCTAACCCTAACCCTCACCCTCAGCCTGACCCTCAGCCTAAGCCTAAGCCTAACCTTAAACCTATCCCTCACACTCACCCTAACCCAAACCCTAATCCTAATGCTGACACTAACCCTAACCCTCACCCTCACCCTAAACCTCACCTTAACCCTAACCCTAACATTAACCCTAAACCTAACCAAAACCCACAGCCTCACCCTAACCCTAACTCTAACCCTAAACGTCACCCTGACCCTAACCCTAACCCTAACCCTAAACGTCACCCTAACCCTAAACCTAAACCTCACCCTCACCCTAGCCCTCACCCTAACCCTAATCCTAACCCTAAACCTCATCCTAACCCTCCCCCTAAACCTAAGCATAACCCTCACCTTAACCCTAATGTTCTGACCCTCAACCTCACCCTCAGCATAAACCTAAACCTAACCCTAACACAAACACTCACCCGCAGCCTAAGCCTAAGCCTAACCCTAAACCTAACCCTAAACCACACACTCACCCTCAGCCTAACCCTAATCCTAATCCTAACCCTAACCCTATCCCTCCCCCTAACTTTCAACTTTACCCTACCCTACCACTAACTCTAACCCTAACCCTCAACCTAACCCTCACCCTAACGCTGACTCTAACCCTAAACCTCACCCTCACCCTAACCCTAACTCTAACCCTAACCCAAAACATAAACCTCACCCTAACACTAACCCTAAACCTCACCTTCACCGTAAGTGTAAATATAAACGTTACCCTAACAATCACCCTAAACCTAACCCTAGCCCTCATCCTAACCATATCCTTCACCCTAAGCCTAACCCTCACCCTAACACTTACCCTCACCCTAACCCTAACCCGAACCCTCACACTCACTCTAACCTTTAACCTAATCCAAATCCTAACCCTAAGCCTAACCCTCACACTCACCCTCACCACAACCCTAAACCTAACCTTAACCCTCAACCTAACCCTTAGCTTCACCCTCACCATAACCCTTACCCTAACCCTCAACCTGATCATAAACTTAACCTGAAACCTAACTCTCACCCTAACGCTAACCCTAATGCTAACCCTAACCCTAAACCTCACCCTCACCCTCACCCTCACCTTCACACTAACCCTAACCCTAACCCTCAACCTAACCCTCATCCCAACCCTCTCTAACCCTAAACCTAACCCTCACCCTAAACCTAACTTTAAACCTAACCCAAACCCTAAACCTCACCCTAACCCTCACCCTCAACCTCACCATAACTGTAACCCTAAACCTAACCCTAAAAATAACCCTAACCCTAATCCTAACCCTCACCTTACCATAACCCTCACCCTAACTCAAACCCTCACCATAAAACTTACACTCACCCTAACAATAACCCTAACCCTAAACCTCAACCTAACCCTCACCTTCACCCTAACCCTAACACAGACCCTAATCCAAAAACTCAGCCTCCTTTTCCTCCTAACCCTATATCTGAACGTAAACCTCACCCTCACCCTAACCCTAAACTTAACCCTAAACAACACCCTAACCCTAACCCTAATCCACACCCGCACCCTCAATTTCATCATAACTATAACCCTAACCCTAAAAATAAAACTAACCCTAACCCTAACCATCAACTTAAACCTAATCCTCACCTCCACAATCACCATCAGCCTAAACCTTAGGTTAAGCCTAACCCTCACCCTAACCCTCACACTCAACCTCACCCTAACCCTAAACCTAACCCTAACCCTATCCCTAAACCTCAACCTAACCCTCACCCTCACCCTAACCGTAACACTAACCCTAACCCTAAACCTCACCCTAACCATCCCCCTAACCCTAACTCTAACCCTAAACCTCACCCTTACCTAACCCTCACCCTAACCCTAAACCTCACCCTAAACCTCACCCTAACCCTAACCCTCACCCTCACCCTCCACCTCAACGTAACTCTAACCCTAACCTTAACAAGTACACTAATCCTAAACCTAAAACTAAACCTAACCCTAACCATAACCCTCACCCTCAGCCTGACCCTCACAGCAATCTTAACCCTAACCGTAACACTAAAAATAACCCTAACCCTAAACCTAACCCTAATTCTCACCCCCACCCTCATCCTCAGCCTAACCCTAAGCCTAACCTTAACCCTAACCCTAACCCTCACCGTAACCCTAAACCTAACCCTAACCCTACACCTAACCCTAAACCTAAACTTAACCATAACACTAAACCTAACCCTAATCCTCAGCTTCACCTTCACCCTAACCCAAACCTAATTCGAACTCTCACCCTAAACCTAAGCCTAACCATAACCCTAACCTTAACCTTCACACTCACTCTACCCTAACCCTAATCCTAAACCTAACTATATCCCTAAACATAACCCTTACCGTAACCCTCACCATAGCCCTCACCCTAACCCTAATCCTAACCCTAAACCTCATCCTAACACTCATACTAACCCTAACCCTAACCCTCACCCTCATGCTCGGCCTAAGGCTAAGCCTAAGAATAAGCCAAACCGTACACCTGACATTCACCCTAACCCTAACCCTAACACTAACCCTAACTCTAAACCTAAACCTCACTCTCAACCTAACCCTAACTCTATCCCTAAACCTAAACCTAAACCTCATCCTAACCATAACCCTAACCTTCACCCTCACCCTCACCGTAACCCTCACCCTAACACTAACCCTCACCCTAACACTTACCCTCACCCTAACACAAACACTAACACTAAGAGTGACCCTCACACTAAGCTAACCATCACCCTAACCTAAAACCTAACCCTAACCCTAACCCTCACCCTCACCCTAGCCCTCACCCTAACCCTAAACCTCATCCTCACCCTAAACCTCACCCTAACACTAACCCTCATCCTCATGCTCAGCCTAAGCCTAACCCTAAGCTTAAGCCTAACTGTAAACCTGACCCTCACCCTAACCCTAACCCTAACACTAACCCGAACTCTAAACCTAACCCTCACCCTCACCCTCACCCTCAGCATAAACCTAAGGCTAACCCTAACCCTAACACTAACACTCAACACTCAACCTAACACTAACACTAACCCTAATCCTAACACTAACACTAACCCTCACCCTCACCCTAACCCTAACACTAAAACTAAGCCTAACCCTCACCCTCAGCCTCACCCTAACTCTAATTCTAACCCTAAACTTCACCCTCACCCTAACCCTAACGCTAAACCTAACCCTAACCCTAACCCTAACCTAACCCTCCCCCTAACTCTCACCCTAACCCTAACACTAAACCTAACCCTAACACTAAACCTCACCCTAACCCTAACCCTAACACTCACCCTAACCCAAACCCTCACCCTCACCCTCAGCTTAAACCTAATCCTAACCCTAACGCTAAACCTAACCCTCACACTAACCCTACCCCTAACCCTAATCCTAATCCTAACCCTAACCCTATCCCTGACCCTCACCCTAACCTTCACCATAACCCTAACCCTAACACTAAACCTAACCCTAACCCTCACCTTCAACCTCACTAACCCTAAACCTAACCTGAACACACACACTCACCCTTACCCTAACCCAATCCTATCCCTAACCCTAACCTTAGCCCTAATCCTCCACCTGACTCTCACCCTCACCCTAACCCTAACACTAAGCCTAACCCTAAACCTCAACCTAACCCTCACCCTAACCTTAATTCTAACCCTAAATCTCACCCTCACGCTAACCCTAACTCTAACCCTAAACCTCACCATAACCCTAACCCTAAACCTCACCCTCACCCTAACCCTAACCCTAAGCCTAATGCTAAATGTAACCCTAAACCTAAACCTTACCCTAACACTTACCCTCACCCTAACACTAACACTAACCCTCACATTAATGCTAACCATCACCCTAAACCTAAACCTCACCCTAACCCTAACCCCAAACCAAAACTTCACCCTGGCCCTCCTCCTAACCCTAACCCTCACCCTGACAATAAACCTCACACTAACCCTAACACTAATCCTCAATCTAACCATTACACTCACCCTAAACCTAAACGGAACCCTCACCCTTACCATAACCCTCACCCTCAGCCTAACCCTCACCTTTACTCTTACTGTCACCCTCATCCGAATTCTCACCTTAAACCAAACCCTCACCCTAAACCTCACCCTAACCATTACCCTAACCATCACCCTAACCCTAAACCTCACCCTCAACTTCAGCCTCAGCCTAACCCTAAGCCTAATCCTAAACCTATCCCTAATCCACACACTCACCCTAGCTCTCACCCTAACCCTAATCCTAACCCTAACCCTCATCCTAACACTTAACCTAATGATAACCTGAACCATCATTCTAAACCTAATCCTTATCCCCACCCTCACCCTCAGCCTAACCCTAAGCCAAAGACCAACCCTAACCCTAACCCTCACACTCACCCTCAACTTAAACCTAATCCTAAACCTAAGCCTAACCCTCACAGTAACCCTCACCCAGCGCTCACACTAACCCTAATCCTAAACCTAAATCTCATTCTAACCCTCACCTTAACCCTAAACCTAACCCTCACAATAGCCCTAACCCTAACACTCAGCCTAACCCTAAGCCTCACCCTCACCCTCACCCTCAGCAAAACCCTAACCCTAATCCTAACCCTCAATCTCACCCTAACCCTTATCCAAATCCTAATCCTAACCCTAAGCCTAACACTCAACCTCAACCTAACCCTCACCCTAACCATAAATCTAACACTAACCCTAACCCAAACCCTCATAATCAGCCTCAAAATAACCCTAACTCTAACCCTAAATCTCACTCTCACCATAACCCTAATCCTAACCATAAACCTCACCCAAACCCTAACCCTAACACTAAACCTCATCCTGACCCTAGCCCTCACCCTAAACCTAATCCTAACCCTAACACTCATCCTAACCCTCACCCTAACACTGACCCTAACCCTAAACCTCACCCTCACTGTAACCCTTACCTTACACCTCACCCTAACCCTAAAGTTAACACAAACCCTAAATGTCACACTAACCGTAACCCTAACCTTCACACTAAGCCTAACCCTCAACCTCAACCTCAGCCTCAGCCTAAGCCTAACCCTCACCCAAACCCTAACCATATATCTCGCCCTCACCCTAGCCCTAACCTTAACACTCACCCTAACCCTAACCCTAACCCTCACCCTCAAAATAACTCTCACCTTAACCCTAACCCTAACATTAAACCTAAACCTAACTCACACCCTCAGCCTCAGCGTAAACCTAACTCTAACCCTAAATGTCACCCTGACCATAACTCTAACCCTAACCCTAAACATCACCCTAACCCTAAAACTAAACCTCACCCTCACACTAGTCTTCACCCTAACGCTAATCCTAACGCTAAACCTCAGCCTAACCCTCCCCTAAACGTAAGCATAACCCTCACCTTAACCCTAACATTCTCACCCTCAACCTCACACTCAGCCTAAACCTAAGCCTAAACCTAAAGCTAACCCTAACACACACACTCACCCTCAGAATAACCCTAAGCCTAACCCTAAACCTAACGCTATGCCTCCCCCTAATTCTCACCGTAACCCTAACCCTAAAACTAACCCTAAACCTAACCCTCAACCTAACCCTCACCCTAACCCTGACTCTAACCCTAAACCTCACCCTCACCCTAACCCTAACTGTAACCCTAACCCAAACTCTAAACCTCACCCTAAACCTAACCCTAACCCTCACCCTCACCTTAACCGTAAATATAAACCTTACCCTAACAATAACCCTAACCCGAACCCAAACAATAACCCTAAATCTAACCCTAACCCTCATCCTAACCATATCCATCACCCTAACCCTAACCCTCACCCTAACACTTACCCTCACCCTAACCCTAACCCTAACCCTCATACTCACCCTAAACCTTACCATAATCCTAATCCTAACACTAAGCCTAACCCTCACCCTCACCCTAACACTCTCCCTAACCCTAACTCAAACACTAAGCCTAACCCTAACCCTCACCCTCAGACTCACCCTAACCCTAACTCTAATCCTAAACCTCACCCTCACCCTTAACCTAACACTAACCATAACCCTAACCCTAACCCTAAACCTCACACTAACCCTCAACCTAACACTAACCCTAACCCTCACACTAACCCTCACCCTAAACATAACACTAACCCTAACCCTAACCCTCAACCTAATGCTCATCCTAACCCTAACACTAACCCTAAACCTCACCCTCACCCTAAACCTAACTCTAACCCTAAACCAAACCCTAAACCTCACTCTAACCCTAAACCTAACTCTAACCCTAAGCCTCACTGTAACTATAACCCTAAACCTAAACCTAACAATAACCCTAACCCTAATCCTAACCCTCACCCTAACCATAACCCTCACCTAACCCAAACCCTCTCCATAACACTTACCCTCACCCTAACACTAACCCTAACCTTAAAGCTAACCCTCACACTAACCCTAACCCTAACCCTAACCCTAAACCTCAACTTAACCCTCTCCCTCTCCCTAACGCTAACCCTAACACTAACTCTAAACCTAAACCTCACCATCAGCCTAAAACTAAGGCTAACATTAAACTTAACACAAACCCTCACACTCACCCTACCCCTCACCCCAAACCTAACCTAACACTAACACTAACCCTAACCGTCACCCTCAGCCTCACCATAACCCTAATTCTAACAGAAAACCTCACCCTAACCCTAACCTTAACTTAACCCTAACCCTAACCCTAACCCTAAAACTAACACTAACCCTAACTCTAACCCTAACTCTAACACTAAACCTCACCCTAACCCTAACCCTAACCCTCAACCTAACCCTAACACTCACCCTCACCCTCACCCTCAGCCTAACCCTAAGCCTAACCCTAACCCTAACCCATACCCTCACACTAACCCTAACCCTAACACTAACCCTAACCCTAACCTTCAACCTCATCCTCAGGCTAACCCTAAGCCTAACCCTAAACCTAACCCTAACACACACACTCACCCTTACCCTAACACTAATCCTAACTCTAAACCTAAACATAACCCTCCCCCTAACTCTCAACCTCACCCTAACCCTAACACTAAGCCTAACCCTATCCCACAACCTAAACCTCACCCTAACCCTAACTCTAACACTAAATTTCACCCTCAGCCTAACCCTAACCCTAACCCAAACCCTAACATTCACCTTAACCCTAACACTAAACCTAAACCTCACCTCACCCTAACCCTAACCCTAAGCCTAATGCTAAACCTCACCCAAAACCTAAACCTTACCCTAACACTTACCCTCACCTAACACCAACACTAACACTAACAATCACCCTAAACCTAAACCTCACCCTAACCCTAAACCTAACCCTGAACTTCACTCTGGCCCTGAACCTAACACTCACCCTAGCACATACCCTAACACTAATCCTAACCCTAATGCTTGCCCTAACCCTCACTCTAAACCTAACCCTAACCCTAACACTCACCCTAAAGCTAACTCTCACCCTACACCTACCCCTAACCCTCACCCTAACCCTAACCCTCACCCTAACCCTAACTCGAACCCTAAACCTCACACTCGCCCTAACCCTAACCCTAACCCTAAACCTCACACTAACCCTAAACCTAAACCTCACCCTCACCCTAAAACTCACCCTCACCCTAAACCTAAACCTCACCCTCACACTAGCCCTCATCCTAACCCTAACCCTAACCCTAACCCTCACCCTAAACATAATCCTCACCGTAACCTTAGCACTCACACTAACCCTAACCCTAACACTCACCCTCACCCTAACCCTAACCCTAACCCTAACCCTAACCCTCTCCCTCACCCTAAACCAAACCCTAAACCTAACCCTCACCCTAAACCTAAGCCTAACCCTAACACTAACACTAACCCTCACACTGACCCTCAACCTACACCTAATCCTAAACATAACCCTAACCCTCACAGTAACCCTCACCCTAGCGCTCACCCTAACTCTAATTCTAAACCTAAAACTCAACCTAACACTCACCCTAACCCTAACCCTAACCCTAAACCTCACCTAAATCCTAACCCTAACCCTCACCCTCATGCTCGGCCTAGGCCTAACCCTAAGCCTAAGCTTAAGCCTAACCCTAAACCTCACACTTACACTCACCCTAACCCTTATCCTAACAAAAAAGCTATCTCTAACCCTAAAGCTCACCCTCACCCTAACCCTAACTCTAACCCTAACCCTAAACATTAACCTAACCCTCACCCTAACCTTAACCCTCTCATCCTCTCCCTAACCGTAACCCTAATCCTAACCCTAACAATAACCCTCACCCTAACCCTCATTCTAACCATAACACTCACTCTAAACCTAACCCTCACCCTAATACTTAAACTCAACCTAACACTAAACCTAACCCTAAGACTAGCACTCACACTAACCCTAACACTCATCCTCACCCTAAGCCTCACACTAACCCTAAAACTAATCCTCAATATAAAACTCACCCTCACCTTAATGCTAACCCTAACCCTCACCCTATCCCTAACCCTCACCCTTACCTTAATCCCCACTATCAGCCTAAGTCTCGCTTTTAACCTTACCGTCACAATCACCCTAAACCTCACCCTAAGCCTAACCCTCATCCTAACCCTCACCCTGATTGTAACCCTAAGCCTAACCCTAACCCTGACCCTCACCCTCACCATAGACATCACCCTAACCCTAATCCTAACCCTAACCCTAATCCTAACTCTAAACCTAACCCTAACCTTAATCATCACCCTTAACCTAATCCTCAACCCCACCCTCACCCTCAGCCTAACCCTAAGCCTAAAACTAATCCTAAACCTAATCCTCACACTCAGCCTCACCATAACCCTAATCCTAAACCCAACCCTAACACTAACCCTAAACTCAACCTAACCCTCACCCTAACCCTAACCCTAACACTAACCCTAAACCTAACCCTCGCCCTAACCCTCCCCCTAACACTAACTCTATCCCTAAACCTCACCCTCACCCTAACCCTCACCCTAAACATAAACCTAACCCTTACCCTCACCCTCACCATAACTCTAACCCTAACCCTAACAATAACACTAACCCTAATCCTCACTCTAACCCTAACCCCAACTTAAACCCTCACCCTAACCGTAACCCTAACCCTCACCATCAGCCTCACCTTAACCCTAACCCAAAACCTCACCGTCAGCCTCACCCTAACCGTAAACTTAACCTTAACCATAACACTAACAATAACCCTAACCCTAACCCTAACCCTAACCCTCAGCCTCACCTTAGCCCTCACCCTAACCCTAATTCTAACTCTAACCCTCACCCTAACCCTAACCCTCATCCTCACCCTAAACCTCACACAAACCCCAACCCTGATCCACAATCTAACCCTAACCCTAACCCTATCCCTCACCTTAACCCTTACCCTAACCCTCACCCTAATCCTAACTCTCACCCTTAGGGGAACACTCACCCTCAGCCTAAGCCTCACCTTTATTCTTACCATCACACTCACCCTAACCCTCACCCTAACCCTAACCCTCATCCTAACACTCAGCCTAAACTTAACCCTATCCATCACCCTAACTCAAACCCTCACCCCCACCTTCATCCTCAGCCTAACACTAATCCTAAGCCTAACCGTAACACTAACGCTCACCCTCAACCTAGCCCTCACCCTTAACATAATCCTAACCCTAAGCCTCATCCTAACCCTCACCCTAACCCTAACCCTAAGCATCATCCAAAACCTATTCCTCATCCCCGCCCTCACCCTCAGCCTAACCGTAAGACTAAGCCTAACCCTAACCAAAACCCTCAACCTCAGGCTAACTCTCACCACAAACTAAACCCAAAACATAACACTAAAAATAACCCTAATTTTAACCCTAACCCTAAACCTAACCCTCACCCCCACCCTCACCCTCAGCCTAAACCTAACCCTAAACCTAGCCATAAACCTAACCCTAATCCTCAGCCTCACCCTCACCCTAACCCAAAACCTAACCCTTATCTTCACCAAAACCCTAAGCCTAACCCTAACCCTAACCCTAACTCTCACAATCACCCTCAACCTAACTCTAATCCTAAAGCTAACCCTATCCCTAACCCTAACCCTCAGCCTTACCCTCACCCTAGCTCTCACCCTAACCCTAATCCTAACCCTAAACCTCATCCTAATGCTCACCCTTACCCTAACCTTAACCCTCACCCTAGCCCAAACCCTAATCCTCACCCTCATGCTGGGCCTAAGCCTAAGCCTAAGCCAAAGCTTAACCCTCACCCTAATGTTAACCTTAACACTAAACCTAACTCCAACCCTAAACTTCACCCTCACCCTAACCCTAACTCTAAGCCTAACCCTAAACCTAAACCTCATCATAACACCAACCCTAACCCTCACCCTTACCCTCACCGTCACCGTAACCCTAAACCTAACTCTAACAATAACCCTAACCCTAACCCTAAACCTCTCCCTAACCATAACTCTCACCCTAACACTAACCCTCCCCCTAACACTAACCCTAACCCTAACTCTAACCCTCACACTAACACTAACCATCACCCTAACCCTAAATCTCACCCTAACACTAAGCCTAACCCTAACACTAACACTAAACCTCACCCTAACCCTAACCCTCATACTCACCATCAACCTAAACGTACCCCGAACCTTAACACTAACCATAAGACTCACCCTAAACTTAACCCTCAACCTAACACTTAACCTCATCCTAACACTAACCCTAAACCTAACACTAACCTTCACACTAACCCTAAACCTCACCCTAATCCTAATCCTCACCCTACCCCTAAACCTAACCCTAAACCTCACTCTCACCCTAGCCCTCACGGTAACCCTAATTTCTCATCCTCACCCTAAACCTCAAACTAACACTAAATCTAATCCTCAATCTAACCCTCACCCTAACCTTAATGAGAACACTTACCCGAAGCCTAATCCTAACCCTAACCCTCACACTTATCTTAACCCTCACCCTCAGCCTAACCCTCACTTTTACACTTACTATCACCCTCACCCTAACCCTCAACCTAAACCTAACCCTCATCCTAACCCTCAACCTAACCCTAATCCTAACCATCACTCTAAAACTAATCCTCACCCCCATCCTCAACCTCAGTCTAAGCCTAACCGGAACCCTAACTCTCACTCTCACCCTCACCCTAAACTTAATCCTAACTCTAACCCTAACCCTAACAATAAACCTCAACCTAACACTCACCCTAACCCTAACCCTAAAACTAACCCTGAAACTGACCCTCAACCTAACCCTAACCCTAACCCTAACTCTAAACCTATAACTCACCCTCACCCTAATCCTAACCCTGAACCTCACCCTAAATCTAACCTAATCCTCACCCTCACCCTTATTGTAACTCTAAACCTAACCCTGCCCCTACACCTAATCCTAGCATTCAACCCCACCCTAACCCTAGTCCTAACCATAACCCTCACCCTATCTCTAACGGTCACCCTCACTGTAATCCTAACCCTCATCCTAACCCTCACCCTAACCTAACCCTAAACCTCACCCTAACACTAAACCTAATGCCCACTCTCACCCTAGCCCTCACCCTAACCCTAATCTTAACCCTAATCCTCATTCGAACCCTCACCTTAACCCTAACCCTAACCCTCACCCTAACCCAAACCCTAACCCTATCCCTCAACCTAACGCTAACCCTCACCCTCACCAAAACCCTTACCCTAACCCTCACCATAACCCTAAACTTAACCTGAAACCTAAACCTCATCCTATACCTAAACCTCACCCTCAACCTCACCCTCTGCCTAAACCTAACCCTAACCCTAAACCTAACCCTAACACACACACTCACCCTCACCCTAACCCTAATGCTAACCCTAACCCTAACCCTAACTCTCCCCCTAACTCTCACCATAACCCTAACCCTAACACGAACCCTAACACTAACCCTCAACCTAACCTTCACCCTAACCCTAACTCTAACCCAAAATCTCACCCTCACCTTAAAACTAACCCTAACCCTAACCAAAATCCTAAACCTCATCCAAACCCTAACACTAACACTAACCCTAAACCTAACACTCACCCTAACCCTAACTCTATCCCAAAACCTCACCCTCACCCTAAACCTAACTCTAACCCTAACCCAAACCCTAAACCTCACCCTAATCCTAACCCTATCACTCACCCTAACTATAAACCCTCACCCTAACCTAAACCCTCACCCTAACACTTACCCTGACCCTAACACTAATCCTAAGGGTAACACTAACCCTCACACTAACGCTAACCCGAACCCTAAAACTCAAACTAACCCTCCCCTTCACCCTAACCTTAACACTAACCATCACCCTAACCCTCAACCTAACCCTCCCCCTAACCCTATATCTAACCCTAAACCTCACCCTCACCCTAACCCTAAACCTAAACGTAACCCTAAAGCCCACCCTAAACCTAACCCTAACCCTAACCCACACCCTCACCCTCAACGGAATTCGAAACCTCATCCTAACCCTCCCCCTAACCCTAACTCTAACCCTAAACCACACCCTCACCCTAACCCTAACCCTAAAACTCACCCTAAACCTCACCCTAACCCTAACTCTCACCCCCAACCTCAAACTCACCGTAACTCTAACCCTAACCGTAACAATAACACTAACCCTAACCCTAACCCTAACCTTAACCATAAGCCTCACCCTCAGCCTCACCCTCACCGCAAACTTTACCCTAAACATAACACTAAAAATAACCCTAAACCTAACCCTAACCCTAATCCTCACCCCCACCCTCACCCTCAGCTTAACCCTAAGCATAAACCTAAGCCTAAACCTAAGCCTCACCATAACCCAAAAACTAACCCTCACCCAAACCCTAACCCTAACACTAAACCTCACTTTAAGGCTAACACTAACCCTAACCCTAACCCTAACCCGCACCCTAACCCTAACCATCACACTTAGCCTCTACCTCAGCCTAACCCTAAGCCAAAACCTAACCATAACCCCAACCCTCACATTCACCCTCAGCCTAACCCTAATCCTAAACCTAACCCTATCCCTAACCCTAACTCTCAGCCTAACACTCACCCTAAACCTAACACTAACACTAACACTAAACCTAACCCTCTCCCTAACTCTCACCCTAAACATATATCTAACCCTAAACCTCAAACTCACCCTGACCCTAACCCTAAAACTAAATCTAAACCTCACCCTAACCCTAACCGTAAACCTCAACCTCACCCTAGCCCTCACCCTAACCCCAATCCTAAACGTAACCCTCATCCAACCCTCACCACAACCCTAACCCTAACCCTCACCCTAAAGCACACCCTCAACCTAACCCTCAGCCTAACCCTATGCCTAACCCTAACCCTAACCCTAACCCACACACTTACCCTCACCCTAATCCTAATCCTAACCATAAAGCTAACCCTTACTCTCACCCTAACCTCAACGTAACCCTAAACCTAAAACTATCCCTAACCCTAAACCTCATCCTAACCCTCACCCTAACCCTCATTCTAACCCTAAACCTCACCCTCACCCTAACTCAAACCCTCACCCTAACCCTAAACCTCACCCTAACCCTAACCCTCACCCTCACCCTCACTGTAACCCTAACCCTAAACCTAACAATAACCCTAAAGCTAACCCTAACCCTCACCCTAACAATAACACTCACCCTAAGCCTAACCCTCACCCTAACACTTACCCTCAAATTAACCCTTACCCTAACGCTAACACTAACCCTCAAAATAAACCTAACCCTCACCCTAACACTAAACCTCACCCTAACCCTAACCCTAATCCTCACCCTAACCCTAACCATCATCCTCACACTAAGCCTCACACTAACCCTAAACCTAATCCTCAATCTAACACTTACCATCAATCTAACACTCACCCGAACCCTTACACTAACCCTCACCCTAATCCTAACTCTCACTCTTAGGGGAACACTCACCCTCAGCCTAAACCTCACCTTTACTGTTACCATCATGCTCACCCTAACCCTCACCCTAACCGAACACTCATCTTAACACTCAGCCTAACCCTAACGCTATCCATAATCCTAAACCTATCCCTCACCCACACCCTCAGCCTAAACCTAAGCCTAAGCCTAAACCTAACCCTAAACCTCACCCTCACCCTAGACCCCACCCTAAATCTAAGCCTAACCATAACCCTCATCCTAACCCTCACCCTAACCCTAACCCTAAACCTCACCCTAACCTAACCCTAACCGTAACCCTCAACCTAACCCTAACACTCACCCTCACCTAACCCTAACCATAACCCTCACCCTAATCCTAAACCAAACCCGAACCCTCAACCTCACCTTAAACCTAACCCTAAACTTCACCCTCACCGTAGATCTCACCTTAAACCTAATCCTAACCCTATACCTCATCCTAACCCTCACCCTAACCCTAACCCTAATCCTCAACCTAAACCTAACCCTCAACCTCACCCTCAGCCTAACCCTAACCCTAACACTAACCCTCACACTCACACGCACCCTAACCCTAATCCTAAATCTAGCCCTATCCCTAACCATAACCCTCACCCTAAGCCTCACCCTAAACCTAACTCTAAACCTCACCTTCACCCTAGCCATCACCCAAAACTTAATCCTAACTCTAACCCTCATCCTAACCCTCACCCTAACCATAACCCTAACCATCACCCTAACCCTAACCCTCAGCCTCAACCTCACCCTCAGCCTAAACTTAACCCTAAACCTAAACCTAACCCTAAACCACACACTCACCCTCATCCTAACCCTAATCCTAATTCTAACCCTAACAATAACCCTAAACCTAACACTAACCCTCACCCTAAACATAACCCTCACCCTAACCCAAACCCCAACCCTAACACTTACCCTCACCCTAACACTAACCCTAACTCTAACACTAACCCTCACACTAACACTAACCCTCACAGAACCCTAAACCTCACCCTAACCTTAACCCTAACCCTCACCTAAACCTCACCCTCACCATGGCCCTCACCCTAACCCTAATTCTAACCCTAAACCTCAACCTAACCCTAACCCTCAACCTAACCCTAAACCTCACACTAACCCTAACCCTAATCCTCAATCTAACCCTCACCCTAACTGTAACCCGAACCCTTAACCTAAACCTCACCCTAACCCTAACCCTCACCCTTAACTTAACCCTCACCCTCAGCCTAACCCTCAACTTTACCCTTACCATCACTCTCACCCTAACCCTCAACCTTACCCTAACCCTCACCCAAACCCTCACCCTAACCCTAACCCTAAACCTTACCCTCAACCTCAGCTTAACACTAATCCTATCAGTATTCCTAACCCTAAACCTCACCTTCACCCTAACAGTCAGCTAATTCTTTCCCTCACACTAATCCTAACCCTAACCCTAACCCTAACTCTCACACTAAACCAAACCTTCACCCTAACCGTAACCCTACACCTTACCTTAACCCTCACCTTAACCCTAACTCTAACCCTCACCCTAACCCTCACCCTAAACTTAAACGTCACCCTAAATCTGACCCTAACCCTAATAACAACCCTAACCCTCACCTGAATCCTAACCCTCACCCTCACCCTAATCTCACCCTAACCCTCACCCTAATCCTAACCCTAAACCTCATCCTAACCCTCACCCTAACCCTAACCATAACCCTAACCCTAACCCTCACCCTAACCCAAACCCTAACCCTAACCCTCACCCTCACCCTAACCCTTATCCTAACACTTAAACTCATCCTCACCCTAAACCTCACACTTAATCGAACCCTCACCGTAACTTTAACCCTAACTGTCACCCTCACCATCACCCTTACGCTAACCCTAACCCTAACCCTCACCCTAACCATAAAACTCACCCTAATCCTCAGCCTAACCCTCACCCTAACCCTAATGCTAAGTGTAACACAGACCCAAACCGTCATGCTATCAATTACCCACACTACAAGCCTAACACTAACCTTAACCCTCACCCTCACCCTACACCTCACCCTAACCCTAAACAATCCTAACCCTCACCCTAACCCTAAACCTAACACTAACCCTCACCTAACCCTAACCTTCTACTTCACCCTAACCCTCACCATCACCCGAACCCTCACCCTAACCCTAACGCTCACCCACAACCTAAACCTCAAGCTCACCCTTACCCTCACGCTCAACTAATCCTCTCCTTAACCCTAAGGATTACCTAACCAACACCCTCACCCTCACCTTCACCCTAAACCTCACCCTCACCCTAGACCTCACCCTAACCATAACCCATCCCTAAACCTCAACCTCACCCTCACCATCAACCTCAGCCTATCCTTAACCCTATCCCTAATCCTAACCCTAACCCTCACCCTCACCCTAACCGTCACCATAACGCTTACCCTCACCCTCACTCTCACCCTAACTGTAACCCTCACACTAACCCTAACCCTCCCCCTTACCCTAAACCAAAACCTAACCCTAACCCTCACCCTAACCCTAAGCCTAACCCTAACCCTAAACCTAAACCTCACACTCACCCTCAACCTAAACCTAATCCTCAACCTAAAGCTAACCCTCACAGTAACCCTCACCCAGTGCTCAACCTAACTCTAATCCTAACCCTAAACCTCATTCTAACCCTCACCTTAAACCTAACCCTCACAATAACCCTAACCCTAACCCTCAGCCTAACCCTAACCCTCAACCTCACCCTCACGCTCAGCCTAACCCTAAACCTAATCCTAACCCTCACACTCACCCTAACCCTTAACCTAATCCGAATCCTAACCCGAAGCCTAACCCTCACCCTCAACCTAACCCTCACCCTAACCCTAAATCTAACACTAACCCTAACCCAAACCCTCACAATCAGCCTCTACCTAACACCAATTCTAACCATGAACCTCACTCTCACCCTAACCCTAACCCTAAACCTAAACCTCACACTAACCCTAAACCTAACCCTAAACCTCATCCTCACCCTAGCCCTCACCGTAACCCTAATGCTAACCCTAACCCTCATCCTAACCCTCACCCTAACACTAACACTATCACTAAACCTCACCCTCACCTTAACCCTTACCGTACACCTCACTTTAACCCTAAACATAACACAAACCTTAACTCTCACCCTATCCCTAACACTAATCGTCACCCAAAGCCTAACCCTCAACCTCAAACTCAGCCTCAGCCTAAGCCTAAGCCTAAGCCTACCCCTAACACTAACCCCCACACTCACCCTAACCCTAACCCTAATCCTAATCCTAAACCTAACCCTAACCCTCACCCTCACCCTATCACTCACCATAACCCTATCCCTAACACTAACCCTAAACCTAACCCTCACCCTCAGCCTCACCCTAACTGTAACTCTAACCTTAAATCTCAACCTCACCCTAACCCTAATCATAAACCTCACCCTAACCATAACCATAAACCTCACTCTCATCCTAGCCCTCTCCCTAACCCTAATCCTAAACCTAACCCTCATCCTAACCCTCCCCCTAAAGCTAACCTTAACACTCACCCTAACCCTAACCCTCACACTCAATCTTACCCTCAGAATAAGCCTAAGCCTAAGCCTAACCCTAACCCTCACACTCACCCTAACCCTAAACCTAATTCTAAAGCTGACCCTAACCCTAATCCTCACCCTCACCCTAACCCTCACCTTAACCCTAACCCTAACTAACATTAAACCTAAACTTAACCCGCACCCTCAGCCTGACCGTAACCCTAACTCTAAACCTAAAAGTCGTCCTGACCCTAACTCTAACCCTAACCCTAAACCTCACCCTAACCCTAAAGCTAAAACTCACCCTCACCCTAGCCCTCACCCTAACCCTAATCCTAACCCTAAACCTCACCCTCACACTAAACCTAACTCGAACCCTAACCCAAACCCTAAACCTCACCCTCACCCTAACCCTAACCCTCAACCTCACCATAACTGTAACACTAAACCTAAACCTAACAATAACCCTAACCCTAATCCTAACCCTCACCCTAACAATAACAATCACCCTAACCCAAACCCTCACCATAACACTTACCCTCACCCTAACACTAACTCTAACCCTAAAGCTAACCCTCACACTAACCCTAACACTAACCCTAACATTAAACCTCAACCTAACTCTCACCCTCTCCCTAACCCTAACCCTAACGCTAACACTAAATCTAAACCTAAACCTCACCCTCACCCTCACCCTCAGCCTAAACCTAAGGCTAACATTAAACTTAACACAAACCGTCCCACTCAACTTAACCCTCACCCTAACCCTAACCCTAACTAACCCTAACCCTAACCCTCACCCTCAGCCTCACCCTAACCCTAATGCTAACAGAAAACCTCACCCTCACCATAACCCTAACCCTAACCCTAACCCTAACCCTAAACTTAACCCTAACCCTAACCCTAATCCTAACCCTCCCCAGAACTCTCACCCTAACCCTAACACTAACACTAACCCAAACTCTAACCATAACCCTAACACTAAACCTCCCCCTAACCCTAAACCTAACACTCAACCTCACCCTAACCGTCACCCTCACCCTCACCCTCAGCCTAACCCTAAGCCTAACCCTAACCCTCACACTAACCTAACCCTAACCCTAATTCTAATCAAACCCGAACCCTATCCCTCACCCTCACCCTAACCCTCACCCTAACCCTAAACCTAACCCTAACACTAAACTTAACTCTAACCCTCAACTTCAACCTCACCCTCAGCCTAACCCTAAGCCTAACCCTAAACCAAACATTCACCCTAACTCTAACTCTAACCCTAAACCTCACCCTCACCCTAATCCTAACCCTAAGCCTAATGCTAAACCTCACCCTAAACCTAAACCTCACACTAACCCTAACCGTAACCGTCAACTTCACCCTGGCCCTAAACCTATCACTCACCCTCGCACATTGGCTAACCCTAATGCTCACCCTATCCCTAACTCTAAACCTAACCCTAACCCAACCCTCACCCTAACACTAACCCTCACCCTACCCCTACCCCTAACCCTCACTCTGACCCTAACCCTCACCCTAAACCTAACTCTAACCCTAAACCTCACACTCGCCCTAAACTTAACCCTAAACATAACCCTAAACCTAACCCTAACCTTAAACCTGAACCTCACCTCACCCTCAGCCTAAACCTAAACCTCACCCTCACACTAACCCTCACCCTAACCGTAACCCTAATACTAATTCTCACCCTAACCATAACACTCACCGTAAACCTAACACTCACACTAAACCTAACACTAACCCTCACACTCACACTCACACTAACCCTAACCCTATACTTCCCCCTCACCCTAAACCAAACCCTAACCCTAACCCTCACCCTAACCCTACGCCTAACCCTATCCCTAAACCTAACTCTCCCCCGAACTCTCACCGTAACCCTTACCCTAACACGAACCCTAACACTAACCCTCAACCTAAACCTCACCCAAACCCTAACTCTAACCCATAACCTCACCCTAACCCTAAACCTAACCCTAACCCAAACCCTAAACCTCACCCAAACCCTAACCCTAACACTAACACTCAACTTAACATTCACCCTAACCCTAACTCTATCCCAAAACCTCACCCTCACCCTACACCTAACTCTAACCCTAACCCAAACCCTAAACCTCACCCTAACCTTAACCCTAAACCTTACCCTAACCATAAACCTTCACCCTAACCTAAACCCTCACCCTAACACTTACTCTGAACCTAACACTAATCCTAACCCTAACACTAACCCTCACACTAACCCTAACCGAAACCTAAAACTCAAACTAACCCTCACCCTCACCCTAACCCTAACACTAACCCTCACCCTACCCCTCCCCCTAACCCTCCCCCTATCCCTATATCTAACCCTAAACCTCACCCTCACCCTAACCCTAACCCTAACCTTAAATCTAAAGCCCACCATAACCCTAACCCTAACCCTAACCCACACCCTCACCCTCAACGGAATTCTAACCCTAACCCTAACAATAACACTAACCCTAACCCTAACCATCACCCTAAACCTAAACCTCACCGCAACACTCACGCTCAGCCTAACCCTAAGCCTAAGCCTAACCCTCACCCTAACCCTTACACTCACCCTCACCATAACCCTAATTCTAACCCTAAACCTATCCCTAAACCTCATCCTAACCCTCACCCTCACCCTAACCCTAACGCTAACCCTAACCCTAAACCTCACCCTAACCTTCACCCTAACCCTAACTCTAAACCTAAACCTCACGCTCATCCTAACCCTAACCCTAAACCTCACCCTAAACCTCACCCTAACACTAACCCTCACCCCCAACCTCAACCTCACCGTAACTCTAACCCTAACCGTAACAATAACACTAACCCTAACCCTAACCCTAACCTTAACCATAACCCTCACCCTCAGCCTCACCCTCACCGCAACTTTACCCTAGACCATAACACTAACAATGAACCTAAACCTAACCCTAACCCTAATCCTCACCCCCACCCTCACCCTCAGCCTAACCCTAAGTGTAAACCTAAGCCTAAACCTAAGCCTCACCATAACTCTAAACCTAACCCTCACCCAAACCCTAACCCTAACACTAAACCTCACTTTAAGGCTAAATCTAACCCTAACCCTAACCCGCACCCTAACCCTAACCCCCACACTTACCACTTACTTCAGCCTAAACCTTACCCTAACCCTAACCCTCACACTCACCCTCAGCCTAACCCTAATCCTAAACCTAACCTTATCCCTAACCCTAAACCTCACCCTAACACTCACCCTAACCCTAACACTAACACTAAACCTAAACCTAACCCTCTCCCTAACCCACACCCTAAACCTCTCTCTAACCTTAAACCTCAAACTCACCCTGACCCTAACCCTAAAACTAAACCTAAACCTCACCCTAACCCTAACCCTAACCCTCAACCTCACCCTAGCCCTCACCCTAACCCCAATCCTAAACCTAACCCTCATCCTAACCCTCACCGTAACCCTAACCCTAACCCTCACCCTAAACCAAACCCTAACCCTAACCCTCAGCCTAACCCTAAGCCTAACCCTAAACCTAACCCTAACCCACACACTTACCCTCACCCTAACCCTAATCCTAACCATAAACCTAACCATTACGCTCACCCTAACCTCACCCTAACCCTAAACCTAAAACTATCCCTAACCCTAAACCTCATCCTAAAATTCACCCTAACCCTAACTCTAACCCTAAACCTCACCCTCACCCTAACCCTAACTCAAACTCTAATCCTAAACCTAAACCTCACCCTAACCATAACCCTCACCCTCACCCTCACTGTAACCCTAACCCTAAACCTAACAATAACCCTAAACCTAACCCTAACCCTCACCCTAACCATAACACTCACACTAACCCTAACCCTAACCCTAACACTTACCCTAACCTTTACCCTAACCCTAACTCTAACACTAACCCTCACAGTAACCCTAACTCTCAACCTAACCCTAAACCCCACCCTAACCCTAACCCTAAACCTCACACTCACCCTAGACCTCACTCTAACCCTAATTCTAACCATAACCCTCACCCTAACCCTAACCATCATCCGCACACTAAGCCTCACACTAACCCTAACCCTAATCCTCAATCTAACACTCACCATCACCCTAAACCTCACGCTAACATTACACTAACCCTAACACTAATCCTAACTCTCACCCTTAGGGGAACACTCACCCTCAGCCTAAACCTCACCTTTACTGTTAACGTCATGCTCACCCTAACCCTCATCCTAACCGTAACACTCATCCTAACACTCAGCCTAACCCTAACGCTATCCATAAACCTAAACCTATCCTTCACCCTCACCATCAGCCTAAGCCTAAGCCTAAGCCTAACCCTCACCCTAACCCTCACCCTCACCCTAGCCCTCACCCTAAACCTTATCCTAACACTAACTCTCATCCTAACCCTCATCCTAACCCTAACCCTAACCATCACACAAAACCTATTCATCATCCCCACCTTCATCCTCAGCCTAACCCTAAGCCTAAGCCTAACTCTAATCCTAACACTCACCCTCATCCTAGCCCTCACCCTAACCTAATCTTAACCGTAACCCTCATCGTAACCCTCACCTTTACCCTAACCCTAACCATAACCCAAAACCTATTCCTCAACCCCAACCTCACCCTCAGCCTAAACCTAAGCCTAAGCCTAAACCTAACCCTAACCCTAAACCCAACCTAATACTAACCCTCACACTCACCTAACCCACACCATAACCCTAACCCTAATCCTAAACCTAACCCAAACCCTCAACATCACCCTAAACCTCATCCTAAACTTAACCCTCACCCTAGCTCTCACCTTAACCCTAATCCTAATCCTATACCTCATCCTAACCCTCACCCTAACCCTAAACCTAACCCATACCCTAACCCTAACCCTCAACCTCACCCTCAGCCTAACACTAACCCTAAACCTAACACTAACACTCATACTCACACTCACCCTAACCTTAATCCTAAAACTAACCCTATCCCTAACCATAACCCTCACCCTAACATTCCCCTAACCCTAACCCTAAACCTCACACTCACCCTCACCTTAACCCTCACCCACACCCTCAGCCTAAACCTAATCCTATCCCTAACCCTAACACTAACCCTCACACTCACATTCACCCTCACTCTGACACTAATCCTAATCCCAGCCCTAACCCTAACCCTCACCTTATCCCTAACCCTCACCCTAACACTAAATCTAACACTAAACCTAACATTAGCCCTCACCCTAATCCTAAATCTAAACCTAAAGCTCACCCACACCTTAACCCTAACCCTAACCCTAACCCTAAACCTCACCCTAAACATAACACTAAACCTCACCTTCACCCTAGCAGTCACCCAAACCTTAATCCTAACTCTAACCTTCATCCTAACCCTCACCCCAACCCTAACCCTAACCATCACCCTAACCCTAACCCTCAGCCTCAACCTCACCCTCAGCCTAAACTTAAGCCTAAACCTAAACCTAACCCTAACCCACACACTCACCCTCACCCTAACCCTAATCCGAATTCTAACCCTAACAATAACCCTACACCTAACGGTAACCGTCACCCTAAACATACCCCTCACCCTAACCAAAACCCTCACCCTAACACTTACCCTCACCCTAACACTAACCCTAACTCTAACACTAACCCTCACACTAACACTAACCCTCACAGTAACCCTAAACCTCACCCTAACCTTAACCCTAACCCTCACCTAAACCTCACCCTCACCCTGGCCCTCACCCTAAGCCTAATTCTAACCCTAACCCTCAACCTAACCCTAACCCTCAACCTAACCCTAAACCTCACACTAACCCTAACCCTAATCCTCAATCTAACCCTCACCCTAACTGTAACCCGAACCCTTAACCTAAACTTCACCCTAACCCTAACCCTCACCCTTAACTTAACCCTCACCCTCAGCCTAACCCTCACCTTTACCCTTACCATCACTCTCACCCTAACCCTCAACCTTACCCTAACCCTCACCCAAAGCTCACCCTAACCCTAACCCTAAACCTTACCCTCACCCTCAGCTAATCCTATCAGTATTCCTAACCCTAAAACTCACCCTCACCCTAACAGTCAGCTAATTCTTTCCCTCACACTAATCCTAACCCTAACCCTAACCCTAACTCTCACACTAATCCACACCCTCAACCTAACCGTAACCCTACACCTTACCCTAACCCTCACCTTAACCCTAACTCTAACCCTCACCCTAACCCTCACCCCAAACGTCAACGTCACCCTAAATCTGAACCTGACCCTAATAACAACCCTAAACCTCACCTGAATCCTAACCCTCACCCTCACCCTAATTCTCACCCTGACCCTCACCCTAATCCTAACCCTAAACCTCAGCCTAAGCCTCACCCTAACCCTATGCATAACCCTAACCCTAACCCTCAACCTAACCCTCACCCTAACCTAAACCCTATCCCTAACCCTCACCCTCACCTTAACCCTCATCATAACACTGAACCTCATCCTTACCCTAAACCTCACACTTAACCGAAACCTCACCGTAACTTTAACCATGTCACCCTCACCGTCACCCTCACACTAAGCCTAATCCTAACCCTCACCCTAACCCTAACTCTAAGGCTAAACCTCACACTCGCCCTAACCTTAATCCTAACCATAACCCTAAACCTCACCCTAACACTAACCCTAAACCTCAACCTCACCCTAAACCTCACCTTCACCCTAACCCTAAACCTCACCCTCACACTAGCCCTCACCCTAATCCTAACCCTAACCCTAACCCTCACCCTATACATAACCCTCACCGTAACCCTAACACTCACACTAACCCTAACTCTAACCCTCACCCTCACCTAACCCTAACCCTAACCCTCCCCCTCACCCTAAACCAAACGCTAACCCTAACCCTCACCCTAACCCTAAGCCTAACCCTAACCCTAACACTAACCCTCACACTGACCCTCAACCTACACCTAATCCTAAACATAACCCTAACCCTCACAGTAACCCTCACCCTAGTGCTCACCCTAACCCTAATCCTAAACCTAAAACTCATCCTAACACTCACCCTAACCCTAACCCTAACCATAACCCTCATCCTAATACTAACCCTAACCCTCACCCTCATGCTCGGCCTAAGCCTAACCCAAAGCCTAAGCTTAAGCCTAACCCTAACCCTCGCACTAACGCTCACCCTAACCCTAAACCTAACACAAAAGCTAACTCTAACCCTAAACCTCACCCTCATCCTAACCCTAACTCTAACCCTAACCCTAACCCTAAACATAAACCTAACCCTCACCCTAACCCTAACCCTCACTCTCTGCCTAACCATAACCCTAATCCTAACCTTAACAATAACCCTAAACCTAATCCTCATTCTAACCATAACACTCACCCTAACACTAACCCTCACCCTAACACTTAAACTCACCCTAACACTAAACCTAACCCTAAGTCTAGCACTCACACTAATCCTAACACTCATCCTCACCCTAAACCTCACACTAACCCTAAAACTAATCCTCAATATAAACCTCACCCTCACCTTAACCCTAACCCTAACCCTCACCCTAACCCTAACCCTCACACTTACCTTAATCCTCACTCTCTGCCTCTCACCTTTACCCTTACCGTCACAATCACCCTAACCCTCACCTTAAGCCTAACCCTCATATTAACCCTCAAACTGAGTATAACCGTAAGCCTAACCCTAACCCTAAACCTCACCCTCACCCTAGACATTACCCCAAACCTAATACTAACCATAACCCTAATCCTAACCCTAAACCTAACCCTAACCCTAACCATCACCCTTAACCTAATCCTCAACCCCACCTTCACCCTCAGGTTAACACTAAGCTTAACCCTATCCCTAAGCCTAACCTAAGCACTCACACTAACACTAACCCTAATCCTAATCCTAACCCTAATCCTCACGCTCACCCTCATCCTAACCCTCACCCTAACACTAACACTAACACTAACCCTAACCTAACCCTCACCCTAACCCTAACCCTCAATCTCACCATAACTTT
Source organism: Dipodomys merriami (assembly GCF_024711535.1). Lineage (NCBI taxonomy): Eukaryota > Metazoa > Chordata > Mammalia > Rodentia > Heteromyidae > Dipodomys > Dipodomys merriami. Next base: position 163,502 of record NW_027206293.1, on the reverse strand, counting down.
AACCCGAACCCTAACAATGACACTAACCCTAAACCTAACCCTAACCCTCATCCTCACCGTAACCCTAACCCAAACCCTCACCCTAATGCTATCCCTAACCCTAACCTACACCTCACCCTAACCCTAACCCTAACCATCACCCTGAGCCTGACCCTCACCGTAAACTTAAACCTAACCATAACACTAACAATAACCCTAACCTTATCCCTAATCTAAACCTCACCCTAACCCTAACCCTAACCCACACCCTAACCCTAACCCTCACCCTCACCGTAACCCTCACCCTAACACTCACCCTAACCCTAAACATAAACCCAACCCTAAACGTTACCCTAAGGCTAACCCTAACACTCACCCTCAACCTAGCCCGAACCGTAGCCCTAATCATAAACCTAAACCTCACCCTAAACCTCACCCTAACCCTAAAACCCTAACAATCACCCTAACCCTAACCCATACCCTCACCCTCACGCTCGCCCTAAGCCTAAGACTAACCCATTAACCCTAAACTTCACACTCACCCTCACCCTCATCCTCACAGTAATTCTAACCCTAACCCTAACAATAACACTAACCCTAACCCTAACCCTCAGAGTAACCCTCACCCTATCCCAAGCCCTCACCCTAACACTAACCCTAACACTAACCCTAACCCTAAAACTAACCCTAAGTCTACCCCTAACCCTTAACCTCAGCCTCAAACTCACTGTAAACTTAACCTGAAAGATAACACTAACAATAACCCTAACACTAACACTAATCCTAAACCTCACCCTCACCCTAACCCTAACCCTGACCCTGACCCTAACCCTAACCCTCACCCCCACCGTAACCCTAACCCTCACCCTAACCCTGAACCTAACCCTAATCCTAAACCTTGCCATCATGCTAAACCTAACCCTCACCCTCACCCTTGCCCTCATCCTAACCTTAATCCTAACCCTAAACCTCATCCTACACCTCACCCTAACAATAACCCTAACCCTCAATCTAACCCTAACCCTAACCCTCAAGTTAACTCTAACACTCACACTCACCCTCACCCTCAGCCTAAAACTAAACCTAAGCCTAAGCCTAACCCTCACACTCACCCTCACCTTAACCCTAATCCTAAAACTAACATTCACCCAAACCTCACCCTAACCCTCCCACTAACACTAACCCTAAACCTCAACCTCAACCTCTCCCTAACCCTAACTCTAACCCTGACCCTAAACCTAAACCTCACCCTAACCCTAACCCTAACCCGCACCCTCACTGTAACAGTAAACCTAACCCTAACAATAACCCTAACCCTAAACCTAACACTAACCCTAACAATAACCCTCACCCTAACGCTAACCCTCACATTAAAACTAACCCTAATACTAACACTAACCCTCACACTAACCCTAACCATCGCCTTAACCCTAAACCTCAACCTAACCCTATCCCTAAACCTCACCACACCCTAGCCCTCACACTAACCCTAACACTAATACTCAATGTAAACCTCACCCTCACCCTAACCCTAACCCTAATCCTCATTCTAACCCTCACCCTAACCGTAACCCTAACCATCACACTAACCTTAACCCTCAACCTCACCCTCAGCCTCAGTCTAACACTAAGCTTAAGCCTAAGCCTAACCCTAAACCTCACCCTCAATCTAGCCCTCACCCTCACCCTAATCCTAACCCTAACCCTCATCCTAACCCTAACCCTAACCCTAACAACAACCCTAACCCTAACTCTAACCCTCATTCTAACCTTAACCCTCACCCTAACCCTAACCCTCACTCTAACACTTACCTTACCCTAACACTAACACTAACACAAACACTAATCCTCACACTAACTGTAAACCTCACCCTAACCCTTACCCTAAACCTCACCCTAACCATAATCCTAACCCTCACCCTCACCATAACTCTAACCCTAACCTTAATATTAACACTAATCCTTACCCTAAACCTAACCCTAACCCTAATCCTAACCCTCAGCCTCACCCTCCGCCTCACCCTCACCACAAACTTAACCCTAAACATAACACTAAAAATAACCCTAACCCTCACTCTAACCCTAACCCTCACCTTAACCCTAACCCTAACACTAATCTTAACCCTAAACCTAATATGAACCCTAACCCTAAACCCGAACCCTAACTCTCACCCTATACCTAACCCTAAGCCTCACCTTAACCGTAACACTCACCCTCACCCTCACGCTCAGCCTAACCCTAACCGTCACCCTAACCCTAACCATAAACCTCACCCTCACCCTAATAAACCTCCCTCTAACCCTAATCCTAACCCTATCCCTCATTCTAACCCTCCCCCTAACCCTAACCTTAACACACACCCTAACCCTAACCCTCACCCTCAACCTCACCCTCAGAATAAGCCTAAGCCTAACCGTAACCCTAACCCTCACACTCACCCTAAACCTAACCCTAGTCCTAATGCTGACCCTAACCCTAACCCTGACCCTCACACTGACCCTCACCTTAACCCTAACCCTAACATTAAACCTAGACCTAACCCACACCCTCGCCCTCACCATAACCCTAAATCTAACCCTAAACCACACCCTGACCCTAATCCTAACCCTAAAACTAAACCTCACTCTAACCCTAAACCTAAACCTCACACTCACCCTGGCCCTCACCCTAACCCTAATCCTTACCCTAATCCTCATCCTAACCCTCCCCCTAAACGTAAGCATAACCCTCACCTTAACCTAAAGTTCTCACCCTCAACCTCACCCTCAGCCTAAACCTAAGCCTAACCCTAACCCTAAAACTATGCCTGCCCCTAATTCTCACACTAACCATAACCCTAACACTAAACCTAACCCTAACCTTCAACCTAACCCTCACCCTAACCCTGACTCTAACCCTAAACCTCACCCTCACCCTAACCCTAACTCTAACTCTAACCCAAACCCTAAACCTCACCCTAAATCTAACCCTAACCCTCACCCTCACCCTCACCTTAACCGTAAATATAAACCTTACCCCAAAAATAACCTAACCCTAACCATAACAATAACCCTAACCCTAACCCTAAACCTCATCCTAACCATATCCATCACCCTAAACGCAACCCTAACCATAACCCTCACACTCACCCTAAAACTTACCCTAATCCTAATCCTAACCCTAAGCCTAACCCTCACCCTCACCCTAACACTCACCCTAACCCTAACTCCAACATTAACCCTAACCCTAACCCTCACCTTCAGCCTCACCCTAACCCTAACTCTAATCCTAAACCTCACCCTCACCCTTACCCTAACCCTAATTATAACCCTAAGCCTAACCCTAACCCTCACACTAACCCTCAAACTAAAACTAAACCTAACCCTCACACTCACCCTCAACCTAACCCTAAGCCTAACACTAACGCTAAACCTCACCCTAACCCTCAATCTCAGCCTAAACCTAAGGCTAAAATTAAACTTAACACAAACCCTCACACTCACCTTAAACCTCACCCTAACCCTAACCCTAAATTTAAACCTAACCCTAAACATAACCCTAAACCTCCCCCTAAATCTCACCCTAACCCTAACACTAACACTAACCCTAATTCTAACCCTAACCCTAACACTAAACCTCACCCTAACCCTAACCCTAACCCTAACACACACCCTAAAACTAACCCTCACCCTCAACCTCACCCTCACCCTCAGCCTAAACCTAAGGCTAACCCTAGCCCTAACCCTCACACTCACCCTAACCCTTACCCTAATCCTAATTCTAACCCTAAGACTAACCCTCACCCTCACCCTAAACCTCAACCTAACCCTAACTCTAACACTAACCCTAACACTAACCCTCACAATCAGCCTCAACCTCACCCTAAAGTTAACCATAACCCTAAGCCTAAAACTCACCACAATTCTAACCCTAAACCTCACCCTAACCTAGCCCTCACCCTAACCCTAATCCTAACCCTAACCCTCATCCTAACCCTCACCCTAATACTAACCCTAACCCTCACCCTCATCATCACCCTAACCCTAACATTAACCCTAACGCTCAACCTAACTCTAAACCTCACCCTCACCGTAACCCTTACCCTAACCCTCATCCTAACCCTAAATTTAAGCCGAAACCTAACTCTCACCATAACCCTAACCCTAACCCTCACCCTAACTCTAACCCTCAACCTCACCCTCAGCCTAAGCCTAATCCTAAACCTAACCCTAACCCTAAACCTCACACTCACCCTAACCCTCAACTTAACCCTAACCCTAACATTAACCCTAACACTAACCCTCACCCTCAGTATCACCCTAAACCTAACTCTAACCCTAAAACTCACCCTCACCCTAACCCTAACCCTTACCCTCACCCTCACCCTTAACCTCAACCTCAGCCTAATCCTAAGCCTAACCCTAAATCTAACCCTAACACAAAAACTCATCCTCAACTTAACACTAATCCTAAACCTATCCCTAACCCTAACCCTCTCGCAAACTCTCACCCTAACCCTAATCCTCACCCTAACCCTAATTCTTAACCTCAACCTAACCCTCACCCTAACCTTAACCCTAACACTAACCCTAACCCTAACCCAGGAACTAACCCTACCCCTAACCCTAAATCGAACCCTAAACCTCACCCTCACCCTAACCCTAATCCTAACCCTAACCCTATTCCTCACCCTAACCCTCACCCTCACCCTGACCCTCAGCATAACTCTAAACATAACCCTAACTATAACACTAATCCTAACCCTAAACATAACCCTAACCCTAATCCTAACACTCACCCTCACCCTAACCATAATCCTAACCCGAACCCTCATCCGAACCCTAACCCTCACACTCAGTGTAACGCTAACCCTCAACCAAACCCTCACCCTTAACCTCACCCTAAAACTAAACCTCACCCTAACACTAATCCTAAACCTCACCCTCACCCTAGCCCTCACCCTCACCCTAAACCTAACCCTAACCCTCATCCTAACTCTCTCCCTATCCCTAACCTTAACCCTCACCCTAACCCTAAACCTCACCCTCAACTTCACCCTCAGCCGTACCCTAAGCCTAACCCTAAACCTAACCCTAATACACACACTCACCCTCACCCTCACCCTAATCCTAATCCTATCCCTAACCCAAACACTCCCCCTAAATCTCACCCTAACCTAACGCTAACACTAACACTAACCCTAACCTTCAACCTAACCCTCACTCTAACCCTAATTCTAACCCTAAACCTCACCCTCAGCCTAAACCTAACCCTAACCCAAACACTAAACCGCAGCCTAACCCTAAACTTAATGCTCACCCTCAACCTCACCATAACCGAAACCCTTATCCTAACCCTAACAATAATTCTAACCCTAATCCTAAACCTCACCCTAACCATAACCCTCACCCTAACCCAAACCCTCACCCTAACACTTACCCTCACCCGACACTAACCCTAATACGAACACTAAACCTCACACTAACCCTAACCCTAACCCTAACCCTAAACCTCAACCTCAACCTCACCCTCACCCTAACCCTAACACTAAACCTCATCCTAACCCTCCCCCTAACCCTAAATCTAAACCTAAACCTCACCCTCACACTCACCCTAACCCTGACCCTAAACCTCACCCTAACCATAACCCTCACCATAACCCTAACACTCACCATAACATTTCCCTTCACCCTAACACTAACCCTAACTCTCACCCTCATCCTAAGCCTCACAATAACCATATCACTAACCCTAACCCTCACCCTCAGACTAGCCCTCACCCTAACCCTAATTCTAACCCTCATGCTCACCCTAACCCTAACCCTCATCCTCACCCTAAACCTCACACTAACCGTAACCCTAATCCTCAATCTAACCCTCACCCTAAACTTAACCCTAACCCTTACCCTAACCCTAAATCTAACCCTAACACTCACCCTTATTTTAAACCTCAGCCTCAGCCTAAACCTCACTATTACCCTTACCATAATCCTCACCCTAACCCTCCCCAAACCTAAACCTCATCATAACCCTCACCTAACCTAAACCAAAACATCACCCTAACCCTAAACCTCACCCTCAACCTCACGCTCAATCTAAACCTAAGCCTAAGCCTGACCCTTACCCTAAACCTCACCCTCTCCCTAGCCCTCAACCTAACCCTAATCCTAACCCTAACCCTCATCCTAACCCTTACCCTAACCCTAACACTAACCATCATCCTAACCCTAATCCTCACCCCCACCCTCAGCCTCAGCCTAACCCTAAGCCTAAGCCTAACGCTAACCCTAAACCTCAAACTCAACCTCAACCTAACCCTAATCCTAACCCTAACCCTAACCCTATCCCTTAACCTCAACCTAACCCTAACCTTAACCTTAACCCTAACAATAACCCTAACCCTAACTCATGAACTTACCCTCCCCCTAACCCTAAATCTAACATTAATCTTCACCCTCACCCTAACCCTAATCCTAAACCTAACCCTAAACCTAACACCAAACTTTACCCTCAAACTCACCCTCACCATAACTCTAACCCTAACCCTAACAATAACACTAACCCTAACCCTAACGCTCGCCCTAACCCTAACCCTATCCCTAAACGTCAACCTAACCCTCACCCTCACCCTAACCCTAACACTAAACCTAACCCTAACCCTCGCCCTAACCCTCCACCTAACCCTAACTCTAACCCTAAAACTTACACTCACCCTAACCTAACCCTAACCCTAAATCTCACCATAAACCTCACCCTACAATCACCCTCACCCTCAGCCTCACCTCACCGCAAACTTAACCCTAACAATAACACTAACAATAACCTTAACCATAACTCTAACACTAACCCTAACCCTAACACTTACCTAATCCTCACCCCAACCTCACCCTAAGCCTAACCCTAACACTAACCCTAGCCCTCACCCTAACCCAAAACCTAACCGTAAACCTAACCCTAACCGAAACACTAACCCTAACCCTAAACTTCACCGTAACCCTAACCCTAAACCTAACCCTAAACCTAAACCTAATCCTCAGCCTCACCCTCACCCTAACCCAAAACCTAACCCTAAACCACACCCTAAACCAAAGCCTATATGTAACCCTAAACCTCACCCTCACCCTAACCCTAACCCTAAACTCCAACCTAACCCTAAACCTAAACCTCACCCTTACCCTCTACTTCACTGTAATTCTAACCCTAACCCTAACAATAACACTAACCCTAACCCTAACATTGACCCTAAACATAATTCTCAACCCCACCCTCAGCCTCAACCTCACCGCAAACATAATACTAACAATAACACTAACAATAACCCTAATCCTAACCCTAACACTAATCCTCACCCTCACCCTCATCCTCAGCCTAAACCTAGGCCTAACCCTAACCCTCAGACTAACCCTCACCGAAACCCTAACCCTAACCCGAACCGTAACCCTAAACCTAACCCTAACCCTAAACCTAACCCTAATCCTCAGCTTCACCCTCACCCTAACCCAAACCCTAACCCTAACCCGAAACCTCACCCTAAGCCTAACCCTAACCCTAACCCTAACCTTCACACTCACTCTACCCTAACCCTAATCCTAAACCTAACAGTATCCCTAAAACTAACCCTCGACGTAACCCTCACCCTAGGCCTCACCCTAACCCTAATCCTAAACCTAAACATCACCCTAACCCTAACTCTACAAATAAACCTCAACTTCACCCTAACACCAACCCTAACCCTAACAATAAATCTCACCCTAACCCTAACCCTAACCCTCATCCTAACTCTAAACCTCACCCTCACCCTCACCCTCAGTCTAACTCTAAGCCTAACCCTAAACCTATCCCTAACACACACTCACCCTCATCCTAACACTCATCCTAACCCTCACCCTAAATCTCCCCCTACCTCTCACCCTAATACTAACCTTAGCACGAACACTAACCCTAACCCTCAACCTAACCCTCACCCTAACCCTAACTCTAACCCTAAGCCAAACCCTAAACCTCAGCCTTACCCTAACCCTAACCCTCATCCTCACCCTCACCTTAACCGTAACACTAAACCTAACCCTAACAATAACCCTAACCCTATTCCTAACCCTCATCCTAACCATAACCCTCACCCTAACACTTACCGGCACCCTAACACTAACCCTAACCCTAACACTAAACCTCACACTATCCCATATCCTAACCTAAACCCTAAACCTCAACCAATACCTCACCCTCACCCTAACCCTAACCCTAACCTAACTCTCACCCTAAACCTCCCCCTAACCCTATATCTAACCCTCAACCTCACCCTAACCCTCACCCTAACCCTAACCCTAAACCCCACGCTAACCCTAACCCTAACCTTCACCTTCATGATCAGCATAAGACTAAGCCTAAGCCTAAGGTTAAACTTAACCCTGACCCTCACCATAAACCCAACACTAACACTAACCCTAACTCTAACCCCAAACCTCACCCTCACCTTAACCCTAACTCTAACCCTAACCCTAAACCTAAGCCTCATCCTAACAATAACCCTCACCCGCAACCTCACCCTCACCATAACCGTAACCCTAACTCTAACAATAACCCTAACCCTAACCCTAACCCTCATCCTAACCATAAACTTCACCATAACCCTAACCCTCACCCTAACACTAACCCTCACCCTAACACTAACCCTCACACTAACCCTAATCATCACCCTAAACCTAAACCTCAACCCTAACACTAACCCTCACACTAACCCTAATCATCACCCTAACCCTAACCCTCAACATAGCCCTCAACCTAACCCTAACCTTCATCCTCACCCTAAACCTCACACTAACCCTAACACTAATCCTCAATCTAACCCTCACCCTCACCCTCACCCTAACCCTCAGGCTTACCCTAACCCTCAACCTCAGCCTAACCCTCACCTTTACCCTTACCATCACCCTCACCCTAACGCTCACCCTAACCCTAATCCTCATCCTAACCCTCACCCTAACGGTAACCCCAAACATCACCCTAACCCTAACCCTCACCGTCATCATCAGACTCAACCTAACCCTAAGCTTAAGCCTAACACTAACCCTAACCCTCACACTCACCCTAACCCTAACCTTCATCCTAAACCTTAACTTAACCATAACCCTAAACATCTTTCTAAACCTAATCTTCATCCCAACCCATACCCTCAGCCTAACCCTAAGCCTCAGCCGAACCCTAACCCTAAGCCTCACAATCACCCTCACTGTAAACCTATTCCTAAACCTAAACCTAATCCTAACATTATAGCTCACCCTAACCCTCACCCTCACCCTCACTGTAACTCTAACCCTATCTCTAATCCTAACCCTCACCTTCACCCTAACCCTAACCCTTACCCTAACTCTCACCCTCACCATAACCCTAACCCTAACCCTCACCCTAAACCTCACCCTAACTCTAACCCTCACCCAACCCCTAATGCTAATCCTAAACCTCATCCTAACCCTCACCCTAATCCTAAAACTCTAACCCTAACCCTCACCCTCACACTCGGCATAAGCCTAAGCCTAAGCCTAATACTAACCCTGACCCTCACACTCACCCTCACCCTAACCCTAACCTTAACACTAACCCTAACCCTAACCCTCACACTAACCCTCACCCTAACACTAACTCTAACCCTAAAACTCACCCTCAACCTAATCCTAACCCTCACCCTCACCTTCACCCTCTGCCTAATATTAAACTTAACCCTAAGCCCAACCCTAACACTAACACTAAGACTAACCCTCACCCTAACCCTCACCTTAACCCTAACCCTAACCCTCACACTAACCCTCAACCTAACACTAACTCTAACCCTAAAACTCACCCTCAACCTAACCCTAACCCTCACCCTCACCTTCACCCTCTGCCTAATATTAAACTTAACCCTAAGCCCAACCCTAACACTAACACTAAGACTAACCCTCACCCTCACCCTCACTTTAACCCTAACCCTAACCCTCAACCTCACCATAGCTCATAACCAAACCCTAAGCCTAAGCCTAAACCTCACCCTAACCCTCACTTTAACCCTAACCCCAACTCTCACATTAACCATAACCCTCACCCTAATTCTAATCCTAACCCTAACCCTAACCCTAACCCTCCCCTTAACTCTCACCCTAACCCTAACCTTAAAAAGAACACTAACCCTAACCCTCAACCTAACCCTCACCCTAACCCTAACTCTAACCTAAACCTCACCCTCACCCTAAACCTAACTCTAACACTAACCCAAACCTTAAACCTCACCGTAACCCTAACCCTAACCCTCATCCTCACCCTCACCGTAACCGTAACCCTAAACCTAACCCTAAGAATAACCTTAACCCCATTCCTGACCCTCAAGCTAACACTTACCCTCACCCTAACACTAACCCTAACCCTCACCCTAACCCTCCCCCTAACCCTATATCTAACCCTCAACCTCACACTCACCCAAACCCTAACCCTAAAGCCCACGCTAATCCTGACCCTAACCCACACCCTCATGCTCGGCCTAAGCCTAAGCCTAAGCCTAAGCCTAAAACTAAACCTAAACCTCACCCTAATCCCAACAATAACACTAAACCTAACTCCAACCCTAAACCTCACCCTCACCCTAACCCTAACCCTAAACCTAAACCTCATCCTAACCCTAACCCTCACCCTACCCATAACCCTAACACTACCCCTAACAATAACCTTAACCCTAACCCTTATCCTCATCGTAACCATAAACTTCACCCTAACCCTCATCCTAACACTTACCCTCACACTAACACTAACCCTCCCCCTAACACTAACCCTCACACTAACCCTAACCATCACCCTAACCCTAAACCTCACCCTAACCCTAACCCTCACCTTCAACCTAGCCCTCAACCTAACCATAACACTCATCCTCAATCTAAACCTCACACTAACCCTAAAACTAATCCTCAATCTAACCCTCACCCTCACCCTAACCCTCACACTCACTCTCACCATAAACCTAATCCTAAACATAACCCTAACCCTAAATTTAAACCTCAATGTAACACTCACCCTAACCCTAACCCTCGCCCTAAAACTTACCCTCACCCTTATCTTAACCTTCAGCCTCAGACTAATGCTCAACTTTAAGCTTACCATCACACTCACCCTAACCCTCACCCTAACCCTAACCCTAACCCTACCCATAAACCCCAACCTAACCCTAACCCTAACCCTAAACCGCACCCTCACCCTCACCATAACTGTAACCATAAACCTATCAATAACTCTACCCCTAACCCAAACAATCACCCTTACCCTAACCTTAACCCTCCCCTAATGCTCGAACTAAGCCAAAGCCTAAGCCTAACCCTAACCCTAACCCTCACCCTAACGTAACACTAACACAAACCCTAACTCTAACCCTAAAACTCACTCTCACCCTAAAACTAATTCTAACCCTAACCCGAAACCTAAATTCATCCTAACCCTAAATCTAACACTCATCCTCACCCTCAGCCTAAACCTAAGCCTAAGATTAACCCTATCCCTAACCCTCACACTCACCCTCACCCTAAACCTAACTCTACCCCTAAACCTCACCCTCAAACTAACTCTAAACCTAACACTAAGCCTCACCCTAACCTTCACCCTAAACCTAACCCTCACCCTCACCCTCACCCTCAGCCTAAACCTAAGGCTAACCCTAGCCCTAATCCTAACACTCACACTCACCCTAACCCTAACTCTAATCCTAATCCTAACCCTAGCCCTAACCCTCACCCTCATCCTAACCCTCACCCTAACCCTAACACTAACCCTAAAACTAACCCTCACACTCAGCCTCACCCTAACCCTAATTCTAAAACTAAACCTCACCCACACCCAAACCCTAATGCTAACCATAACGCTAACCGCCCCTAAATCTCACCCTTACCCTAACACTAATACTAACCCTAACCCTAAACCTCAACCTATTCCTCACACTATCCTTAACTCTATCCCTATACCTCACCCTCACCCTAACCCTCATTCTAACCCTAACCCAAACACTAAACCTCACTCTAACCCTAACTCTAACCCTCACACTCACCCTCACAGTAACCTTAATCCTAAACATAACCCTAACAATAACCCAAAGCTAATCCTAACCCTCACCCTAACCCTAACCCTCACCCTAAACCAAACCCTCACCCTAACACTTACCATCACCCTAACACTAACCCTAACTCTAACACTAACCTTCACACTAAACCTAACCCTAACCCTAGACCTAAACCTCAGCCTAACACTCACCCTCACCCTAAACCTAACACAAACCCTATTCCTAACCCTTACCCTAACCCTCCCCCTAACCCTATATCTAACCCTTAACCTAAAGCTAACCCTAACCTTAAGCCTAAGCCTAAGCCTAACCCTAACCCTAACCCCAAAGGTAACTCTAATCCTCAGCCTCACCCTCAGCCTAACCCTAACCCTAACCCTAACCATCACCTTAACCCTAACCCTAACCCTAACCCTCACCCTAACCCTCACCTTAACCCTAAGACTAACCCTAACCCTAACCCTCCAACTCACCCTCACCCTAACCATAATCCTAAATCTAAACCTATCCCTAAGCCTAAACTTCACATTAACCCTCAGCCTAACCGTCAACCTAACCCTAATCCTAACCCTAAACCTTATCCTAACCCTCACCCTAACCCTATCCCTAAACCTCACCGTCTCCCTCACCCTCACTTTAACTCTAACTCGAACCCTAACAATAACACTAATCCTAAACCTAAACCTAACCCTCACCCTAACCCTAACACTCACCCTTACCCTAACATTAACCCTAACCATAACCCTAACCCTAAACCTCACCCGCACCCTCAACCTCAACATAGCTCTAACCCTAACCCTAACAATAATACTAACCCTAAACCTAACCATCACTATAACACTAATCCCCACCCATACCCTCAGCCTAACCCTAAGCCTGAGCCGAACCCTAACCCTAACCCTCACACTCACACTCACCTTAAACCTAATCCTAAACCTAACCCTATTCCTAGCATTATACCTCAACTTAAACCTCACCCTAACCCTCACCCTAACACTAAGCCTAACCCTAACACTCACCCTAACCATAACCTAACCCTAAACCTCACCCTAACCCTGATCCTAACACTCACCCTCACCCTCAACCTCACTGTAACTCTAACCCTGTCCCTTATCCTAACCCTCACCCTCACCCTAACCCTAACCCTAATCCAAACTCTCAGCCTCACCATAACCCTAACCCTAACCCTAAAACTAAACCTCACCCTAAGGCTAACCCTAACCCTCACCCTCACTCTAACCCTCACCCTAACCCTAATGCTAACCCTAAACCTCACCCTCACCCTCACGCTTGGCCTAAGCTTAAGCCGAAGACTTACCCTGACCCTCACACTCAACCTCACCCTAACCCTAACTGTAACACTAACCCTAACCCTAAACCTCACACTAACCCTCAAGCTAACGCTAAATCTAACCCTAAACCTCTCCCTTAAACTAACCTTAACCCTCACCCTCACCCTCACCCTCACCCTCTGCTAATATTAAACCTAAAACTAACCCCATCCCTAACCGTAACACTAAGTCTAACCCTCACCCTCACCCTTACCCTTACCTTAACCCTCACCCTCACCATAGCCCATAACCAAACACTAAGCCTAAGCCTAACCTTCACCCTCACCCTCACTTTAACCCTAATCCCAACACTCACCTTAACCATAAACCTCACCCTCACCCTAACTCTAATCCTAACCCTAACCCTAACCCTAACCCTCCCCTTAAATCTCACCCTAACCCTAACCTTAAAAAGAACACTAACCCTAACCCTCAACCTAACACTCACCCTAACCCTAACTCTAACCTAAACCTCACCCTCACCCTAAACCTAACTCTAACACTAACCCCAACCCTTAACCTCACCCTAACCCTAACCCTAACCCTCATCCTCACCCTCACCGTAACCATAACCCTAAACCTAACAATAAGAATAAACTTAACCTTATTCCTAACCCTCACCCTATCACTTACCCTCACCCTAACACTAAACCTAACCCTCAACTTAAACCTCCCCCTAACCCTATATCTAACCCTCAACCTAACACTAACGCTAACCCTAACCCTAAACCCCACCCTAACCCTAACCCTAACCCTCACCCTCATGCTTGGCCTAAGCCTAAGCCGAAGCCTAAGCCTAACACTAACCCTAAACATCACCCTAAACCCCAAAATAACACTAAACCTAACTCGAACCCTAAACCTCATCCTAACTCTAACCCTCACCCTCAACTTCACCCTCACCATAACAGTAACACTAACACTAAACCTAACAATAACCCTAACCCTAACCCTAAACCTCATCCTAACCATAACCTTCAACCTAACCCTAACTATCAGCCTAACACTTACCCTCACCCTAACACTAACACTCACCCTAACACTAACCCTCACACTAACCCTAACCTTCACCCTAACCTAAACCTCACCCTAACCCTAACCCTCACGCACACCCTAGCCCTCAACCTAACACTAACCCTCATCCTCACCCTAAACCTCACACTAACCCTAACACTAATCCTCAATCTAATCCTCACCCTCACCCTAACCCTAAACCTCACCCTTACCGTAAACCTCAGCCTCAGCCTAACCCTCACCTTTACCCTTACCATCACCCTCAACCTAACCCTCACCTTAACCCTAATCCTCATCCTAAACCTCACCCTAAGGGTAACCCCAACCGTCACCCTAACCCTAACCCTCAGCCTCACCCTCAGCCTCAGATTAAACTTAAGCCTAAGCCTAAACCTAACCCTAACCCTAACTCTCACCATAGCCCTCACCATAACCCTAATTAACACTAACCCTCATCCTAACCCTTAACCTAACCATAAAGCTAAACATCTGTCTAAACCTAATCCTCATCCCCCCCATACCCTCAGCCTAACCCTAAGCATACGCCGAACCCTAACCATAACCCTCACACTCAACCTCACTGTAAACCTAATCATAAACGTAACCCTAACCCTAACATTAAACATCAATCTAACACTCACCCAAACCCTAACGCTAACATTAATCCTAACCCTAACGGTCACCCTAACCCTTCCCCTAACCATAATCCTAAACTTAAACCTCACCCTAAACCTGATCCTTACCCTCACCCTCACCTTCACCGTAAATCTAACCCTAACCCTAAACCTAACCCTCACCATCACCATAAACCTAACCCTAACCCTCACCCTTACCCTAACCCTCTCCCTCACCCTTACCCTTACCCTAACCCTAACACTAAACCTCACACTAACCTTAACAATAAATCTCACCCTCACCATAGCACTCACCCTAAACCTAATTGTAACCTTAAACCTCATCCAAATCCTCACCCTAACCCAAAACCTAACCTTCAACCTAACCCTAAACCTAAATTCTAAACCTCAACCTATCCCTAAACCTGACCCCACCATAACCCTAACCCTAACCCTCACTCTAAACCTAATCCTCATCCTAACCCTAACCCTCACCCTCACCCTAACCCTAAACCTAAACCTCACCCTAGCCCTCACCCTAACCCTAATCCTAACTCTAACCCTTATCCTAACCCTCACCCTAAGCCTCAACCTAACCCTAACCGTCAACATCACCAAAACCCTTACCCTAACCATCACTATAACACAAAATTTAACCCAAACTCTAACTCTCACCCTAACCCTAACCCTAACCCTCACCTGAACCCTCACCCTCACCCTCACCCTCAGCCTAACCCTAAGCCTAAGCCTAAACCTAACCCTAAACATTACCCTCACCCTAACCATCACCATAACCCTAAGCCTAATCCTAACACTAAACCTCAGCCTAACCCTAACCTTAATCCTAATCCTAACCCTAACCTTAACCCACACCCTCACCCTAACCCTCACCTTAACCCTAACCCTAACACTAACCCTAACCATATCCCTAACCTCAGTCTCATCCTAACTCTAACTGTAACCCTAAACTTCACCCTCATCCTAACCCTCAACCTAAACCTAAACCTCATCCTAACCCTAAACCTCACCCTCACCCTAGCCCTCACCCTAACCCTAATCCTAACCCTCACCCTAACACTAATCCTCATCCTAATCCTCACACTAAGGGTAACCCCGAACATCACCCTAACCTTAACCCTCACCCTCATCCTTAGCCTCAGCCTAACCCTAACCCTAAGCCTAACCCTAACCCTAACATTCACCCTCACCCTCACCCTAGCCCTCAACCTAATCCTAATCCTAAACCTAACCCTCATCGTAACCCTTAACCTAACCATAAACCTAACCCTCATTCTAAACCTAATCCTCATCACCACCCATACCCTCAGCCTAACCATTAGCCTAAGCCGAACCCTAACCTAACCCTCATACTCACCCTTACAGTAAACGTAATCTTAAACCTAACTCTAACCCTAACATTAATCCTCAACCTAACCCTCACCCTACCCTAACTCTTACACTAACCCTAATCCTAACCCTCCCCCTAACCCTAACTCTAACCCTAAACCTCACCTCATCCTCACCCTAACCGTAACTCTAACCCTAACACTAAAACTCACCCTAACCCTAACCCTAACACTCACACTATACCGAAACCTCAATTAACCCTCCCCCTAACCCTAACTCTAAGCCTAAACCTCCCACTCACCCTAACCCTCCCCTTAACCCTAACTCTAACCCTAAACCTCCCACTCAACCCTAAACCTAATCCTAACCCTAACCCTAAACCTCACCTTGACCCTAACACTAACCCTCACCCTTACCCTCACCCTCACCCTCACTGTAACTCTAACCCTGACCCTAACAATAACACTAATCCTAACCTTAAACCTAACCCTAACCCTAATCCTATATCTAACCCCCACCCTCAGCCTCACCCTCACTGCAAATGTAACCATAACGATAACACTAACAATAATCCTAACCCTAAACCTAATCCTAACCCTCATCCTCACCCTAACCCTCATCCAAACACTTACCCTAACCCTAAAACTCACCCTAACACTAACCTTAACCCTCAAGCTCACCCTAGGCCTCACCTTGACCCTAATGCTCACCCTCACCCTCACCCTCACCATAACTCTAATCCTAACCCTAACAATAGCACTAACCCTAACCATAACCCTAACCCTAACATTCACCCTCAACATAAACCTAACCCTAAAACAAACCCTCACCCTAACCCTAACCCTAAACCTCACCCTAACCCTAACCCTAACCCTCAGCCTCACCCTCACCGTCACCGTAAACTTAACCCTAACCATAACACTAAAAATAACCCTAACCCTAACCCTAATCTAAACCTCACCCTCACCCTCACCCTAACCCTAACACTCACCCTAACACTAACCCTCACCCTCACTGTAACCCTAACCCTAACCCTAACCCTAACCCTCACCCTATCCTTAAACCTGACCCTAAAGCTAACCCCAAACCTCAACTTCACCCTAGCCCTCACCCTAACCCTAATCCTCATCCTCACACTAAACCTCACACCAACCCTAACACTAAACCTCAATCTAACCCTCACCCTCACCCTAACAATAACCCGAACCCTCACCCTTACCATAACCCTCACCCTCAGCCTATCCCTCACCTTTACTCTTACTGTCACCCTCATCCTAACATTCACCCTAAACCTAAGCCTCATCCTAACCCTCACCCTAACTGTAACCCTAAACATCACCCTAACCCTAACCCTCACCCTCACCTTCAGGCTCAGCCTAACCCTAAGCCTAAGCCTAAACCTAACCCTAAACCTCACACTCAGCCTTGCCCTCACCCTAAACCTAATCCTAACCCTAACCCTCATCCTAACCTGCAACCTAACCATAACCAGAACCATCACTTTAAACCGATTTCTCATCCCCATACTCACCCTCAGTCTAACACTAAGCCTAAGCCTAACCTAACCCTAAGCCTGACACTCACCCTCATGGTAAACCTAATTCTAACCCTAAGCCTAACCCCTAAACCTAAACCTCAACCTAACCCTCACCCTAACCCTAACCCTAACCCTAACCCTAACCCTCACCCTCACCTTCCTCCTCACCCTCACCCTCACCCCAAACCTAACCCTCACCCTCACCGTAACCCTAAACCTAACCCTGACCCTAACCCTACCCCTAATCCTAATCCTAAACCTCACCCTAACACTAAAACTAAACCTCACCCTCACACTAGCCCTCACCCTAACCCTAATTGTAACCCTAACCCTCATCCTAACCCTCACCCTAACCCAAACCCTAACCCAAACCCTAACCATAAACCTAATTTTACCCCTCAACCTAAACATAACCCTGACCTTCACCGTAATCCTAACCTTAACCCTCACCCTAACCCTAAACCTAACCCGAACCCTAAACCTCACCCTAAACCTAACCGTAACCCTATCCCTCACCCTAGACCTCATCCTAACCCTAATCCTAACCATAAACCTCATGCTTACCCTCACCGTAACCCTAACCCTCACCCTCACCCTAACCCTAGCCCTAATCCAAACCCTCAACCTAACCCTAAACCTCACCCTCACCATAACCCTTACCCTAACCCTAACACTAAAGCTAACCCTAAACCTCAACCCAAACCTCACCCTAACCCTGACTCTAACCCTAAACCTCACCCTCAGCCTACCCCTAACTCTAAACCTAACTCAAACCCTAAACCTCACCCTAATCCTAATCCTAAACCTAACCCTATCCCTAACCCTAACCCTCACCCCAACCCTCACCCTAGCCCTAAAACAAACCCTAATCCTAACCCTAAACCTCATCTTAAATCTCAGCCTAACCCTAACCTTAACCCTCACACTAATTCTAACCCTAAACCTAAACCTCACCCTAACCCTCAACCTAATCGTCACCCTCACCCTTACCCTCAACTGAACTCTAACCCTAAACCTAACAATAACAATAACCCTCACACTCACAGTAGCTCTAACCCTAACCCTAACAATAAACCTCACCCTAAGGCTAAACATAAGCCTCACCCTCACCCTAACCCTAATTCTAATACTAAACGTCATCCTAAATCTCACCCTAACCCTAAAACACTAACCCTCACACTAGCCCTCCACCTGATGCTAAATCTAACACTAAACCTCCCCCTCACCTAACCCTAATCCTCACCCTCACCCTCAACCTCTGCCTAAAACTAAGCCTAAACTTAACTCCAACCCTAACCCTAACACTAATCCTAACCCTAACCCTAACCCTAACCCTCACCCTAACCATCAACCTCACCCGAGCACACACCCTAAACCTATCCCTAAGCCTAACCCTCACCCTAACTCTCACTCTAACCCTAACCACAACAATCAACCTAATCCTAACCCTAACCCTCAACCTAACCCTAATTCTAACACGAACCCTAACCGTAACCCTCAAAATCAGCCTCAACCTAACACTAATTCAAACCCTAAAGCTCACCCTGACCCTAAACCTAACCATAACGCTAACCCTAAACTTCACCACAACCCTAACCCGAAAACTCACCCTCACCCTAGCCCTCACCCTAACCCTAATCCTAACCCTAACCCTCATCCTAACCCTCACCCTAACACTAACCCTAACCCTCACACTCACCATCACCCTAACCCTAAACCTAACCCTAACGCTCAACCTAAACCTAACCCTCACCCTCACCTTAACCCTTACCCTAACCCTCACCTTAATCCTAAATTTAACCCAAACCCTAACTCTCACCCTAACACTAACGTTAACCCTCACCCTAACCCTAACCCTGAAACTCACCCTCACCCTAAGCCTAAGCCTAAGCCTAATCCTAACCCTAACCCTAACCCTCACACTCACCCTAAGCCATTTCCTAATCCTAATCCTAACCCTAAGCCAAACCCTCACACTCACACTAACCCTCACCTTAACTCTAATCCTAATCTTAACCCTAAGCCTAACCCTCACCCTCAACCTCAACCTCAGCCTAACCCTAAACCTAACCCTAAACCTAAACTGTAACACACACACTCACCCTCACACTAACCCTAAACCTAACCCTATCACTAACCCTAACCCTCCACCAAACTCTCTCCATAACCCTACCCCTAACACTCTTCCTAACCTAACCCTCAAACAAACCCTCACCCTCACACTAACTAAAACCCTAAACCTCACCCTCCCCCTAAACCTAAATCTAACCCTAACCCAAACCCTAAACCTCACCCTAACCCTAACCCTAACCATCACCCTAACCCTATTCCTCACTCCCATTCTCACCCTGAGCCTGAACCTAAGCCTAAGCCTAAAGATAGCCCTAACCCGCACACTCACCCTCACCCTAACAATAATCCTAACCCTACCCCTAAACCTCAACCTCAACCTAACCCTCACCCTAACCTTAACCCTAACACTAACCCTAACCCTAACCCACGAACTAACCCTCCACCTAACTCTAAATCTAAACATAAACCTAACCTCACCCTAACCCTAATCCTACCCCATCCCTAAACCTCACACTAACCCTAACCCTAACCCTCACCGTCACTCTCACTTTAACTCTAACTCTAACCCTAACAATAACACTAATCCTAACCCTAAACTTAACCCTAACACTAACCATAACCCTAATCCTAACACACACCCTCACCCTAACCCTAATCCTAAATATAACCCTAACCCTCAACCTGACCATAACCTTAACCCTCATCCAAACCCTCACACTAACTCTCACCCTAACCCCAACTCTCACCCTCACCCTCAAGCTAGCCCTCACGCTAACCCTAAACCTAAACCTAACCCTCATCCTAACCCTCACCCTCAACCTCACCCTAACCCTAGACCTAATCCAAACCCTCAACCTAACCCTAAACCTCACCCTCACCATAACCCTAACTCTAAAACTCACCCTTTCCCTAAACCTAACCTTAACCCTAAACCTCACCCTAACCCTAACCCTCACTCTCCCCCTCAAGCTATCCCTCACCCTAACCCTAACCCTAACCCTCACACTCACCCTCACCCTAACCCTAATCCTAAACCTAACCCTATCCCTAAACCTAACCCTCACCCTTACACTCACCCTAACCCTAACCCTAACAATAACCCTAACACTAACCCTTACACAAACCCTCACCTTAACACTATAATTCTAAACCTTACCCTCACCCTAACCCTAACCCTCAACTTCACCCTCACACTCAGCCTATCCCTAAGTCTAACCCTAACCCTAACCCTCACATTCACCCTCACCGTAACCATAACCCTAACCCTAACCCTAACAATAACCCTAACCCTAACCCTAAACCTCATCCTAAACATAACCCTCACCCTAAACCCAACACTCACCCTAATATTTACCCTCACCCTAACACTAACCCTAACACTAACACTAAACATCACACTAACCCTAATCATCACCCTAACCCTAAACCTCACCCTAACCCTAAACCTCAACCTCACCCTAGCCCTCACCCAAACCCTAATCCTCATCCTCACCCAAACTTCACCCTAAGTGAACACTAATCCTCAATCTAACCCTCACCCTCACCCTACCCCTAAACCTAACCCTCACTCTTACCTTAACTCTCACCCTCTGTCTAACCCTCAGGTTTACCCTTACCGTCACCCCCACCCTAACCTTCATCCTAATCCTAACCCTAACCCTAACCCTCACCTTGACCCTAACTGTACCCCTAATCCTCACCCTCACCCTAACCCTTACTCTAACCCTAACACTAAACCTCACCCTAACCCTAACAATAACCCTCACCCTTTCACTAACCCTCACACTCACCCTCACCCTCAGCCTAAAGCTAAGGCTAACCTAACCCTACCCCTAACCCTCACACTCACCCTAACCGTAACCCTAATCCTAATTCTAACCCTAAAACTAACCCTCACCCTCAACCCAACCCTCAGCGTAACTCTAACCCTACACTAACACTAACCTTAACCCTCACCCTCAGCCTCACACTAACCCTAATTCTATCCCTAAACCTCACCCTCACCCTACCCCTAATGCTATACCTTAACCCTAACCCTAACCCTAAATCTAACCCTCCACCTAACTCTCACCCTAACCCTAACACTAACACTAACGTTAACTCTAACTCTAACCCTAACACTAAAAATCACCCTAAACCTAACCCTAAACCTAACCCTCACCCTAATCCTCACCCTCACCCTCAGCCTAACCCTAAGCCTAACCCTAAACCTAACCCTAACCCTCACACTCACCCTATCCCTAACCCTAATCCTAATCCTAACCCTAACCCTATCCCTCACGCTCACCCTAACCCTCACCCGAACAGTAACCCTAACACTAACCCTAACACTAACCCTCAACATCAACCTCACCCTCAGCCTAACCCTAAGCCTAACCCTAAACCTAACACTTACACACACACTCACCCTCACGCTAACCCTAATCCTAAATCTAAACCTAACCCTAACCCTCCCCCTAACTCTCACCCTAATGCTAACGCTAACCCTAACCCTAACCCTTAACCTAACACTCACCCTAACACTAACACTAACCCTAAACCTCACCCTCACCCTAACCCTCATCCTCACCCTCACAGTAACTGTAACCATAAACCGAACCCTAACAATAACCCTAACCCTATTCCTAAACCTCACCCTAAGCATAATCCTCACCCTAACCCAAACCCTACCCTAACACTTACCCTCACCCTAACACTAACACTAACCGTAACACTAAACATCACACTAACCCAAACTCTAACCCTAAATTTAAACCTCAACCTAACCCTCACCTTCACCCTAACCATAACACTAATCCTAACCCTCACCCTAACCCTCCCCCTAACCCTGTATCTAACCCTCAACCTCACCCTCACCTTCACCTTAATCCCGAACCCTAAACCCCACAGTAACCCTAACTCTTACCCTCACACTCATGCTTGGCCTAAGCCTAAGCTTCAGCCTAACCCTAACCCTAACCCTAACACAAACGCTAACCCTAACTCTAATCCTAAACTTCACCCTCACCCTAACCCTAACTCTAACCCTTACACTAAACCTAAACCTCATGCTAACCCTAACCCTCATCCTCACCCTCAACCTCACCGTAAATGTAACCCTAACCCTAACACTAACAATAACCCTAACCATAACACTAACCCTCACACTAACCCTAACCATCACAGTAACACTAAATCTCACCATAACCCTAACCCTAACCCTCACCCTTACCGTAACCCTCACCCTCAGCCTAAAACTCACCTTTACCCTTACCGTCACCCACACCCTAACCCTCACCATAACCCTAATCCTCATCCTAACACTCACCCTAACGGTAACCCCAACAATTACCCTTACCATAACCCTAACCCTCACCCTCACACTCAGGCTCAGCCTATCCCTAACCCTAAGCCTAAGCCGAAGCGTAACCCTCACCCTCACCCTAGACCTCACCCTAACCCTAATCCTAACCAGAGCCCTCATCCTAACCCTCACCCTAACAATAATCCTCACCCTCACACTAACCATCACCCTAACACTTACCCTCACCCTAACACTAACCCTAACCCTAACACTAACCCTCACCCTTACCCTAACCCTAATCCTAACCCTAAGCCTATCCCTAAACCTCAACCTAACCCTAACCCTCACCCTAACCCTCCCCCTAAAACTAACTCTAAACATAAACCTCATCCTCAACCTCACCCTAATCCTAAACCTCACCCTAACCCTAACCCTCACCCTCACCCTCAACTTAACTCTAACCCTAACCCTAACAATAACACTAACCCTATCCCGAACCCTAACCATAAACCTCACCCTCACCGAAAACTTAACCCTACCCTTAACACTAACAATAACACTAACCGTAACCCTAACCCTAAGTTTAACCCTAACCCTAACCCTAAAACTAACACTAAGTCTAACCCTAAACCTAACCCTCAACCTAAGCCTATCTCTAACCCTAACCCTAAACCTTTACCTCACCCTAACCCTAACACTAACCCTCACACTCACCGTAACCTTAACCCTAACCCTAACCCTAACAATAACCCTAACCCTAAACTTAAGCCTCACCCTAACCATAACCCTCAACATAACCCTAACCCTTAATCTAAGCCTCAGCCTCTCCCTATCCTAAACCTCACCCTCATCCTTACCCTAACCCTCACCCTTAACGTAACCCTCACACTTACCCTAACCCTCACCTTTACCCTTACCGTCACCCTCAACCTAAACCTTACCCTAACCCTAACCCTCATCCTAACCCTCACCCTAACCGTAACCCTAAACATCACCCTAACCCTAACCCTCAACCTCACCCTCCGCCTCAGCCTAAACCTACTCCTAATCCTAACCCAAACCCTAACCATCACCCTCACCTTAGCCGTCACCATAACTCTAATCCTAACCCTAACTCTCATCCTAAACCTGATCGAAAACATAACCCTAACCATCACTCTAAACCTAATCCTAATTCTCACTGTAACCCTAACCCTAAACCTAACCCTAACACTAACCCTAATCCTCACCCTCACTCTCACCCTAAACCAAACTCTAACCTTAACCCTAAGCCTAACCCTCATCCTCAACCTAAACTTCACACTAACCCTAACCCTAATCCTCAATCTAACCCTCACCCTCACCCTAAACCTTACCCTAAACCTAACCCTACCCCTCTCCCTACCCCTCACCCTAATCCTAATCCTAACCCTAACCCTAAACCTACCCCTAACGCTAACACTCACCCTAACACTAATCCTCACCCACACACTCACACTCACCCTCAACCGAACCCTCACCCTCACCCGAACTTTCATCCTCACCCTAAACCTCACCCTCACTCTAAACATCACCCAAACCCTAACCCTCACCCTAACCCTAACACAAACCCTAATCCAAACCCTCACACTCACCCTAACCCTCACCCTAACCCTTACCCTTACCCTAACCCTAACCATAACCCTCACACTAACCATAACCCTCACTCTAACCCTAACCCTGAGCCTAAACTTCACTCTCACCCTGACCCTCACCTTCAGCTTAAACCTAACCCTAGTCCTATTCTTAATCCTAACACTCACCCAAACCCTAAACCTAACCCTAACCCTAACCATCACCCTCACCTTCTCCCTCACCCTAACCCTCACCCTCACCGAATACATTACCCTAACCCTAACCCTCACCCTCACCCTGAACCTAAACTCAGCTTAATCCTCACCCTAACCCTAATCCTCACCCTAACATTAACCTTTACCTAACAGAAAATCTCATCCTCACCCTCAGCCTAACCCTCACCCTCACCCAAGCCCTCACCCTAACCCTAACTTTAAACCTAACCCTCACCCTCAACCTCCCCTTCTCTCTCAGCCTTACCCTAACCATAACCCTAATCCTAACACTAACCCTCAACCCCACCCTCAGCCTAACCCTAACCCTAACCCTAAAAATAAACCTCACCCTCATCCTAACCCTAACCCTAACAATAACTCTAACCCTAACCCTAACCTAAAACTCATCCTAACCCTAATCCTAACGCTAACCCTCAACCTCACCCTCACCCTCATTCTAACCCTCACCCTCACACGGAACCTCACCATCACACTAACCCTCACACTAACCCTAACCCTCACCCTATTCTTAACACTAAACCTCACCCTCACTTCTCCCCTCACCCTCAGCCTAACCCTAACTCTAACCCTAATCCTATACTAACCTATCCCGCACCCTCACCCTAGCCCTCACCCTCAAACTCCCCCTCCCCCTCACACTAACCGTCAACCTCACCCTAAGCATCATCTTAACCCTAACCCTCATACTGAACCTAACCCTAACGCTCACCCTAACCCTCACCCTCAAACTAACCCTCACCCTAAACAGTATCCTCACAATAACCCTAACCCTAACCCTAACCTTCACACTAATCCTAACCCTCCATCTAACCATATCCCTACACCTCAACCTAAATCTCACCCTAACCCTAACACTAACCCTAAAAGTCTCCCTAACCCTAACTCTAAACCTCACCCTCACCCTCACCCTACCGCTCACCATCACGCTAACACTCACCCTAACCCTAATGCTCACCCTAAACCTAACCCTCAACCTAAACCGAACCCTCACCCTGACCGTCACCCTAAATCTAACCCCAAACCTAACACTCACCCTAACACTAACCCTCACAATAACCCTAACCCTAACCCTCACCCTCACCCTCACCCTCAACCTAACCCTAACACTAATTCTAAACCTAACCCTAAAACTAAACTTCACACTAAACCTAAACCTTACCCTAACCCTAATTCTCACACTAAACCTACGAGTCATTATATCCCTAAACCTACCCCTCAGCCTAACCCTCACCCTAAACCTAACCCTAACCCTAATCCTCACCCTATCGCTAACTTTAACCCTAACACTAACCATAAACCTCATCCTCACAATAAACCTCACCCTATACCTTACCCTCACCATAACCCTAACCCTAACCCTAATCGTCAACCACACCTAACCTTCACCCTCACCTGAACCTTCACCCTCACCCGCACCCTCGTCCGCACCCTAAACCTCACCCTAACCCTAACAGTCACCCTCATGCTAATCCTCAGCGTAACCCTAACCCTGACATTAAAGAAACTCATACACTAAACTTCACAGTAACCCTCACCCTGACCCTAGCTCTCACCCAAACCCTAACCCTAACCCGAACCCTAACCCTCACCTTCACCCTAACCCTCAACCTAACCCTTACCCTCACCCTAACCCTAACCCTAACCCTAATCATAACTCTCAAACTAACCGTAACCCTCACCCTAAGCATAACCCTAACGCTAACCCTAACCTTCACCCTCACACTGACCCTCGCCCCACCGTAACACTAACCCTATTCCTAATCCTAACCCTCACAATCACCCTCAACCTAAACCTAACCCTAACACTAACCCTCACCCTCACCCTCACCCTCACCGAACACAAACCCTCACCCTAACCCTAACCTCAGCTTAACCCTCACCCTCATCCTAATCCTCACTCTTACCCTAACCCAAACGTAAATGTAATCCTCACCCTCACACTAACCCTCACCCTCACCCTAGCATTAACCCCAACCCTAACCATAACACTTACCCACACCCTAACCCTTAACCTCATCCTCACTCTATCCCTAGTCCTAACCCTAATCTTAACCCTAATGCTCAAACTACTCCTCGCCCTAACCCTAACTGTAACCCTAACCTTCAAACTCATTCTAACCCAAACGCTCAGACGAATACTCACCCTCCACCTAAACCATACTCTCACAATAAACATCACCTTAACCCTAACCCTCAACCTAACCCTAACCCTAACCCCCACCCTAACCCTAACACTCACCCTAACCCTTACCCACAACATAATCCTATCCCTCACCCACAAACTTACCATCACCCTAACCCTTACCCTCACACTAATCCTCACCCTAACACTCAACCTAATGCTCAACCTGACCCTCAGCCTCGCCCTGACCCTCACCCTAACCTTTACCCTCACCCTCACCCTAACTCTCACCCTAACTTTTACCCTTACCCTAAACCTAAACCTAAACCTAACCCTCAACCTAACCCTTATCCTATCCCTAAACCTAACCCTAACCCTCACCCTAACCCTAAAACTAACCCTCACACTGACCCTAACCCTAACCCTCAGCCTAACGCTCATCCTAACCCTAACCGTAACCCTAAAGCTCACCCTAACCGTAACCCTACCCATAAAACTCACCCTAACCCTAACCCTCACCCTCACCCTCAGACTAACTCTAATACTAAACCTAACCCTCACCCTCACCCTAACTCTAACCGTAAACCTAATCCTAACCCTCACCCTCACCCTCACCTTAACCCTAAACCAATCCCTAACCCTCACCCTAATCCAAACCCAAACTCTATACCTCACCCTCACCCTCACCCTAACCCTAACCCTAACCCTCACACTAAACCTCACCCTAATCCTTACCCTCACCATAAACCTAACACTAACCCTAATCCTAACCATAAACCTAACCCTCATCCACACCCTAACACTCAACCTAATCCTAACCCTAACACTATTCCTAAACCTAAGCCTCACACTTAAACTCACCCTAACCCTACACCTAACCCTAACCCTCACACACACCCTCACCCTAACCATCACCCTCACCCTAACCCTCACCCTAACCCTAACCCTACCCTTCACTCTACACCTCACACTAACCCTAACCCTAATCCAAACCCTCAACCTAACCCTAACGCTACCCCTAACCCTCACCCTCACACTAACCCTAAACCTAACACTAACATTCAACCTAAACCTAATCCTCACCCACACCCTAACCCTCACCATCACCTTAACCCTCACCCTCACGCTCAAAATGACCCAAAACCTAACCCTCACCCTAACCCTGGCCCTAACACTCACCCTAAACCTAACCCAAAACCCAACCCTCAACCTCACCCTATTCCTCACCATAATAAGCCTAACCCTTGGCTAAAAGAAACCCTCAACCTTAAACTCACACTAACCCTCACCTGCACCCTCACCCTCACCCTCACCGAACACAAACCCTTACCCTAACCCTAACCTCAGCTTAACCCTCACCCTCAACCTAATCCTCACCCTAACCCTAAACTTCACCCTCACCCTAAACTTCACTCTAACTCTTACCCTCACCCTAACCCTAACCCTAACCATAACTATAACTCTCACAATAACCATAACCCTCAGCCTAACCCTAACCCTAACACTAACCTTAAACCTAACCCTCAGCCTCACCCTCACCCTCACCCTCACCTTCAGCCTAACCCTAACACTAACCCTATTCCCAATCCTAACCCTCACCCTCACCCTTACACTACCCCTCACCCTCACCCTAACCTTCACCCTCACCCTAAAGATCACCCTAACCATAAACCTCACCCTAATCGTAACCCTAACCCTTACCCTAATCCTAACCTCATCTTAACCCTAACCCTGACATAAACGATACCCTCACCCTCAACCTCACACTAACCCTCACCCTCAACCTAGTCCTTACCCTCATCCTAACCGTAACTCTAACTCTCAATCTCACCCTCACCCACACCCTCAACCTCAGCCTAAACCTAACCCTAACACTAACCCTAACCCTAACCCTCACCCTGACCCTCACCCTCACACCAACCCTAACTCTAAACCTAACCCTCACCCCAACCCTAACCCTCACCCTAACAATAAACCTCACCCTAAACCTAATCCTAACCCTCACGCTAATCCTAACCCTCACCCTCACCATAAACCTCACCCTAACCCTTAGCCTCACCCTCATACTAAGCCTAACCCTAATCCTAACCGTCAACCTAACCCTAACCCTAGCCACAACCCTCACCCACACACTAACCCTAAACCTAAAGCTAACACTCAACCTAACATTAATCCTCACCCACACCCTAACTCTCACACTCACTCGAACCCTTACTCTCACCCGAACCCTCATCCTCACCCTAACCCTCACCCTAACAGTAAACTTCAACCAAACCCTAACCCTCACCCTAACACTTGCCCTAACTCCTACCCTAACCCTAACCCTCAACCTAACCCTCACCCTCACCATAATCCTCATCATAACACGAAAACGTGGCTAAGAGAAACTCTCAACCTAAACCTCACACTAACCCTCACCCTCACCCTAGCCTTCACCCTAATCCTAACCCTAACCCTAAACCTCACCCTCACCCTAATCCTCACCCTAGCCTAACCTTAACCCTTACCTAAACTTAACCCTCACCCTCACCCTCTCCCTAACCCTCACTGTCACCCTACCCAAACCCTAACCCTAAGCCTAATCCTAACCCTCACATTAACCCTAACCCTAAACCTCAGCCTAAAACTTATCCTAACCCTAAACCTAAAAGTAACCTTCACCCTAACCAAACCCTAACCCTAACCCTAAACCTAACCCTAACTCTCACACTAACCATAACCCTAACCCTCAGCCTAATGCTCATCCTAACCCTAACCCTAAACCTAACCCTCACCCTAAATCTAACCCTAACCCTAACCCTCACACTAACCCTAAACCTCACCCTCAACCTCACCCTCACCCTCAGCCTAAACTTAGTGCTAACCCTAATCCTAACCCTCACCCTTAACCTAACTCTAACCCTAAAACAAATTCTCCCCCTCACCCTCACCCTCACTCTAACCCGCACTCTAACCCTAACGCTCACACTCAACCTCCCGCTCCCCGTCAGCCTAACCCTAGTCCTAACCCTAATCCTACCCCTCAACCTACCCTGACCCTAACCCTAAACCTAACGCTAACCTTCACCCTACCCCTCACCCATATCATAGTCCACACCCTAACTCTAACCCTAAACCTAACCCTCACACTAACCCTAACTCTAACCCTCAGCCTAAAGTTCATCCTAACCCTAACCCTAACCCTAACTCTAAAACTCAACCTAATCCTCATCCTAACCCTAACCCTAAACCTGACCCTCAATTTAACCCTCCACATAACACAAACTCTAACCCTAAACCTCACCCTCACCCTAACCCTAATCCTAAATCTAACCCTAAACCTCACCCTGTCACCCTAACCCTCACCCTCACCCTAAACATCACCCTAAACTTAATCCACACCCTAACCCTAACCCTAACCTCAGCTTATTCCTAACCCTGATGTAAAGGACACTCACCGTCAACCTCACCTTAATCCTCACCCTAACCCTAACCATGACATAAACGAAACCCTCACCCTCACGCTCACACTAACCCTCACCGTCACCCTAGCCCTCACACTCAGCCTAACCCTAACACTAACCATCAAACTCACCCTCACCCTCACCCTCAGCCTAAACCTAACCCTAACCTAACCCTAACCCTCACACTAACACTAAACCTCACCCTCAGCCTAACCCTCACCCTTACCATTACCCTCAACTTCACCTTACCCTAACCCTAACCTTCACATTAACCCGAACCCTCACTCTAAAACTAACCCTAACCCTCACCCTAAAACTCACGATTACCCTAACTCTAACCCTAACCCAACGCTAACCCTAACCCTCACGCTAAGCCTAACCCTAAACCTCCCCCTCACCCGAACCTTCACCCTCACCCTCACCTTAAACATCACTAACCCTCACCCTAATAATAACCCTAACGGTCACCCTAACCCTAGCCTTCACCTTAACCCTCAACCTGACCCTAATCCTCACCCTAACCTAACGTTAACCCTTACCTAAACTAAACCCTCAAACTAAACCTCACCCTCACATTAGCCCACACCCTAACCCTAACACTCAACATAACCCTCACACTAACCCTAACCCTAACCCTCAGCCTAAAACTTATCCTAACCCTAAACCTAAAACTAACCTTCACACTAACCAAACACTAACTCTAAACCTAAACTTATCCCTAACCCTCACACTAACCCTAAACCTAACCCTCAGCCTAACGCTCATACTAACCCTAACCCAAACACTAACACTAAGCCTCACCCTAAACCTAACCCTCACCCTAAACCTAGCCCTAACCCTAACCCTCAACCTCAACCTCACCCTCACCCTCAGCCTAACCCTTGTCCTAACCCTAATCCTAACACTCACCCTCACCCTTACTCTAACCCTAACCCTAACCCTCACCCTAAACCTAACCCTCACCTTAACCCTCACCCTAACCCTAAATCTCACCCTCAACCTCACCCTAACCCTAGTCCTAACCCTCACCCTATACCTCACCTTCAACCTAAACCTACCCCTAACCCTAACCCTCAACCTCACCCTCACCCTCACCTCACCATAACCCTATCCCTTACCCTCAACCTAAAGCTAATCCTAACACTTGCCCTCACCCTAACCCTCACACTAACCTTAACCCTAAACCTAACCCTCACCCACATGCTCACCCTTACCCTAACAATAAACCTATACCTCACCCTCAGTCTAACACTCATCCTAATGCTTAGCCTCACCCTAAAACTAATCCTCACATTAACCCTAAACCTAACCCTAACCCTAACCCTCAACTTAACCCTCACCTAAATCCTAACCCTGACCATAACCCTCACACTAACTCTAACACTAAACCTAAACCTCACCCTCACCTAACCCTCAATGTCACCCTAAACCTCACTCTAAACCTAACCCTCACCAACACCCTAAACCTCACCCTCACCCTCACCCTAAGCCTAACCCTAACCCTAACCTTAATCCTAAACCTAAACCTCACCCTCACCAGAAACCTAGCACTAACCATAAATCTCACCCTCACCATCAAACTAACAATAATCCTAAACCTAACCCTCACACTCACCCTAAACCTAACCGTAACCCTCACACTCGCCCTCACCCTTACCCTAACCCCAAACCTAAACCTCAGCCTAACCCTAACTCTCACTCTAAACCTCACCCTAAATCACACCCTAACCCTAAGGTTAACCCTAACCCTCACCCTAAGCCTCACCCTAAACCTAACCCTAACCCTAACCCACACCCTAAACCTAACCCTAACCCTAAACCTCACCCTCACCCAAACCATCATCCTAACATGAAAAATGACCCTCACCCTAACCCTCACCCTCAACCTAAACATCACCCTAACCCTAACCCTCACCCTAAACATAAACATAACCCTCACCTTCACCCTAACCCAAACCCTAACCCTAACCATCACCCTCAAACTCACGCTAAACCTAAACCTCAAACTTACCCTAAACCTCACCCTAACCCTTAGCCTTACCCTAACCCTAACACTAACCTTAACCCTCACATTAAACCTACCCTCACCCTCACCCTAACCCTAACCCTACCACGCACCCTAACCCTCACCCTAATGCTAACCCTCACCCTAACCCTAACCCTAACCCTCACCCTCACCCTAGCCCTCACCCTTAACCTAATTTTAACCCTTACCCTAAGCCTAATCATAAACCTAACCCTCACCCTCACCATCATCCTCACCCTAAACCTAACCCTAACCCTACCCCTCACCCTCACACTAACCCTAACCCTAACCCTCACCTTAACCCTCACCCTAATGATAACCCTGATCCTAAACCTCACCCTAAAGCTAACACTAAACCTAAACCTCACCCTCACCCTAAACCTCAACGTCACCCTAACCCTCACACAAACGTGAACCCTCACCTCAACCTAACCCTCTCTCTCACCCTCACCCTAAACCTAACCCTAACACTAATCCTAAACTGAACACTCACCTTCACCCTAAACCCAACCCTAACCATCACCCTCACACTCACCCTGACCCTAACCCCAACCCTAACCCTTACACTAACCCTAACCCTCACCCTAACTCTAACCACAACCCTCACCCTCACCCTCACCCTAACCCTAACAATAACCCTATGCCTCACCCTAACCCTTATCCTCACACTCTAAACATCACATTACCCTAAACCTCACCCTAACCCTGGCCCTACCCCTCACCCTAAATCTCACCCTTATCCTAACCTTAACACTAACCCATACCCTAAACCTAACCCTCACCCTAAACCTCACCCTAACCCTTACCCTCACCCTCTCCCTCACCCTTACCATAAACCTACCCATCAGCCTAACCCTCACATTAATCGTTACCCTCACTATAATCCTAACACTAACCCTAATCCTCACACTAAACTTAAATCTAACCCTAACCCTAACCCTCACTTTAATCCTTACCATAATCCTAACCCTGACACTAACCCTCACCCTAAAGCGAACGCTAAACCTAAACCTCACCCTCACCCTAACCCTCACTGTCACGCTAACCCTCAACGTCACCCTAACTCTCACCCTAACCCTAACCCTCACCCTAATCCTCACCCTAACACTTACCCTCACCATAACCTTTACCCTAACCCAAACCCTAACCCTCACCCGAACCTGAACCCTCACCCTCAACTTAACCCTCATTCTAATGCTCACCCTAAACCTAACCCTAAACCTTTCCTAAACAAAAACATCACCCTCACACTAACCCTCACCCTAAACCTAACCCTAAACTTAAACCTCACCCTCACCCTCACCCTCACCCTCAGACTCACCCTAACCCTAAACCTAATCCTAACCCTAACCGTGATCCTCAACCTCACTCTAACCCTAACCCTGACCTGCACCCTAACCCTAACCCAAACCCTAACCCTAACACTCAACCTAACCCTAACCCTAACCCTAATGCTAACCTTAACCCTCACCATAACCCTGACCCCAAACGTTACCCTTACACTCACCCTCACTCTCACCCTAACCCTAACCCTTACACTCACCATAGCCCTATCACTTACCCTTAACCTAACCCTCACCCTAAACCTTAAGCTCACCCTAACCCTCACCCAACACTAACCCGAACCCTAACCCTCACCCTAAGCCCCACCCTAAACTTCACCCTAACCCTAACGCTAACCCTAACCCTCAGTCTCAACCTAAACCTCAGCCTAATCCTTACCCTCACACTAACCCTAATCCTAACCGTAAACCTCACAATAAACCTAACCCTCAACCTAACCTTAACACTCATCCTCTCCCTAATCCTCACCCTAAATCTAATCCTAACCCTTACCGAACTGAAACCCTAACCCTCACCCTAAACCTAAACCTAACCCTCACCGTAACACTAACCCTTACCCTAAACCTAACCCTAATCCTAAACCTAACCCTAACCCTATCCCTCACCCTCAACCTCACACTTACCCTAACCATAAACCTCACCCTAACACTAACTGTCACCCACACCATAACTCTTACCCTAACATTAACCGTCACCAACACCCTAACCATCACCCTCACCCTCACCCTCACCCTAACCGTAACCCTAACACTCACCCCAAACCTAATCCTCACCCTAACCTTAACTCTAACCCTCACCCTCAACCTAACCCTAACCCGAACCCTAACCATAAACCTCACCTTAACCCTAACGCTAAACCTAACCCTCACCTATACCATAAACCTCACCCTCACCCTCACCCTTTCCCTAAACATCACCCTAACCCTATCCCTCAGCCTAACCCTAACCCTCACCTTAACCCTAATCCTCACCTTCAACTTCACCCTAAGCCTAATCCTATACCTAAACCTAACCCTAACCCTTTCCTAACCGAAAACCTCACCCTCACCCTAACCCTCACCCTAAATCTAACCCCAACCCTAAACATCACCCTCAACCTCATCCTCAACCTCAGCCTCACCCTAACCCTAAATCTAATCCTAACCCTAACCCTCACCCTCACCCTCACTCTAACGCTAACCCTAAACCTAATGCTATACTAACCCTAACAATCACCCTAATACTAATTCTAAGCCTAATACTCAATCTCACCCTAAACCTCACCATAACACTTACCCTCAGCCTAACCCTCACCCTAACCCTAAACCTAAACCTAACACTCACCCATTCACATTAACCCTTACACTAACCCTATGCCTAACCCTCACCTAACCCTCATCCTCACACTAAACCTAACCCTAACCCTAAACTTCACATTAACCCTAACCCTCACCCTAAACCGATCCCTACACCTCACCCAACCCTAACCCTGAACTCAACCCTAACCTTAACCCTCACCCTAACCCTAAATCTAAGCCTCAGCCAAACGTTCATCCTAACCCTAACACTAAGCCTATCCCTCACCCTCACCATAACCTTCACCCTAAAGTTTACCCTCACACTAACCTTAACCGTCACACTAAACCTAACCCTCACCACAACCCTAACCATAATCCTCACCCTAACCCTTATCCTAACCCTAACTCTAAACCTAAACATTACCCTAACCCTAACCCTCACCCTCAACCTCACCCTCACCCTCAGCCTAACACTAAACCTAACCCTAATCCTAACCCTAACGCTCACCCTTACACTCACCCTAACTCGAACCCTAACCGTAAACCTAACCCTCACACTAACCATAAACATATCCCTAACCCACACCCTCACCCTAAACATCAACATAACCCTAACCCTAACCCTCACCCTCACCCTAACGCTAAAACTCACTCTAACTCTCACCTTAACCCTAACGCTAACCCTAACCCTCACCATCACCTTAACCCTCACCCTAACCCTAACAGTCACCCACAACCTAACACTCACACTCACACGAACCCGAACCCTCACCCTAACACTAACCCTAACCCTCACCCCAACCCTAACCCTCACCCTAACCCTAACTTTAACCCTCACACTCACCCTAACCCTAAACCTAAACCTAACCCTCGCCGTAACCCTCCCACTCACCCTCACCCTAACCCTCACGCTAAACCTCACCCTCACCCTAACCCTCAACTTCACACTAAACATCACCCTAACCCTAACCCTCACGCTAACACTAACCCTTACCCTAACCCTAAACTTAACCCTAACCCTCACCCTAACTCTAACCCTAAGCCTAAACGTCACCCTAACACTAAGCCGAACCCTAACCCTTACCCTCACCCTAAACCTTACCCTAACACTAACCCTAACCCTAACCATCACCCTAACCCTTAATCTAACCCAAACCCTCACTCTCACCCTAATCCTCAACCTAACCTTTATCCTTACAGTAAACGTAACCCTAAACCTCACACTACACCTAACCCTCACCCTAATCGTAATGATAGCCCTCACTCTAACCCTCACTCTAACCCTAACCCTAACCCTCAACCTAATCCTAACCCTAAGCCTAACCCTCACCCTCAAGCTAACCTCACCCTAACCCTAAACCTCACCCTAATCCGAAACCTGACCAACACCCTAACCCTCACCCTCACCTGAACCCTCAGTTTCACCCTAACCCTCACCAACACCCTAACCCACACCCTCACCCGAACCCTCACTCTGCCACTCACCCTCACCCTAAACATCAGCATAACCCTAACCCTCAACCTAACCCTATCCCTAACCCTCACCCTAACCCTAACCTTCACCTTAAACCTCACCCTCACCGTAATCCTCAACCTAAACCTAATCCTAACCCTTTCCTAACCAAAAACCTGACCTTCATCCTAAGCCTCACGCTAGCCCTCACCCTCACCCTAGACCTCACCCTAAGCCTAACGTTAAACTTAACCCTAACCTTCACAATCACCCTCACCCTCACCCTCACCCTCACTCTCACCATAACCCTAAACCTAATCCTAAACCTAACCCTGACGCTCACCCTCACTCTAAACATAACCCTAACCTGCACCCTAAGCCTAACCCTGACCCAAACCCTTACCCTAAACCTTACCGTCACCCTAACACTAACTCTAACCCTCACCCTCACCCTAACCCTAACATTAACCCTCAGCCTACCCCTCACCCTCACTCTAACCCTCACCCTCACCCTAACAACTAGTGCTAACCCTAACCCTCAACCTCACCCTAACCTTCAACCTAACCTTTACCCTCAACATAACCCTATCCCTCAACCTCAACTTAACCCTCACCCTAACACTTACGCTCATCCTAACACTCACCCAAACCTAACCCTAACCCTAACCCTCACCTTAACCCCCACCCTAAGCTTCACCCTAACCCTAAGGCTAACTCTAACCCTTAGTATCACCCAAACCCTCACCCTAACACTTAACCTCACACTAACCCTAACCCTAAACCTAATCGTAACCCTCACCCTAAGACTAACCCTCATCCTAAACCCAACCCTGCCTCTCACCGTAACACTCACCCTAATCCAAACCCTAATCCGAACCAGAACCCTCACCCTAACCCTAAGCCTTCCCTGAACCCTAACCCTCAAAGTCACCCTAAGCCTCACCCTTACCCTAACCCTCACCTACACCCTAATAATTCCCCTTCCCTGAACCCTAACTCCTACCCTAAACCTCACCCTCACCCTAAACTTCACCCTAACCCTTACCCTCACCCTAAAACTCACCCTCACCCACACCCTAACCCTCAACTTCACCCAAAACCTCTCACTCTCCCTAACTTTCACCTTCACCTTAAACATCACCCTAACCCTCACTCTCACCCTAACACTCACTCTAACACTTACCATTACCCAAACCCTAACCCTAAACCTCACACTAAACCTAACCCTAACACTAACTATAACCCTAAATATACCCCTCACCCTAACCCTCACCCTAACCCTACCGTGAGGGCTAGGTTGAGCCTCACTCATACCCTCAACCTCAGACTAACCCTAACCCTAACCCTAATCCTAAAACTAACCCTCACACTCACACTCACACTTACACTAACCCTAACCCTAACCCTCACTCTCACCCTCACCCACACCCAAACCCTTAACCTCACCCTAACCCTAACCCTAACCCTCACCCTAACCCTAAAACTACCCATCAGCCTAAACCTAACCCTCACCCTCAAGCCAATGCTGATGCTAACACAAATGCTCACTCTCAACCTAACGCTCAGCCTATCCCTTACCCTCACCATAACCCTATCCCTCACCGTCTCCCTAACCCTCACACTACAACTTCCACTCACACTAACCATCAACCTAACCCAAACCCTAACCCTAACCCTAAACTTCTCCCTAACCCTAACCCTAACCCTCACCCTAACCCTCACCATAACCCTAAACCTAACCGTAACCCTCACCCTCACCCTAACTGTCATACTAACCCTTAGCCTCACCCTCACTGTAACCCTAACCCTAACCCTAACCCTCACCCTAACCCTTACCCTCACCCGAACCCTCACTCTCACTTTCAACCTCACCCTAAACATCACCATAACCCTAACCTTCACCGTAACCCTAACGCTAACCCTCACCATAACTGTAACCCTCACCTTAAAACTCACCCTCACCCTCATCCTCACCCTAAACCTAACCCTAAACCTTTCCTAACCAAAAATATCACCCTCACCCTAGCCCTCACCCTAACCCTAAACCTAAACCTAACCTTCACCCTAACCCTCACGCTAACACTAACAATTACCCTAACCCTAACCCTCACCTGAAACCTCACCATAACCCTAAAACTCACCCTCGCCTTAACCCTCACCCTAACCTTTACCCCCAACCTAAACCGAACCCTAACCCTAAACCTAACACTCACACTAACCCTAAACCTTACCCTCAGCCTAACTCTTATACTAACCCTAAACCTAAAAATAACGCTCACCATAACCCTAACTCTAACCCTCAACCTCCCCTTCCACCTCAGCCTTACCCTAACCCTAACCATAATGCTAAACCTAACCCTCAACCCCACCCTCACACTAACCCTAACCCTAACCCTAACACTAACCCTCACATTCAACCTCACCTAACCCTAACCCTAAACATAACAATAACCCTAAACCTAACCCTAACCCTTAAACTCACCCTACCCTAATCTTAACACTGACCCTCACCCTCACCCTCATTCTAACACTCAACCTCACCCTCACCCTAACCCTCACCCTCACCCTCACCCTCAAACTAACCCTCAACCTCAACCTAAACATTACCCTAACCCTAACCCTCACACTAACACTAATCCTAACCCTCACCTAAACCTAAACCTCATCCTCACCCTCACCATAACCCTAATGCTAAACCTAACACTCACCCTCACACTAACACACACCCTAACTCTTATCCTCACACTAACCCTAACCCTAACTCTAACCCTAACCTTCACACTAACCCTAACCATCACCCTAACACTATCCCTACACCTCACCCTGAGTCTCATCCTAACTCTAATCCTCAAACACACCCTAATCCTCACCCTCACCTGAACCATCACCCTCACCCAAACACTCACCCTCACCCTAACACTCACACTCACAATAAACATCACCGTAACCCTAACTCTCACCCTAACCCTAACCAAAAACCTCACCGTAACGCTAACCCTCAAACTAACCCTATCCCTCATCCTGACCCTCAATCTAACCCTAAACCTAACCCTCACAATAACCCTTACAATAACCCTAACCCTCACCCTAAACCAAACGCTCACCCTCACACTAAACCTAACCCTCATCCTAAACCTAACCCTCACCCTCACCCTCTCCCTAACCCTAACCCTCAGCCTAACCCTAAACTTAAACCTAATGCTAACCCTAAACCTCACCCTCACCCTAAACATCACCCTAACCCTTACCCTTACCCTAACCCTAACCCTAACCAACACACTAAACCTAAACCTCACCCTAACCCTAAACCTCACACTAAACCTAACCCTCAACCTAAACCTAACCCTACCACTCAGCCTAACCCTCACCCTCAACCTTCCCTTCCCCCTCAGACTTACCCTAACCATAAGCCTAATCCCAACCCTCAAACTAACCCTCACCCAAACACTAACCTTCAGCCTCACCCTATCCCTCACCCTAACCTTTACCCTCAACCTAACCCAAACCCTAACCCCACACCTAACCATAATCCTCACCCTAACCCTAATCCTAACCCTAAATCTAATCCTCAGATTAACACTAATCCTAACCCTAATCCTAATCCTAACACTCACCCTCACACTCTCCCTAACTCGAACCCTAAATGTAAACCTAACCCTCACATTAACCACAAACCTATCCCTAACCCACACCCTAACCCTAAACATCACCCTAACCCTAACCTTCACCCTCACCCTAACCCTAACCCTCACCCTAACCCTCACCTTGAACCTAACGCTAACCCTAACCCTAACCCTCACACTAAACCTCACCCTAAACCATTCCCTCACCATAAACCTATCCCTAAACCTAACCCTCACCCACACCCTAACCCTGACCCTCACCGGAACCCTCACTCACACCCTAACACTCACCCTAAACCTAACCCTAACCCTATTGGTAAACCAAAGCATCACCCTTAAACTCACCCTAACCCTACACCTAACCCTAACACTCACACACACCCTTACCCTAACACTAACCGTACCCTTCACTCTAACCCTCACACTATCCCTAACCCTAATCCTAACAGTCAACGTAACCATAACCCTAGCCCTAAGCCGAACCCTCACACTAACCCTAAACCTAAGGCGAACACTCAACCTAACACTAATCCTCACCCACACCCTAACTCTCACACTCACTGCAACCCTTACCCTTGCCCAAACCCTAAAGATCATCCAAACCCTAAACCTCACCCTATCCCTTGCCCTAACCCTCATCCTAACCCTAAGCCTCAACCGAACCCTCACTCTCACCCTAATCCTAAACATAACACTAAACCTTGGCTAAAGGAAACCCTCACCCTAACGCTCACACTAGCCCTCACCCTCACCCTAGCCCTCACCGTAATCCTAACCGTAACCCTAATCCTCACCCTCATTCGAAACCTCATTCTAACACGGCTTCTCACCCTAACCCTAACCATAACCATAACCATAGCCCACGCAGTAACCGTAACCCTCACCCTAACCCTAACCCAAACCCTCAACGTCACCCTCACCCTCACCTTCAGCGTAACCCTAACACTAACCCTATTCCCATTCCTAACTCTCACCCTCACCCTTACCCTAATGCTCACCCTCACCCTAAAACTCACCCTCAACCTAAACATCACCCTAACCCTAAACCTCACCCTAACCCTAACCCTGACCCTCACCCTAACCCTCATTTCAGATTAACCCTAACTGTGACGTAAATGAAACACTCACCCTCACCCTCACACTAACCCTACCCTCACCCTAACCCTCACCATCACCCTTAACATAACCCTAACACTCAACGTCACCCTCACCCTCACCCTCAGCATAAACCTAACCCTAACCCTAAACCTCACCCTCACCCTCACCCTCACCCTAACCCTAACCCTAACTCTGATCCTAACCCTCAGCCGAATTCTAACCATCACCCTAACACTAACCCTCATCCTCACCCTCACCCTCATCCTAACCCTAACTCTAATCCTAACCCTCACCCTCACCCTTACCCTCACCCTAACCCTTACCCTCACCATCACCCTAATCCTAACCCTAAACTTCACCTTAACCCTCAACCTCACCCTAATCCTCACGCTAACCTAACATTAACCCTTACATAAACTAAACCCTCACCCTCACCCTCAACCTAACCATAACCCTCACCATAGCACACACTCTAACCCTAACCCTAAAGCCAACCCTCACACTAACCCTAACCCTAAACCTAAGCCTAAACCTTATCCTAACCCTAAACCTAAAACTAACCTTCAACCTAACCAAACCCTAACCCTAACCCTAATCCTCACAGTAACCCTAACCCTAACCCTCAGCCTAACGCTCATCCTACATCTTATTCTAACCCTAAGACTCACTCTAAACCTAACC
Source organism: Dipodomys merriami (assembly GCF_024711535.1). Taxonomy (NCBI): domain Eukaryota; kingdom Metazoa; phylum Chordata; class Mammalia; order Rodentia; family Heteromyidae; genus Dipodomys; species Dipodomys merriami. The sequence continues at coordinate 121,378 of NW_027206293.1, read as the reverse complement.
CTAACCCTAAACCTCACCCTAACCCTAAACCTCACACTCAACCTCACCCTCACATTCAGCCTAAACCTACTGCTAAACCTAATCCTAACCCTCACCCTCAACCTAACTCTAACCCTAAACCAAACTCTCCCCTTCCCCCTCACCCTCACACTTACCCTCATTCTAACCCTAACCTCACCATCAACCTCACCCTCACCCTCAGCCTAACCCTAGTCCTTACCCTAATCCTAACCCTCAACCTACCCCTGACCCTAACCCTAACCCTACCCTAACCCACACCCTAAATCTCTCCCTCCCCATAGTCCACACCCCAACCCTAACCCTAAACCTAACCCTCACACTAACCCTAACCCTAACCCTCTGCCTAAACCTTATCCTAACCCAAAACCTAAAACTAACCTTCACCCTAACCAAACCCTAACCCTAACCCTAACCTAACCCTAACCCTCACACTAACCCTAACCCTAACCCTCAGCCTAAAGCTCATCCTAACCCTAACCCTAACCCTAACCCTAAAACTCAACCTAACCCTCATCCTAACCCTAACCCTAACACTAACCCTAACACTGACCCTCAATTTAACCCTCCCCATAACCCTAACTCTAACCCTAAACCTCACCCTAACTCTCACACTAACCCTCACCCTCACCCTAAACATCACCCTAACCTTAACCCACAGCCTAACCCTAACCATAACCCTCACCCGAACCCTAACCTCAGCTTAACCCTAACCCTGATGTAAACGAAACCCACACCCTCACCCTCACCCTAATCCTCACCCTAACCCAGACTTAAACGAAACCCTCACCCTCACCCTCACACTAACCATCACCCTCACCCTAGCCCTCACCCTCACCCTAACACTAACCATCAACCTCAACCTAACCCTCAAACTCAGACTAAACCTAACACTACCCTAACCCTAACCCTCACCCTCAACCTCACCCTCACCCGCAACCTGAACCTAACAATAATCCGAACCCTCACCCTACCCTGACCCGAAACCTAACCCTCACCCTAACCCCCACCACAACCTTCCCCCTAACACTTACGCTAACCCAAACCCTCAGTCTCAACCTAAACCTCTCTCTAACCCTTATCCTCACACTAACCTTAACCGTAACTGTAACCCTCACACTAAGCCAAACCCTCATCCTAAACCTAAACAACCTCTCACCTTAATCCTCACACTAAACCTAAGCCTAAACTTACCTAACAGAAACCCTCACCCTCAACCTCACACTCACCATCAGCCTGAGCCTAACCCTTACACTAACCCTAATCCTAACCCTAACTCTTACCCTCACCCTAAACCTAACTCTAGCCCTAACCCTCACTGTCAAGCTCCCACTCAACCTCACCATCACCCTAACCCTCACGCTCACCCTCACCCTCACCCTAACCATCACTGTCACCCTAAACATCACCCTAAACCTAAGCCTCACCCTAACCCTAACCCTAAGCCTAACCCTCACCCTAACCCTAACACTAACCCTAACAGTAAGCCTAACCCTAACCGTTACCCTAACCCTAATCCTTACCCTAACCTTAACCCTAACCCTATCCTTCACCCTAAACTTTATGCTAACCCTAACCCTCACCTTCAACCTAATCCTCACACTAACCCTAACCCTATCCCTCAGCATCACCCTCACCCTAACCCTAAACCTAAAACTAACCCCACCCATACCCTAACCCTTAACCTATCCCCAACCCTACCCTCACCCTAACCTCACCCTCACCCTAATCCTTATCCTAACACTGACCCTAAACTTAACCCAAACCCTAACACTCAACCTAACCCTAAACCTAACTCTCACCCGAACCCAAACCCTTACCCTAAATCTAACCCTAATCAAAACCTTACCCTAACCCTAACCCTCAACCTCACCCTACCCTCACCCTAACCCAAACTCTAACCCTAACCCTCACCCTAAACCTAACCCGAATCCTAACCCTAAAACTCACCGTAACCATCACCCTCACCCTAACCCTCAACTTCAAACTCACCTTTAACCTAACACTCAAACTAACCCTAACTCTCACCCTAACCCTAAACCTCTCCCTAACCCTAACGCTACCCCTCACCCTAAACCTCACCCTAACCCTAACCCTAACTCTACCCTAAACCTCCCACTCACCCTAACCCTAACCCTAACCCTAACCCTAATCCTAACCCTCACCCTCACCCTAATCCTGAACCTCACTCTAACCCTCACCCTAAACCGAAACCTAATCCACAATCTAACCTTCCCCGTCACCCGATCCCTCACCCTCACCCTCACCCTCACCCTCACCCTAACCCTCACCCTAACCCTAACCTCAACCTAAACCTCGCCCGCACCCAAATCCTCACCCAAACCTTCACCCTAAACCTTACCTAACCAAAACCCTCACCTTCAAGCTCCACTCACCCTAACCCTCACCCTCACTGTAGCCCTCACCCTAAACTTAAAACTCACCCTAAACCTAAACCTCACCCTCACCCTAAACCTAACTCTAACCCTCACCCTAAACCTCACCCTAATGGTAATCCTAATCTTCACCCTAACGCTAACCCTTACACTAACCCTAACCCTAAACCTAAACCTAACCCAAACCCTAACCCTAACCCTCACCCTCACCCTAACCCTAACCCTAACCTTAACCCTCACCATAACCCTAACCTTTACCCTATACGTAACCCTCAGCCTCAACCTAACCCTAACCCTAACCCTCACCGTAACACTAACCCTCACCCTAACCCTCAGCCTCACCCTAACCCTCAGCCTCACGCTAACCCTCACCCTAACCCTAACCCTCAAACTTAACCTCACCCTGATCTTAATTCTCACCCTAACCCTAACCCTAACCATTACCTAAACGAAAACCTCAACCTCACCCTCACACTCACCCTAACACTCACACTCACCCTAACCCTAACCCTAACCATAACCCTAATCCTAACGTCAACCTCACCCTAATTCTAACCCAATCCCTAACCCTCACCCTCAATCTCACATAACTCTAACCCTAACCCTAATCCTAATTCTAACCCTCACCCTCACCCTCACCCTAAATCTAACCCTAACCTTAACCCAGACCCTCACCCTCACACTAAGCCTAATGCTCACCCTATAACTAACCCTAACCCTAAACCTCACCCTAAACCTCACCCTCAACCTAACCCTAATGCTAACCCTAACTCAAACCCTCACACTAACCCTCACCCTAACACTTACCCTCACCCTATACCAAACCCTCACCCTCACAATAACTCTCACTATAACCATTACACTCACCCTAACCCTAAACCTAACATTAACCCTAAAACTCACCCTAACCCTCACCCTAACCCTAACCCTCAAACTCACCCTAACCCTTGCCCTCACCGTAACCGTAACCCTAACCCTAACCCTCACACTAACCCTAACTCTAACCCTCAGCCTAAACCTCATCCTAACCCTAACCCTAACCCTAAACCTAATCCTAACTCTCACCCTCACCCTCACCATAACCGTAAGCCTAACCCTAACCCTCATGCTAAACCTCACCCTCACTCTCAACCTAAAACTAAACCTAACCCTATCCCTAAAAATAACACTAACCCTAACCCTAACACTCACGCTCACCCTCACCCTAACTGTAACCCTAACCCTAAACCTCAGCCTCACCCTCTCCCTAACCTTAACACTCATCCTAACCCTAACCTTTAACCTAATGCTAACCCTAAACCTCACCCTCACCCTAACCCTCACCCTAACCCTTACCCTCACCCTAACCCTAAACCTAACCAACACACTAAATCTAACCCTCACCCTAACCCTAACCCTAAACCTCACACTAAAGCTAACCCTCAACCTAACTCTAACACTACCCTCAGCATAACCCTCACCCTAAATCTAACCATAACCTAAATCCTCACCCTATCCTTAACCTAAACCCCAACCCTCACCCTCAAACTCCCCTTCCCCCTCAGCCTTACACTAACCTTATGCCTAATCCCAACCCTTAACCAAAACCTCACCCTAACCCTAACCTTCAGCCTCACCCTATCCCTCACCCTAAACTTTACCCTCAACCTAACCCAAACCCTAACACTAAACCTAACCATAATCCTCACCCTAACCCTCATCCTAACCCTAAACCTAACCCTCAGCCTAACACTAACGCTAACCCTAATCATAACCCTAACACGTACCCTCACACTCACCCTAACTCGAACCCTAAATGTAAACCTAACCCTCACATTAACCACAAATATATCCCTAACCCACACCCTAACCCTAAACATGACCCTAACTCCAACCTTCACCCTCACCCTAACCCAAACCCTCACCCTAACTCTCACCTTAACCCTAACGCTAATCCTAACCCTAAACCTCACACTAAACCTCACCCTAAACCTTATGCTCACCATAAACCTAACTCTAAACCTAATCCTCACCCTAAACCTAACCCTCACCCACACCCTAACCCTGACCCTCACCGGAACCCTCACTCACACCCTAACACTCACCCTAACCCAAACCCTAACCTATTGGTAAACCTAAGCATCACCCTTAAATTCCCCTAACCCTACACCTAACCCTAACCCTCACACACACCCTCACCCTCACCCTCACCTTCAGCGTAACCCTAACACTAACCCTATTCCCTATACCTAACAGTCATCCTAACCATAACCCTAGCCATAACCCTCACCCTCACACTAACCCTAAACCTAACGCTAACACTCAACCTAACACTCATCCTCACCCACACCTTAACTATCACCATCACTCGAACCCTTACCCTCTCCTGAACCCTAAACATCATCCAAACCCTAATCCTCACCCTAACCCTTGTGCTAACCCTCATCCTAACCCTAAGCCTCAACCGTACCCTCACTCTCACCCTAATCCTAAACATAACACTAAACCTTGGCTGAAGGAAACCCTCACCCTAACACTCACACTAACCCTCACCCTCACCCTAGCCCTCACCCTAATCCTAACCCTCACCCTATACCTCACCCTATACCTCACTCTAACACTTCTCCTCACCCTAACTATAAACATAACCCTCACAGTAACCGTAACCCTCACCCTAACCCTAACCCTAACCCAAACCCTCACCCTCACCCTCACCTTCAGCGTAACCCTAACACTAACCCTATTCCCATTCCTAACCCTCACCCTCACCCTTACCCTAACGCTCACCCTAACCCTAAAACTCACCCTCAACCTAAACATTACCCTAACCCTAAACCTCACCCTAACCCTAACCCTAACCCTCAACCTAACCCTCATCTCAACTTAACCCTAACCCTGACGTAAAGGAAATACTCACCCTCACCCTCACACTAACCCTACACTCACCCTAACCCTCTTCATCACCCTTCTCATAACCATAACCCTCAACGTCACTCTCACTCTCAGCGTAAACCTAACCCTAACCCTAACCTTCACCCTCACGCTCACCCTAACCCTAACCCTAAACCTCAGCCCAACTCTAACCCTCACCCTAACACTAACCCTTATCCTCACCCTCACCCTCATCCTAACCCTAACTCTAATCCTAAACCCTCACCCTCACCCTTACCCTCACCCTTACACTTATTCTCACACTCACCCTTACCCTAAGCCTAACCCTCACCTTAACCCTCAACCTCACTCTAATCCTCACCTTAACCTAACATTGGTTAATGTTACATAAACTAAACCCTCACCCTCACCCTCACCCTAACCCTCACTCTCACAATTTCGCACACTTTATCCCTAACCCTAAACATAACCCTCACACTAACCCTAACCCTAACCCTCAGCCTAAACCTTATCCTAACCCTAAACCTGAAACTAACCTTCACCCTAACCAAACCCTAACCCTAACCCTAACCCTAATCATCACACTAACCCTAACCCTAAACCTCAGCCGAACGCTCATCCTAACACTAACTCTAACCCTCCACAGAGAAACTACAGATCTAAACAACTGCATAGATCAACTAGATTTAACAGACATCTACCCAATATTTCACTCAATAGCATCAGAATACATGTTTTTCTCAGCAGCACATGGAACATTTTCCAAAATAGACCACATTTTAGGCCACAAAGCGAACTTTTCCAAATTCAAAAACATTGAACTTATACTTTGCATTCTCTCAGACCACAAGGGAATAAAATTAGAATTTAACAATAAAAGCCACTAAAGAATGTCTTGTAATACACGGAGACTGAACAATACACTAAACTAAGCCTCACCCTAAACCTAATCCTAACCCTAAACCTCACCCTAACCCTAAACCTGACCCTCAACCTCACCCTCACACTCAGCCTAAACCAACTGCTAACCCTAATCCGAACCCTCACCCTCAACCTAACTCTAACCCTAAACCAAACTCTCCCCTTCCCCCTCACCCTCACACTAACCCTCACTCGAACCCTAACCCTCACCATCAACCTCACCCTAACCCTCTCCCTCACCATATTTGACACCCTAACCCTAACCCTAAACCTAACCCTCACACTAACCCTAACCCTAATCCTCTGCCTAAACCTTATCCTAACCCTAAACCTAAAACTAACCTTCACCCTAACCAAAACCTAACCGTAACCCTAACTAACCCTAACCCTCACACTAACCCTAACCCTAACCCTCAGCCTAAAGCTCATTCTAACCCTAATCCTAACCCTAACCCTAAAACTCAACCTAACCCTCATCCTAAACTTAACCCTCACACTAATGCTAACCCTCACCCTCATTTTAACGCTCCCCATAACCTTAACTCTAACCTTAAACTTCACCCTCACCCTAACCCTAATCCTACCACTAACCCTAAACCTCACCCTAACTCTCACCCTAACCCTCACCCTCACCCTAAACATCACCCTAAACTTAACCCACAGCCTAACCCTAACCCTAACCATCACCCTAACCTAACCTCAGCTTAACCCTGATGCTGATGTAAACGAAAACCTCACCCTCACCCTACTCCTCACCCTAACCCTGACATAAATGAAACCCTCACCCTCACCCTCACACTAACCATCACCCTCACTCTAGCCCTAACCCTCACCCTAACCCTAACACTAACCATCGACCTCACACTCACCCTCACCCTCAGCCTAAACCTAACCCTACCCTAACCCTAACCCTCACCCTCACCCGCAACCTAACCCTAACAATAACCCTAACCTTCACCCTAACACTAAACCTCAACCTCACCCTAACCCTAACTCTAGACCTGACCTTCACCCTCACCCCAACCCTCACCCTAACCCTTACCCTCACCTTCACCTAATCTTAACCCTAACCCTCACACTAAACCGAACCCTCACCCTAACCATAACACTAACCGTAACCCTTACCCTCACCCTCACCCTAACCCTAACAGTAACCCTAACACTAAACCTAGTCCTCACAGTAACACTAACCCTCACCCACACCTTAAACCGAACCCTCATCCAAACCCTCACCCTCACCCTAACCCTAAACTTAAGCCTAAAACTTCCACTAAACCTAAACCTCAAGCTAACTGTAACCCTACACATCAGCCTAAACAACACCCTAACCCTAAACATAACCCTAATCCTCACCCTATCCCTAAACCTAACCCTAACTCTCACACTCACCCTAGCCCTCACCCTAACCCTACCGCAAACCCTAACCCTACCCCAAACCCTAACCCTCACACTAAACCTAACCCTCAACCTATCCCTAACCCTACCCCTCAGCCTAAGACTCACCATAACCTTAACCCTAACCCTAAACCTAATACTCACCCTATCCCTAACCCTAATTCTAACCCTCACACTCACCCTAGCCCTCACCCTAACCTCACCCTAACCCTAAACCTCACCCTCACAATCACACTCACACTCAGCCTAACCCTAACCGTAACCCTAATCCTAAACCTAACCCTCACCCACACCCTCACAATAACTCTCACCCGAAGCCTAACCATAACCCTCTCCCTCCCCCTCAGCCTCAACCAAACCCTTACCCTCAACCAAACCCTCACTCTCACCCTAAGGCTCACCCTCACCCTCATCCTCACCCAAATCCTCACCCTCAACCTCACACTCGTCCTAACCCTCACCATCACCCTAACCCTAGCCCTAACCATAACCATAACCCTCACACTAACCCTAACCCTAACCCTCCCCCTCTTCCGAACCTTCAACGTCACTCTCAACCTAAACATCACCCTAACAATAACCCTCATCCTAATCCTAACCCTAACATTCACCTTAAACCTAACCCTCACCTTAACCCTCAACCTCACCCTAAACCTCGCCCTAATCTTACCCTAACCCTTACCTAAACTCAACCCTCACCCTCAACCTAAACCTAACCCTAAACCTAACCCTCACACTAACCCTAACAGTAACCCTTAGCCTAACGCTCTTCCTAACCCTAACCCTAACCCTAACCTTCACCCTAACCCTAACCATAAGCACAACCCTAACCCTCACACTAAACCTAACCCTCACCCTCACCCTAACCCTAACCCTACGCCTCACCCTAACCCTCATGCTCACCCTAACTCTAACCCTAACCTAAACCCTAACCCTCACCCTCACTCTAAACCTAACCCTAAACCTCCGCCTCACCTGAACTTTCACCCTGACACTCACACTAAACATCACCCTAACACTAACTCTTAACCTAATCGTAACCCTAATGCACACCCTAAACCTAACCCTCATCTTAACCCTCAACCTCACCCTAATCCTCACCCAAACCTAACCTTAACCCTTACCTCAACTAAATGCTCCACGTAACCCACACCCTCACCCTATCGCACACACTAACCCTGACGCTAAACATAACCCTCACACTAACCCTAAACTTAAACCTCAGCCTAAACCTTATCCTAACCCTAAACCTAAAACTAACATTCACCTTAACCAAACCCTAACCCTCACCCTAAGCCTCAGCCTAACGCTCATCCAAACCCTAACCCTAACTCTAACCCTAACCCTCACCCTAAACCTAACCCTCACCCTAAACCTAGCCCTAACCCTAACACTCACCCTCAACGTCAACCTCACCCTCATCCTAACCCTAGTCCTAACCCTAATCCTAAACCTCACCCTCATGCTTACTCTAACCTTAAACCTAACCCTCCCCCTCTGCCTCCCCCCTCACCCTAACCGTCGTCCTAACCCTAACCCTTACCCTATCCCTAACCATACCCCTCAACCTACACCTCACCCTCACACTAATCCTAACCCTAAACCTCACCCTAAACCTAACCCAAACCCTAACCCTCATGCTAAAGCTAAACCTAACCCTCACCCTAACCCTAACCCTTACCCTAAACCTAACCGGAATCCTAACCCTAACCCTAACCCTAACCCTCACCCTCACCCTCAACCTAACCCTAACCCCAACCCTCACCCTCACCCTAACCCTAACCAGAATACTAACCCTAACCCTCACCGTCACCATCACACTCACCCTAACCCTCAAACTCAAACTCACCTTCACCCTAACCTTCAAATTAACCCAAAACCCTAACCCTAACCCTAAACCTCTCCCTAACCCTAACCCTAACCCTCACCCTCACCCTAAACCTAAACCTCACCCTAAAAATAACCCTCACCTTCAACCTCACCCTCAGCCTACCACTAAACCTAACCGTAATCCTAACCCTAACGCTCACCCTCACACTCACCCTAACTCGAACCCTAACCGTAAACCTAACCCTCACCCTAAAACATAAACCTATCTCTAACCCACACCCTAATCCTAAACATCACCCGAACCCTAACCCTAACCCTCACCCTAACTCTAACCCTCACTCTAACTCTCACCTTAACCCTAACGCTAACCCTAACCCACACCCTCACCCTAAATCTCACCCTAACCCATACCCTCACCATAACCCTAGGGTAACCCTAACCCTAATCCTCACACTCTCCATAAGCCTAACCCTCACCCTATCGCACACCCTAACCCTTAACTGCACCCTCACACTAAACCTCACCGTCACCTTAACCCTCAACCTAACACTAACCGTCACCCACACCCTAACATTCACACTCACCCGAACCCTCACCCTCACCCTAACCCTAACCCTAACCCACACTCCAACCCTAACCCTCACCCTAAACCTAACTTTAAACCTCACATTCATCCTAAACCAAACTCTAATCCTTAATCTAAGCCTAACCCTCACTCTCACCCTAATCCTCAACCTAACCCTTAACCTTACACTAACTTTAACCCTAACCCTCACACTAACCCTAACCCTCACCCTAACCCTAACCATAACCCTCACCCTAACCCTTACCCTAACCCTAACCCTCACCCTCACACTAATCCTCACCCTAACCCTAAACCTCACCCCAACCCAAAACCTCACCAACACCCTAACCCGAAACCTCACCCGAACCCTCACTCTCACACTAACCCTCACCAACACCCTATCCCACACCATCACCCCAACCCTCACTCTCAAACTCACCCTCACCCTAAACATCACCCTAACCCTAACCCTCACCTAACCCTAACCCTCACCCTAAGTTTTATCCTCAAACTAAACCTAACCCTAACCCTAAACCTCACACAAACCCTAACTTTCTCCCTAACCTTAACGCTACCCCTCATACTAACCCTCACCCTAACCCTAACCCTCACCCTAACCCTTATCCTAACCCTCACCCTAACCCTAACCCTAAACCTAACACTCACCCTCACCCTAATCCTTAACCTCACCCTTACCCTAAACCTTACCCTTAACCTAACCCTCACCGTCACCCTAACCATTGCCATAAAGCGAACCATAACCCTGACCCTAACCCTCACACTAACCCTAACCATAACCCTAAGCCTCAACCTAACCCTCACCCTAACCCTAACCCTAAACCTAACACTCACCCTCACCCTAATTCTTAACCTCACCCTAACCCTAAACCTTACCCTTACCCTAACCTTCACCCTAATCCTAACATACAGCCTAAACCTAACCCTATTCCTTACCCTAACCCTCATCCTAACTCTAACCCTAGCCGAACCTTCACCCTACACTAATGCTAACCCTATCCCTAACCCTCAAAAACACCCTAACCCTCACCCTCACTCTGATCCTATTCCTAACCCAAACCCTAATCCTAACTTTCACCCTCAACCTCACCCTCACTTTAACTCCTACCCCACCCTAACCTTAACCCTTACCCTAACACTAAACCTAATCCTAACCCTAACCCTGACCCTCACACTAACTCTAACCCTAACCCTAACATGCAACCTAACCCTAACCCTAACCCTAATGCTAACCCTAACACTCACCCTCACCCTAATCCTGAACCTAAACCTTACTCTTACCCTCCCCCTCACTCTCACCCTAACCCTCACCCTTACCCTCACTATAACCCTATCCCTTACGCTCAACCTTAAACTCACCCTAACCCTTACCCTGACCCTAACCCTAACCCAACCCCAACCTGAAACCTAATCCTCACCCTAACCCCCACCCTAACCTTCACCCTAATCCTCACCCTAACCCTTATGGTCACACTAACCATAACCCTAACCATAACACTCACACTAAGCCTAACACTCATCCTAACCCTGACCCTACCTCTCACCCTAACCCTCACCCTCACCCTAACCCTAACCCTAACCCTCAACCTAACCCTAAACCTCACCCTCACCGTAATCCTCACCCTAAACCTAACCTAAACGAAAACCTCACCCTCAACCTCAACCTCACTCTGACCCTCAGCCTAACCCTTACCCTAACCCTAATCCTAACCCTAACTCTTACTCTCACCCTAAACCTTACCCTAACCCTAACCCTCACCGTCACCCTCCCACTCACCCTCACCCTCACCCAAACCCTCACGTTCAGCCTAACCTTCACCCTAACCCTCACCGTCTCCCTAAACATCAACCTAACCCTAACCCTCACACTAACCCTAACCCTTACCCTAACCCTAACCCTGAACCTCACCCGAACGCTAATCCTAAGCCTAAACCTCAACCTAACCCTATCCCTAAACCTAACACTAAACCTAACCCTAACCATTACCTTAACCCTAACCCTTTCCCTAAACCTCACCCTAAACCTTATGCTAACCCTAAACCTTACCCTCAACCTAATCCTCACCCTAAACCTTATCCTCACACTAACCCTAACTCTATCCCTCAGCATCACTCTCACCCTAACCTTAAACCTAAAACTAACCCTCAACCTAAACCTAACCATAACACTAATCCTCACCCTCACCCTCAACCTAACCCTAACCCTCACCCTAACCCTAACCCTTAACATTTCCTTAAACCAACCCCTAAACTTAACCCTAACACTCACCCTAATCCTAACCCTAACACTCACCCTAACCCTAACCCAAACCCTAACCCTCACCCTAACCCTACACCTAACACTCACCCAATCCTTAACCCTTACCCTAAATCTAAGCCTAATCCTAAACCTAACCCTAACCCTCACCCTCACCCTCAGCCTAACCCTAACCCAAAACCTAAGCCTCACCCTAACCCTAACCTGAATCCTAACCCTAACCCTCACCTTCACCATCACCCTCACCATAACCCTCAACCTCATACTCACCTTCAGCCTAACCCTCAAACTATCCTTAACCCTCACCCTAACCCTAACCCTCTAACTAACACTATCCCTACCCCACACCCTAAACCTCACGCTAAACCTAACCCTCAACCTAACCCTGATCCAAACCCTCACACTAACACTCAACGTCAACCTAACCCTCAGCTTAAAGCTAACCCTAACTCAGAAGCTAAACTTCATCCTCAACCGAACCCGAATCTTAACCCGAACCCTCAACCTCACCCTAACCCTCAGCCTCACCCCAACCCTCACCCTAAACCTAACCCTCAACCTAAACCTCACCCTCACCCTAAACCTCACCCTAACCCTAACCCTAACCCTTACCTCACTGAAAAAATCACCCTCACCCTCACACTCACCATAATCCTAACCCTCACAGTAGCTCTCAAACTAAACCTAAATCTCATCCTAAACCTAACCATAACGCTCACCCTCACCTAACCCTAACCCTAACCCTCACCCTAACCCTAATCCTAACCCTAACCCTAACCTTCACCCTAACTCTAAACCTTATACTAACCCTAACCCTAAACCTCATCCTCACCCTAACCCTAAACCTCATCCTAAACCTAACCCTAACCCTAACCCTCACCGTAACCCTAACCCTTACACTATACCTAACCCTCAGCCTCAACATAAACTTAACCCTAACCCTCACCGTAACCCTAACCGTCACCCTAACCCTCAGCCTCACCCAAAACCACACCCTACACCTAACCCTCAACCTAAACTGCACCCTCACCCTAATCCTCACCCTAACCCTAAACCTAACACTTACCTAACTGAAACCCTCAACCTCACCCTCACACTCACCCTAAAACTCACCCTCACTGTAGACTTCACCCTAAACCTAAACCTCACCCCACCCCTAATCCTAAGCCTCACCCGCACCCTCATCCTAAACCTAACCATAACCCTAACACTAAACTTCACGCTCAGCCTCACCCTAATACTAACCCAAACCCTAACCCTCACCCTCAATCTCACCTAACTCTAACCCTAAACCTAATCCTAATTCTAACCCTCACCCTCACCCTCACTCTAAATCTAACCCTAACAATAACTCATACCCTCACCCTCACACTAACCCTAATCCTAACCCTATCCCTAACCCTAACCCTAACCCTCACCCTAACCCTCACACTCCACCTAACCCTAACCCTAACATTAACCCTAAAACTCACCCTAACCCTCACCCTAACCCTAACCATTTCCCTAACGCTAAACCTACCCCTCATGCTAAACCTCACACTCAACAAAACCCTAAACCTGACTCTCACCCTAAACCTAACCCTGACCCTATCCTTAATGCTAACCCTAAACCTAACCCTCACCGTAATCCTAATACTTACCCTAAACCTAACCCTAACCCTAAACCTAAACTTAACCCTAACCCTAACCCTCTCCCCAACCCTCACCCTAACTTTATCCTCATACTAAACCTAACTCTGACCCTAAATGTAACCCTCACACAAACCCTAACCCAATCCCTCACCCTAACCACAAATCTCACCCTAAGACTCACCCTCACACTATCCCTAACCGTCAACGTAAACCTCACCCTAAACTGAACCCAAACCCACACCCTAACCCTCAACCTCACACGAACCCTCAATCTCAACCTAACCCTCACACTAACCCTAAACCTAAACCTCACCCTAACCCTAACCATAACCCTAAGCCCCACCCTAACCCTCACCCTAACCCTAACCCTAACCCTCACCCTCACCCTAATCCTTAACCTCACCCTAACCCTGATCCTTACACTTACCCTAACCCTCACCCTAATCCTAATATTCAGCCTAAACCTAACCCTACCTCTTACCCTAACCATCATCCTAACCCTAACCCTGACCCTAACCCTCACCCTAACACTAAACATAACCCTTTCCAAAACCCTCAAAAACACCCTAACCCTCACCCTCACCCTCATCCTATCCCTAACCCTAACCCTAATACTAAACTTCACCCACACCCTCACGCTCACTGTAACTCTAACCCCCACCCTAACCCTAACACTCACCCTAACCCCAAAACTAACACTCAACCCTCACCCTAAGCCTCACCCTAAACCTAACGCTACCCCTAACGCTCACCCTCATACCAGCGCTGAACCTAACCCTAACCCTAACTCTAACCCTAAACCTCAACTTCACCCTCACCCTCACACTCACCCTCAGCCCAATCCTAACCCTAAAACTAATACTAACCCTAAACCTAACCCTAAACCTACCTCTACACCTAACACTAGCCCTCACCCTCACTCATACCCTCAACCTCAGCCTAACCCTAACCCTAACCCTAATCCTAAACCTAATCCTCACACTCACACTCACCTGAACCCTAACCCTCACCCTCATCCTCTCGCTAAACCTTAACCTCACCCTAACCCTAACCCTAACCCTAACCCAAAAACTACCCCTCAGCTTAATCCTAACCCTCACCCTAAACCTCAACCCAACCCTGATGCTAACACAAATGATCATTCTCAACCTAAGCCTCATCCTAACCGTTACGCTCACCATAACCCTAACCCTCAAACTAACCCTAACCCTCACCCTACCCCTTCCACTCACCCTAACCCTAACCCTACCCCAAACCCTCACCCTTAACCTAACCCTAACCTTAACCTACACCCTCACCTTCAGACTCACCCTCAGCCTCACCCTAACCCTAAACCTAATCCTAACCCTAACCCTCACCCTCACCCTCACTCTAGTCCTAAACATAACCTGCACCCTAACCCTAAACCTAACACTCAACCTAGCCCTAAACCTAACCCTAATGCTAACCCTAACCCTCACCCTCAACCTAACCCTGACCCTAACCCTTACCCTTACCCTTACCCTCACCCTCACTCTCACCCTAACCCTAAACCTTACCCTCACAATAACCCTATCCCTAACCCTCAACCTAAACCTCACCCTAACCCTTACGCTCACCCTAACCCTCACCCAACCCTAACCCAAACCCTAACCCTTACCCTAACCCCCACCCTAGCCTTCACCCTAACCCTTACGCTAACCGTAACTCTCAGTTTCAACCTAACCCTCATCCTATCCCTTATAATCACACTAAAACTAACCCTAACTGTAACCCTCACACTAAGACTAACCCTCATCCTAACAACCCTATCTCTCACCCTAACCCTCACCCTAACCCTAAACCTAATCCTAACCCTCAACCTAACCCTAACCCTCACCCTCAACCTAATTCTCACCCTAAACCTTACCCTAACCCTTACCTAACTGAAACCCTCAACCTCAACCTCACGCTCTCCCTCACACTCAGCCTAACCCTTACACAAACCCTATTACTAACCCTATTTCTTACCCTCAAACTAAACCTAAAGCTAACCCTAACCCTCACTGTCACCTTCCCACTCACCCTCACCCTCACCCTAACCCTCACGCTCAATCTTACCGTCAACCTAACCCTCAATGTCACCCTAAAAATCACCGTAACCCTAACCCTCACGCTAACCCTAACCCTTACCTTAACCTTAATCCTCAACCTAAACCTAAACCTAAGCCTAACCCTCACCCTAAACCTAACCCTAAGCCTAAGCCTAACCCAAACCCTAACCCTTACCCTAACCATAACCATTAACCTAACCCTAAGTGTAACCCAAACACTCACCCTAAACCTTATACTAACCCTAACCCTCACCCTCACCCTAATCCTCAACCTAAACCTTATCCTCATACTAACCCTAATCCTATCCCTCAGCATCACCCTCACCCTAACCATAAACCTAAAATTAACCCTCAACCTAAACCTAACCCTCACCCTAACCTTAAACCTAACCCTCACACTAAACTTCACCATAAACCTAACCGTCACCCTCACCCTCACCCTATCCCTAACACTAATCCTAACGCTAACCCTAACCCTTACCATATCCCTAACCCTACCCCTCAAGCAAACCCTCACCCTCACCCTAATCCTAAAGCTAATCCTCACCCTAAACCAAACCCTACGGTAACCCTCACCCTAACCCTTAACCTAACCATCACCCTAACCCTAACCCTTACCCTAAACCTAACCCTAATCCTAAACCTAACCCTATCCCTAAACCTCACCCTCACCCTCACTCTCACCTTAACCCTAACCCTAACCCTAACCCTCACCCTAACCCTAACCCGAATCCTAACCCTAACCCTCACCATCACCATCACCCTCACCCTAACCCTCAAACTGAAACTCACCTTCACCCTAACCCTCAAACTAACCCTAAACTACACCCTAAGCCTAACCCTCTCCCTCACCCTAACCATACCCATCATCCTAACCCTCACCCTAAAACTAACCCTAACCCTAACCCTAACCCTAATCCTAACCCACACACTCATGCTAACCCTCACCTTCAAGCTTACCCTCACCCTAAACCTAACCCTAACCCACATACGAACCCTCAAACTCACCCGAACCCTCACGCTCACCCAAACCCGAACCCTCACTCTAAACCTCACGCTCAACCTCACCCTCACTCTAACACTCACCTTCATCCTTAAAATAACTCTAAACCTAACCCTCACCCTAAACCTAACCCTTACGCAAACAATAAACCTAACCCTCACCCTAACCCTATCCCTAAGAATCACCCACACCCTAACCCTAACCCTAAACCTAACTCTAAGCCTAAACCTAACAATTACCCTAACCCTAACCATAACCCTTACCCTAACCCTAAACCTCACCCTAACCCTAATGCTAACCCTAACCCTCAACCTCACCCTAATCCTCACCCTAACACTTTTCCTCATACTATCCCTTACCCTAACAATCATTTTCAACCTCACCCTCACCCTAATCCTAAACCTAACTCTCACCCTAAACCTAACCCTAACCCTCACCCTAACTGTAACCCTAACCCTAACCCTCACCATCACCCTCACCCTAACCCTAAATCTAACCCTCACCCTAACCCTAACCATTACCCTAACCCTAAACCTACCCCTCACTTTAAACTTCACCCTCACCCAAACCCTAAACTTGAACCTCACCCTAACCCTAAACCTAAACCTAACACTAATGCTAACCCTAATTCTAACCATAAACCTGAGTCTCACACTAACCCTAACTCTAACCCTAACCCTAAACCTAAACCTCATCCTAACCCTAACCCTCAACCTCACCCTCACCGAAACCGTAACCCTAACCCTAACCCTAAAAATAACCCTAACACTAACCCTAACCCTCTGCCTAACCATAACCCTCGCACTAACCCTAACCCTCAGCCTAACACTTACCTCAACCTAACACTAACCCTAACCTTCCACCTAACCCTCAATCTAACCCTAACCCTAACCATATACCTTACCCTAAACCTAAGCCTAAACCTCACTCTCACCCTAGCCCTCACCCTAACCCTAACCCTCATCCTCACCCTAAACCTCACACAAACCCTAACACTAATCCTCAATCTAAACCTCATCCACACCCTTACCCTAACCCTCACCCTAACACTAACTCTCACCCCAATGTAACCCTCACCCTCAGCCTAACCCTCACGTTTACCCTTACCATCACCCCCACCCTAACACTTACCATAACCCTAACCCTCACCCTAACTATAAACCTAACAAAAACCCTAACTCTAACCCTAAACCTCACCCTCACCTTATTCCTAACCCTAAACCTAACCCTAACTCTAACAATAACCCTAAGATTAATGCTAACCCTCACCTTAACCATAACCCTCAACGTAACCCTAACCCTCAACCTAACAATTATCCTCAACTTAAACCTCATACTAACCCTAAACCTAATCCTCAATCTAACCCTCACCCTAACACTAACCTTAACCCTTACCCTTACCCTAAATCTTACCCTCACACTTAACCCTCTGCTCAGCATAAACCTCACCTTTACCCTTACTATCATCCTCACCCGAAACCTCCCCCTAACCCTAAACGTCATCCTAACCCTCACCCTAACCATAAACCTAACCATCACGATAACCCTAACCCTCACCCTAAACCTCATGCTCGGCCTAACCCTAAGCCTTAGCCTAACACTTACCTTAACCCTCACCCTCACCCTATCCCTGACCCTAACCCTAATCCTAACCCTAACCCTCATCCTAACCCTCACCCTAAACCTAAACCTAACCCTCACCCTAATGCTAACCCTAAACATCACCTTCACCCTAGCCCTCACCCTAACCCAAATCCTAACACTAACCTTCATCCTAAACCTCCCCCAACCCTAAACCTAACACTCACCCTAACGCTCACCCTGAACCTCACCCTCAGCCTAACCTAAGACTAACCAGAAAACTAACCCTAAAACACACTCAACCTCACCCTCACCCTAACCCAAAACCTCCCCCTAACTCTCACCCTAACCCTAATCCTAACACTAACCCTAACCCAAACCCTCAGCCTAACCCTCACCCTAACCCTAAATCTAGCCCGAAACCTCACCCTCACCCTAAACCTCAACCTAACCCTAACCCTAACCCTCACCCTCACCCTAACCGTAGCAATAAACTTAAACCAAACCCTAACAATAACCCTAACACTAATCCTAACCCTCACCATAACCATAACCCTCACCCTAACCCAAACCCTCACCCTAACACTTACCCACAACCTAACACAAAACCTAACCCTAACACTAACCCTCACACTAACACTAACCCTAAATCTAACCCTAAACTTCACCCTCACCCAAACCCTAACCCTAAACCTAACCCTCAACCGCAACCTCACACTCACCCTAACTCTAAAATTAACCCTAACAATAACACTAACCCTAACCCGAACCATCACCCTAACCCTAACCCTAAACCTCACCCTTATGCATGACCGAAGCCTAAGTCTAAGCCTAAACCAAACCCTCACCCTAACCCTAACCCTAACACTAACATTAACTCTAACACTAAACCTCATTCGCAACCTAACCCTAATTCTAACCCTAACCTTAAACCTAAACCTCATCCTAACCCTAACCCTAACCAACATCCTCACCCTCACCGCAACCAAAACCCTAGACATAAACCTAACAATATCCCTAAACCTAACACTCACCCTCAACCTCACCCTCAGCCTAACCCTAAGCATAACCCTTGAACTAACCCAAACACACACTCACCCTCATCCTAATCCTAAACCTATCCCTAACCCTAACCCTAATGCTAACCCTCCCCCTAACTCTCACCCTAAACCGAACCTTAACACTCAGCCTAACCCTAACCCTAACCCTCCCCCTAACTCTCACCCTAACCCGAACCCTAACACTCACCCTAACACTAACTCTAACCCTAAACCTCACCCTCACCCTAACCCTAACTCTAACCATAACCCAAACACTAAACCTCAACCTAAACCTAAACCTAACCCTCTCTCTCACCCAAACCGTGACCATAACCCTAAACCTAACCCTAACAATAACCCTAACACTAAACCTAACCCTCACCCTAACGATAAGCCTCACCCTAATCCATACCCTCACCCTAACACTTACCCTCACCCTAAGTCTAACCCTAACCCTAATACTAACCCTCACACTAACTCTAACCCTAACTCTAACCTTAAACCTCAACATAACCCTCCCCCTCAACCTAACCCTAACACTAACCCTAACCCTAACCCTCACACTAACCCTCTCCCTAACCCTATATCTAAAACTCCCCCTCCCCCTAATCCTAACCCTAACCCTAACCCTCACCCTAACCCAAAGCCTAACCCTGAACCGTACCCTCACCCTCACCGTAACTCTTACCCTAACACTAAAAAGAACACTAACCCTAACCCGAACCATCAACCTAAACCTAATACTCACCCCCACACTCACCCTCATCCTAAACCTAAGCATAAGCCTAAGCCTAACCTTCACCCTCACCCTCACACTCACCCTCACACTAACCCTAATCCTAAACCGAACCCTATCCCTAAACCTCAACCTAATCCTCACCCTCACCCTAACCCAAACACTAACCCTAACCCTAAACCTCACCTTAAACCTCCCCCTAACACTAACTTTAACCCTAAACCTCAGCCTCACCCTAACCCTAACCCTAACCCTAACCCTAAGCCTAACACTCACCCTCACCTTAACCTCACCGTAACTCTAACCCTAACCCTAACAATAACACTAACACTAACCCTAACCCTAACCCTAACCCTTAGCCTAAACATAACCCTCACCCTCAGCCTCACACTCACCTCAAACTTAACCCTAATCATAACACTAACAATAACCCTAACCCTAAGCCTAACCCTAACTCTAAACCTCAACCCCACCCTCACCATCAGGCTAACCCAAAGCCTAACCCTAAGCCTAACCTAACCCTAACCCTCACTGTAAACCTAACCCTAACCCTAACCCTAAAACTAACCCTAACCCTAAACCTAACCCTACACCTAACCCTAAACTTAACCCTAATCCTCAGCCTCATCCTCAGCCTAACCCAAACCCTAACCCTAACCCTCACCCTAACTCTAAGCCTAACCCTAACCCTAACCCTCACACTCACCCTTAGCCTAAACCTAATCGTAAACCTAACCCTATCCCTAACCCTAACCCTCAAACTAAACCTCACCCTAGCTCTCACCCTAACCCTAATCCTAACCCTAAACCTCATCCTAACCTTCACCCAAACCCTAACCCTAACCCGAACACTAACCCGAAACCTAAACCTCACCCTTATACTGGGCCTAAGCCTAAGACTAAGCCTAACCTTAACCTCAACCTTCACCATAACCCTAACCCTAAACCTTACCGTAAACCTCACCCCAACCCTAACCCGTACTCTAACCCTAACCCTCACCCTAATCCTCACTCTAAACCTAAATCTACCCCTAAACCTCAACCTCACCCAAACCCTAACCCTAAACCTAACACTAAACCTCAACCTAACCCTTACCATAACCCTCACCCTCACCCTGACCGTAACTGTAACCCTAACCTTAACACTAACAATAACCCTAACCCTAACCCTAACCCTCACCCTAACCATAACTCTCATCCTAACCCTAAACCTAATCCTCTATCTAACCCTAACCCTAACCCTAAACCTACCCTAACCCTAACCCTAACCCTAAACCTCACCCTTACCTTAAACCTCACCCTCAGCCTAAATCTCACCTTTACCCTTACCATCATCCTCACCCTCACCCACACGCTAATCCTAACCTCATCCTAACCCATGCATTAAATGTAAACCTAACCAACATGCTAACCCTAACCCTCACACTCAACCTCATGCTCAGCCTAACCCTAAGCCTAAGCCTAAGTCTTACCCTAACCCTCACCCTCTCCCCAGCCCTCACCCTAACCCTAATCCTAACCATCACCGTAACCCTAATCCTCAACTCCACCCTCACACTCAGCCTAAGCCTAACTGTAAACCTAAACCTCACACTCACCCTCACCCTAACACTATTCCTAACCCAAACCCTAAAACTAACCCTAAACCTCAACCAAACCCTCACCCTAACCTTAACCCTAACAATAACCCTAACCCTAACTCTCGACCTAACCCTCCCCCAAACCCTAAATCTATGCCTAAACCTCACTCTCACCGTAACCCTAATCCTAACCCTAACCCTAAACCTAAACCTAACCCTCACCCTCACCCTCACTGTAACTCTAACCCTAACCCTAACAATAACACGAATCCTAACCCTAAACCTAACCCTAAGCCTCACCTTATTCCTAAAACTCACCCTCACCTTAACCCTAATTCTAACCCTAACCCTCAACCTAACCCTAACCCTCACATCACCATAACCCTAACTCTCATCCTAACCCTCACGCTAACCCTAACGCTAACCCTACACCTCAACCTAAAACTAACCCTAACCCTCACCCTCAATATAGCCCTCACCCTAACTCTAATCCGTACCCTAATCCTCATCCTAACCCTCACCCTCACCCTAACATTAACCCTCAACCTAATCCTAACCCTAACCCTAAAGGTCAACCTAAACCTAACCCTCACGCTCACCATAACCCTAACCCTAACCCTCACCAGAACCCTAAACTTAACGGAAACCCTAACTCTCACCCTAACCCTAACCCTAAATATCACCCTAACCCTAACCCTCTCACTCAACCTCACCCTGAGCCTAAACCTAGCCTAACCCTAACCCTAAACCTAACCCTCACACTCACACTCACACTTACCCTAATCCTAATCCTAACCCTAAGCCAAACCCTCACCCTCACCCTAACCCTCACCCTAACACTAAATCGAAAAATAACCTTAACCCTAACCCTCACCCTAAGCCTCAGACTAACCCTAACTCTAACCCTAAACCTCACCCTCACCCTAACCTTAACCCTGACCCTAACCCTAAACCTCACCCTAAACCTAACCCTAAACCTCACCCTCACACTAGCCCTCAACCTAACCCTAATCCTAACCCTCATCCTAACCCTCACCCTAACACTAACACTAACCCTCACCCTCACCCTCACCCTAAACCTAATCCGAAACCTAACCCTAAACCTAATCCTAAACCTAACCCTAACCCTAAACTTAAACCTCATCCTCACCCTAGCCCTCACCCTAACTATAATCCTAACCCTAACCCTCATCCTAACCCACCTTCTAAACCTTACCCTAACCCTCACCCTAACCCTAACCGTTACCCTCAACCTCACCCTCAGCCTAACCCTAAGCCTTACCCTAAATCTAACCCTAACACACATGCTTACCTTCACCCTAACACTCATCCTAACCCTAAACCTCACCCTCACCCTCAACAGCAGTGTAACCCTAAGCCTAAACCTAACCCTAACCCTAACCCTCATGCTCATCCTAACCCATACCCTAATACTAATCATAACCCTTACCCTAACCCGCACCCTCAGCCTCACCTTAACCCTAAAACTAACTCTAACCCTAAACCTCACCCTAACCCTAACCCTAAAACATACCCTCACCCTAGCCCTCACCCTTACCCTAATACTAACCCTAACAATCATCCTAACCATCCTCATAACCCTAACCCTAAAACTCACCCTAACCCTAACCCTCACCCTCACCCTCAGTGTAACCCTAAGCCTAACCCTAAGCCTAACCCTAACCCTCACACTCACACTAACCCTCACACTCACACTAACCCTAACCCTAACCCTCACCCGCACCCTAACCCTAACCCTAACCCTAAAGCTAAACCTAACACTAACCCTAAACCTAACGATAGCCCTAACCCTCACCTTCAGCCTCAACCTAACCTTAACTCTAACCCTAAAACTCACCCTCACCCTCACCCTAACCCTAACCCTAAACCTCACCCTAACCCTAGCACTTACCCTAACCCTAATCCTAATCCTAACCCTCATCCTAACCCTCCCCCTAACCCTAACCCTCACACTCAACCTAACCCTCAGCCTAACCCTAAGCCTAACCCTAAACTTAACCCTAACACACACACTCACCCTCACCCTAACCCTAATCCTATTCCTAAACCCAACCGTAATCCTAACCCTCTCCCTAACTATCACCTAACCCTAAACCTAACAAATAACCCTAACCCTAACCCTCAACTTAACCCTCACCCTAACCCTAACCCTAAACATAAACCTCACCCTCACTCTAACCCTAACTCTAACCCTAACCCAAACCCTAAACATCACCCTAACCCTAACCCTAACCCTCACCCTCACCCTCACCGCAACCTTAAACTTAAATCTAACCCTAACAATTACCTAACCCTAATTCAAACCCTCACCCTAACCATAACCCTAACCCTCACCCTATCCCTAACCCTAACCCTCACCTTCATGCTCGGCCTAAGCCTAAGTCTAAGCCTAACCATGACCCCACCCCTCACCCTAACCCTAACCCTAACCCTAACCCTAACTCTAACCGTAAACCTCACTCTCAACCTAACTCTAACTCTAACCCTAACCCTAAAGCTAAACGTCACCCTAAACCTAAACCTAACCCTCACCCACAACATCACGGTAACCGTAACCCTAACCCTAAACCTAACAGTAACCCTAACACTAAACCTAACGCTCAACCTAAACATATCCCTCACCCTCACCCTAATCCTCACCTTAACACTTTCCCTCACCCTAACACTAACCCTACCCCTAACACTAACACTCACACTAACCCTAACCATCACCCTAACCCTAAACCTCATCCTCACCCTAAACCTCACACTAACCCTAAATCTAATCCTCAATCTAACCCTCACCCACATCATTCCCCTAAGCCTAACCCTCACCCTAACCCTAACCCTCACTCCACTATAACCCTCACCCTCAGCCTAACCCTCAAGTTTACCGTTAACATCACCCCCACCCTAACCCTTACCCTAAACCTCACCCTAACACTCACCCTAACCCTAACTCTACCTCTAAACCTCACCCTCACCCTAACCCTAACTCTAACCCTAACCCTAACACTGAACGTCACATAACCCTAACCCTCACCCTGATCATAAACCTCACACTAACCCTAATCCTCACCCTAACCCTCATCCTCACCCTAAACCTCACACTAATCCTAACCCTACTCCCTAATCTAACCCTCACCCTAACCTTAACCCTAACCCTTTCCCTAACCCTGAACCTAACCCAAACCCTCACCCTTATCTTAACCCTCACCCTCAGCGTAAACCTCACCTTTACCCTTACCATCATCCTCACCCTAAACCTCACCCTAACAATAAACCTAACCATCACCTTAATCCTAACCCTCAGCCTCAACTCATGCTCAGCCTAACCCTAAGCCTAACCCTAAGCCTAAACCTAACCATAACCCTAAACCTCACGCTCACCCTAGCCCTAACCCTAACCCTAATCCTCAACCCCACCCTCACCCTCAGCCTAAACCTAAGCATAAGCATAACATTCACCCTAACCCTCACACTCACCCTCACCCTAACCCTAATCCTAAACCTAACCCTATCCCTAAACCTCTCCTAACCCTCACACTCTCCCTAACCCTAACACTAACCCTAACCTTGAACCTCACACTAACCCTCCCCATAACCCTAACTCTAACCCTAAAAATCATCCTCTCCCTAACCCTAACCCTAAACCTAACCCTAAACCTCACCATAACCGTAACCCTCACCCTCACCATCAACCTCACCGTAACTCTAACCCTAACCCTAACAATAACATTAACCCTAACCCTAACCATAACCAAAACCTCACCCTCAGCCTCACCCTCACCGCAAACTTAACCCTAAACATAACACTAACAATAACCCTAACCCTAAGCCTAACCCTAATCATAACTCTAATCCTCACCCCCACCCTCAACCTCAGCCTAACCCTAAGCTTAACCCTAACCCTAACCCTAACCCAAAACCTCACCTTATCCCTAAGCTTAACCCTAATCCTAACACTAACTCTAACCATAAACCTAACCCTAAACTAACCCTAATCCTCAGCCTCACCCTCACCCTAACCCAAACCCTAACCCTAATACTAACTCTAATCCTAAATCTCACCCTCACCCTAACCCTAACTCTATCCATAACCCTAAACCTAAACCAAATCCTAACCCTAACCCTAACCCTCATCTTCACCGTAACCTTAACCCTAACCCTAACACTAACACTAACCTACACCCTAACACTTACCCTCACCCTAACATTAACCCTACCCTAACATTAAACCTCACACTAACGCTAATCCTAAACCTAACTGTAAACCTCAACCTAAACCTCACCCTCACCCTAACCCTAACACTAACTCTAACCCTAACCCTCCCCCTAACCCTCCCCCTAACCCTATATCTAACGCTAAACCTCAAATTCACCCTAACCCTAACCTTAACACTAACCCTAACCCTAAACCATAGCCTAAACCTAACCATAACCCTCAACTTCACCCTGAACATCACTGTAACCCTAGCCCTAGCCCTAACAATAACACTAACGCTAACCCTAACCCTAAGCCTAAACATAACCCTCACCCTCAGCCTCACTCTCACTGCAAATTTAATCATAACCATAACACTAACAATTAACCTAAGCCTAACCCTCACTCTACCCTAACCTAAAAACCTAACCCGAACACTAAACATAAACCTAAACCTAACCCTAACACTAACCCTAAACCTAAACCTAATCCTCAGCCTCACCTTCACCCAAAACCAAACCCTAAAGCTAACCCTCACCCTAACCCTAAGCCTAATCGTAACCCTATCGGTCCCACTCACGCTCACCCTAACCCAAAACCTAAACCTAACCATATACCTAACCCTAACCCTCACCCTAACCCTCACCCTCGCCCTAACCGTAACCCTCATCCTAACCCTAAACCTCATCCTATCCCTCACCATAACCCTAACCCTAACCCTAACCCTCACCCTAACCCTAACCCTAACCCTCTCCCTCATGCTCGGGCTAAGCCTAAGCCTAAGCCTAAGCCTAATCCTAACCCTAACCCTCCCCCTAACCCTAACCCTAACATTAACCCTAACTCTAAACCTAAACCTCAGTCTCACCCTAACCCTAACTCTAACCCTAATCATAAACCTAAACCTCATCCTAACACTAACCCTAACCCTCACCCTCACCTCACTGTAACTGTACCCCTAAACATAACCATAACAATAACCGTAACCCTAACCATTACCATAACCATAACCCTTACCCTAACCCAAACACTCACCCTAACACTTACCCCCACCCTAACACTAACCCTAACCCTGACCTTAACTCTCACACTAACCCGAACGCTAACCCTAAACCTAAACCTCAACCTAACCCTCACCAACACCCTAGCCCTAACCCTAAACCTAACCCTCATCCTAACCATCCCCCTAACCCTATATCTAACCCTAAACCTCACCCTCACCCTCACCCTAACCCTCCCCCTAATCCTAACCCTAACCCTCACCCTAACCCTAACCCTCACCCTCAACCTCACCCTCAACCTAACCCTAAGCCTAACCCTAACACACACACTCACCCTCACTCTAACTCTAATCCTAACCCTAACACTAACCCTAACCCTCCCCCTAACTCTCACAGAAAACCTAACCCTAACACTAACACTAACACTAACCCTCAACCTAACCCTCACCCGAACCCTGATTCTAACCCTAAAACTCACCCTCACCCTAAACCTAACTCTAACCCTAAACCAAAACCTAAACCTCACCCTAACCCTAACTTTCACCTGCACCCTCACCCTCACAGTAACTCTAAGCCTAACCATAACAATAACACTAACCCTGACCTGAACCATCACCATAACCCTAATCCTCACCCCCCACCCTCACCCTCAGCCTAACCATAAGCTTAAGCCTAACCCTCACCATAACCCTTACACTCACCCGAACCCTAACCCTAATCCTAACCCTAAACCTATCCCTAAACCTCATCCTAAACCTCACCCTCATCCTAACCCTAACACTAACCCTAACCCTAAACCTCACCCTAACCCTCCTCCTAACCCTAATTAACCCTAAACCTCACCCTCACCCTCACCCTAAACCAAACCCTCAACCTCACCGTAACTCTAACCCTAACCCTAACAATAACACTAACCCTAACCCTAACATTAAGTATAACCTTTACCCTCACGCTCAGCCTCACCCTCACCGCAAACTTAACCCTAAATATAACACTAACAATAACCCTAAACCTAACCCTAACTCTAACCCTAATCCTCACCCCCACCCTCACCCTGAGCCTAATCCTAAGCCTAACCCTAATCCTAACACTAACTCTCACGATAACCCTATCCCTAACCCTAACCCTAACCCTAAACCTAAACCTAAGCCTAACCCTAAACCTAACTCTGAACCTCATCCTCACACTCACCCTAGCCCAATCCCTAAACTTAACCCTCCCCCTAACCCTAAGCCTAATGCTCACCCTAACCCTCACCCTCCCCCTAACCCTAATCATAACCCTAACCCTATCCCTAACCCTAACCCTCACCCTAACCCTCACCCTAGCCCTAACCGTAACCATAATCCTAAACATAAACCTCATCCTAACCCTCACCCTAATCCTAAACCTAACCCTCACCCTAACCCTAACCCTAACCCTAACACTAACCCTTATTCTAACAATAAACCTCACCCTCACCCTAACCCTAACTCTAACCCTATCCCTAAACCTAAACCTCATCCTAACCCTAAACCTAACCCTCACTCTCACCCTCACGGTAACCGTAACCCTAACCCTAACCCTAAAAATAACCCTAACCCTAACCCTAACCCTCACCCTAACAGTAACGCTCACCCTAACCCAAACCCACAAACTAACACTTACCCTCACCTTAACACTAACCCTAACCCTAACACTAACCCTCACACTAACCCTAACCCTAACCCTAAACCTCAACCTAACCCTCACCCTCACCCTAACCCTAACACTAGCCCTAAACCTAACCCTCACCCTAACCCTCCCCCTAAGCCTATATCTAACCCTAAACCTCCCAGTAACACTAACCTTAGCCCTGAACCTTAACCCCAAAGTAACCCTAACCCTAAACCTCACCTGCACCCTCAACGTAACTCTAAACCTAAGCCTAACAATAACACTAACCCTAACCCTCAACCTAACCCTAACACTCACCCTCACGCTCACCCTCAGCCTAACCCTAAGCCTAACCCTAACCCTGACCCTAACCCTCACACTCACGCTAACACTTACCCTAATCCTAATCCTAAGCCTAAGCCTAAACCTCAACCTCATCCTAACCCTCACCCTAACACTATCTCTAACACTAACCCTAATCCTAACCCTCTCCCTAACCCTATCTCTAACCCTAAACCTCACCTTCACCCTAACCCTAAAACTACCCCTCAGCCTGATCGTAAACCTAACCCTAAACCTAAACCTAACCCTCACAATTAACCCTAAATGTCACCCTAACCCTTAACCTAACCCTCACCCTCAACCTTACCCTCAGCATAACCCTAACCCAAACCCTAATCCTAACCCTCAACCTCAACCTCACCTTAACCCTAACGCTAACCCTCACCCTCAGGCTCACCCTAACCCTAACCCTAACCCTCACCCTCACAGTAACCCTAACCCACACCCTCACCCTAACCCTAAACCTAACCCTAAACCTCACCCTGAAATTCACCATAACCCTAATCCTCACCCTCACCAAAACCTCAAAGTAAATCTAACAGTAAACCTAACAATAACACTAACCCTATCACTACCTCTAACCCTAACCATAACCCTCACCCTCAGCCTCACCCTCACCACAAACTTAATCCTAACCATAACACTAAGCATAACTCTAACCCTAACACTAACCCTAATCCTCACCCCCACCCTCACCCTCAGCCTAACCCTAAGCCAAAACCTAACCCTAACCCTCACCGTAACCCTAACCCTAATCCTAAACTTAGCCCTATCCCTAAACCTCAAATTAAACCTCATCCTCACACTAACCCTAAAACTAACCCTCACCCTAAACCTCACCTTAACCCTCCCCCTAAACATAACTCTAACTCTAAATCTCACCCTCACCCTAATCCTAATTCTAACCCTAACCCTAAACCTAAACCTCATCCTAACCCTAAACGTCACACACACCCTAACCCTTGCCCTAATCCTAATCCTATCACTAAGCCTAACCCTCATCCACACCCTAACCCTCACCCTAACCCTAAATCTAACACTAACCCTAACCCTAACCCTCACCCTCAGCCTCATTCAAACCCTAATTCTAACCCTACACGTCAAACTCACCCTAACCCTAACCCTAACCCTAAGGTTAAACCTCACCCGAAACCTAAACCCAAAACTCACCCTCACCCTAGCCCTCACCCTAACCCTAATCCTAACCCTAATGCTCATCCAAACCCTCGCCATAAACCTAACCCTAGCCCTCACCCTAACACTAACCCTCAAACTCTCCCTCACCCTCAGCCTAACCCTAAGCCTAAACCTAACTCTCACCCTAACTCTCACACTCACCCTCACCCTAACCCTAACTCTAAACCTAACCCTATCCCTAAACCTTCACCTAAACCTCACCCTCAGCCTAAACCTAACACTAACCCTAAACCTAAACCTCACCCTAACCGTCCCCCTAACCCTAACTCTAACCCGAAACCTCACCCTCACCCTAAACCTAACCCTAACCCTAAACCTCACCCTAAAACTCACCGTATCCCTAACCCTCACCCTCACCCAAAACCTCAAAGTAACTCTAACTGTAAACCTAACAATAACACTAACCCTAACCCTAAACCTAACAATAACCCTCACACTCAGCTTCACCCTCACTGCAAATTTAATCCAAACCATAACACTAACCATAACCCTAACCCTAACACTAACCCTAATCCTTACCCCCACCCTCACCCTCAGCCTAACCCTAAGCCAAACCCTAACCCTAACCCTCAACGTAAACCTAACCCTAAACCTAACCCTATCCCTAAACCTAACACAAACCCTAACACTAAACCTAACCCTAATACTCAGCCTCACCCTCACGCTAACCCAAACTCTAACCCTCACCCCCACACTAACCCTAAACCTAAACCTAAACCTAACCCTAACCATAACTCTCACTATAACTCTAACCCTAACCATAACCCTAACCCTAAACCTAACCCTAATCCTCAGCCTCACACTCACCCTAAACCAAACCCTAACCCTAACCTTCACCCTAACCCTAAGCCTAAGCCTAACCCTATCCCTAAGCCTCACAATCACCCTCACCCTAACCCTAATCCCTAAACCTAACCCTATCTCTAACCCCAACCCTCACAGTCAGCTTCAATCTAGCCCTCAACCTAACCCTAATCCGAACCCTAAACATCATCCTAACTTTCACCCTAACCCTAACCCTAACCCTCACCCTAACCCTAAACCTAACCCTCACCCTCATGCTCAGCCAAAGACTATGCCTAAGCCTAAACCTAACCCTAAACCTAATCTTAACACTCACCCTAACCCTAAACCTAACACTAACCCTAACTCTAACCCTAAACCTCACCCTCACCTTAACCCTAACTCTAACCCTAACCCTAAACCTAAACCTCATCCTAACCCTAAACCTCACACACACCCTAACACTTACCCTAATCCTAATTCTATCACTAAGCCTAACCCTCATCCACACCCTAACCCTCACCCTAACCCTAAATCTAACACTAACCCTAACCCTAACCCTCAGCCTCAGCCTCACCCTAAGCCTAATTCTAACCCTAAAACTCAACCTCACACTAAACCTAACCCTAAATCTAACACTAAACCTCACCCTAAACCTATCCCTAAAACTCACCCTCACCCTAGCCCTCACCCTAACCCTAATCCTAACCCTAAAGCTCATCCAAACCCTCTCCATAACCCTAATCCTAGCCCTCACCCTAAATCTAACCCTCAAACTCTCCCTCACCCTCAGCCTAATACCTAAGCCTAAACCTAACCCTCACCCTAACCCTCACACTCACCCTCACCCTAACCCTAACCCTAAACCTAACCCTATCCCTAAACCTCAACCTAACCCTCACCTTCACCCTCAGCCTAACCCTAAGCCAAACCCTAACTCTAACCATAACCATAACCGTAACTGTAACCCTAAACCTAACACTAACCCTAAACCTAAACCAAACCCTAACCCTAAAACTAACCATAATCCTCAGTCTCACCCTCACCCTAACCCAAACCCTAACCCTAACCCCGACCCTAACCCTAAGCCTAACCCAAACACTAACCCTAACCCTCACACTCACCCTCACCCTAAACCTAAACCTAATCCTCACTAACCTTAACCCTCACCTTAACCCTCACCCTAACCCTAACTCTAACCCTAAACCTCACCCTAACCCTAACCCACACGCTCACCCTCTCCCTCATTGTAACCCTAAGCCTAACCCTAACCCTAAACCTAACCCTCACACTAACTCTAACGCTTAACCTCACCCTAACCCTCAACCTAACCCTAACCCTTACGCTCACATCACCCTCACCCCCAGCTTAATCCTAAGCATAACCCTAACCCTAACCCTACCCCTCACACTCACCCTAATGCTTACCATAATACTAATCATAACCCTAAGCCTAACGCTCACCCTCACCCTAACCCTCACGCTAACCATAATTCTAACACTAACCCTAAACCTAACCCTCATCCTCAGCTTCACCCTAACCCTAACTCTAACCCTAAACCTCAACCTCAACCTAAACCTAACCCTAAACCTAACCCTTAACCTCACCCTAAGCCTAACCCTAAATCTCACCCTCATCCTAACCCTCACCCTAACCCTAATCATTACCGTAATGCTCATCCTAACCCTCCCCTAACCCTAACCCTAACCCCCACCCTAATCCTCACCCCAACCTCAACCTCAGCCTAACCCTAAGCCTAACCCTAAACCTGACCCTAACTCTAAATCTAACGCTATACCTCAGCATCATCCTCACCCTAAACCAAACCCTAAACAAAACACTCACCCTAACCCTAAGCCTAACCCTAACATAACCATAACCCTCACACTCACCCTCACCCTAAACCTAACCCTAAACCTAACCTAAACCCTCAATCTAACCCTCACCCTATCCCTAACTCTAACATTAACCTTAACCCTAAACCTCACCCTCAACCTCACCCTAACCCTACATCTATCCCTAACCCTAAGACTGAACCTCACCCTAAGCCTAACCCTAACCCTCACCCTCACCCTCACCTTAACCGTAACCCTAATCTTAACCCTAAAAATAACCCTAACACTATCCCTAACCCTCACCCTAACCATAAACCTCACCCTAACCCTAAACCTCACCATAACACTTACTCTAACACTAACACTAACCCTAACAATAACCCTCACACTAAACCTAACACTAACCCTAATACTGAACCTCACCCTAACCCTAACCCAAATCCTCACAATCACCGTAGCCCTCACCCTAACCCTAATTCTAACCCTCACCCTCACCCTACCCCTAACCCTCATCCTCACACTAAACCTCATACTGACCCTAACCCTAATCCTCAATCTAACACTCACCCTAACTCTAACCCTAACCCTTACCCTAACCCTAAACCGAACATAAACGCTAACCCTTATCTTAACCCTCACACTCAGCCTAAACCATATCTTTACCCTTAGCATATTCCTTACCCTAAACCTCACCCTAAACCTAAACCTCATCCTAACCCTCACCTTAACCATAAACCTAACCATCCCCCTAACCCTAACCCTCACCCTCAACCTCACGCTCAGCCTATCCCTAAGCATAAGCCTAAGCCTATCCCTCACCCTCACACTCACCCTCACAGTAACTCTAACCCTAAACCAAACAAAAAACTAATCCTAAGCCTAAACCTAACCGTAACCCTACCCTAATACTAACACTCACCCTCAACCTAGGTCTGATCGTAACCCTAACCCTTACCCTAATGCTAACCCTCACCCTTACAGTAACCTTAACCCTCATCCTAACCTCACCCTAACCCAAAACCCTAAACCTAAACCTCACCCTACACCGAAACCTAATCCTCACCCTAACACTAAACCTCACCCTAATCCTCACCTTAACCCTAACTCTACCTCTAAGCCTCACTCTAACCCTAACCCTCACGCTCACCCTCTCCCTCAGTGTAACCCTAAGCCTAACCCTAACCCTAACCCTCACAATAACTCTAAAGCTTACCCTCACCATAACCCTCAACCTAACCCTAAACCTCACACACACCCTAACCATTACCCTAATCCTAATCCTATCACTAAGCCTAAATCTCACCCACACCCTAAACCTCACCCTAACCCTAACTCTAACACGAACCCTAACCCTAACCCTCACCTTCACCCTCAGCCTCACCCTAACCCTAAATCTAACCCTAAACCTCAACCTCACCCTAACCCTAACCCTAAAACTCACCCTCACATTAGACCTCACCCTAACCCTAATCCTAAACCTAATGCTCATCCAAACCCTCCCCATAACCCTAAACCTAGCCATCACCCTAACCCTAACCCTCAACCTCATCCTCACCCTCAGCCTAAATCTAAGCCTAAACCTAACCCTCACACTAACCCTCACAGTCACCCTCACCATAACCCTAATCCTAAACCTAACCCTATCCCTAAACCTAAACCACACCCTAAACATAACAGTAACCTTAACCCTAAACCTCACCCTAACCATAACTCTAACCCTAAACCTCACCCACACCCTAACCCTAACCCTAAACCGCACCCTAACCCTATACCTAACCCTCACCCGCACCCTCACCCTCACTGTAACTCTAACCCTAACCCTAAAAATAACACTAACCCTAACCCTAACTATCACCCTAACCCTAATCCTCACCCCCACCCTCAGCCTCAGCCTAACCCTAAGCCTAAGACTAAACCTCACCCTAACCCTCACACTCACCCTCACCCTAAACCTAATCCTAAACCTAGCTCTATCCATAAACCTCAACCTAAACCTCACCCTCACCCTAACCCTAACACTAACCCTAACCCTAAACCGCAACCTAACCCTCCGCCTCACTCTAAATCTAACCCTAATCCTCACATTCACCCTCAACCTAAACCTAACCCTAACGCTAAACCTCACCCTAAACCTCACCCAAACTGTAGCCCTCACCCGCACCCTCAACCTCACAGTGACCCTAACTCTCACCATAAAATTAACACTAACCCTAACCCTAACCATAACCATAACAATAACCATAACCCTCGCCCTCAGACTCACCCTCACCAATAACTTAACCCTAACCATAACATTAACAATAACCCTAACCCTAATCCTCACCCCCAAACTCACCCTCAGCCTAACCCTAAACCTAAATGTAAACCTAACCATAACCATAACCCTCACTGTAACCCTAACCCTAACCCTAACCCTAAACCTAACCCTAATCCCTCAGCCTAACCCTCCCCCTAAACAAACCCCAACCCTAAACCTCACGCTAACCCTAAGCCTAACCCTATCCTAACCCTCAACCTCATCGTAACCTTAACTCTAAACCTAACCCTAACAATAACCCTAACCCTAATCCTAAACCTCACCCTAACCATAACCCTCACCCTAAACTAAACTCTCACCCTAACACTAAACCTCACCGCAACACTAACCCTAACCCTAACACTAACCCACACACTAACACTAACCGTAACCCTAACCAGAAACCTCAACTTAACCCTCACCCTCACCCTAACACTAACATTAACCCTAATCCTAACAATAACACTAACCCTAACCCGAAACATCACCCTCACCTTAGTCCTCACCCACACCCTCTCTCTCAGCCTAACTCTAAGCCTAAGCCTAAGTCTCAACCTAAACTTCACACTCACCCTCACCCTAACTCTAATCCTAAACCTAACCCTATTCCTAAACCTCAACTTAACCCTCACCTTCACCCTAACCCTAACACTAACCCTAACCCTAAACCTCACCCTAACCCTAACCCTAATAGTAACACTAACACTAACCCTAAACCTAACCCTCACACTAAGCCTCCCCCTAACACTATATCTAACCCTATACCTCACCCTCACCCTAACCCTAATCCTAACCCTTAACCCCACCCTTAACCTAACCCTAACCCTCACCGGCACCCTCACCCTCACCGTAACTCTAACCCTAACCCTAACAATAACACTAACCCTAACCCTCACCCTAACCCTAACACTGACCCTCACCCTCCCCTCAGACTAACCCTAAGCCTGACCCTAAACCTGAACCTAACCCTCACACTCATGCTAACCCTTACCCTAATCCTAATCCTAACCCTAAGCCAAACCGTCATTCTCATCCTAACCCTCACCCTAACCCTAACTCTAACACTAACACTAACGCTAACTCCCACCCTCAGCCTCACCCTAAACCTAACTCTAACATTAAACCTCACCTTTACCCTAACCCTAACCCTAAACCTCACCCTAACCCTCCCCTTACCCTAACTCTAACACTAAACCTCACACTCACCCTCACCCTAACCCTAACACTAACACTAAACCTCACGCTAAACCTCATCCTAAATGTAGCACTCACCCGCACCCTCAACCTTACTGAAACTCTAACCCTAATCCTAACAATAACACTAACCCTAACAATAACCCTAACCCTAACGATAATCCTCACCCTCAGCCTCACCCTCACCACTAACTTAACCCTAAGCATTACAGTAACAAAAACCCTAACTCTAACCCTGATCCTCACCACCACCCTCACCCTCAGGCTAACCCTAAACCTAAGCCTAACCCTAATCCTCAGCCTCACCCTCAGCCTAACCCAAACCCTAACCCTAACCCTCACCCTAACCCTAAGCCTAACCCTAACCTTAACCCTAACCCTCACACTAACCCTAACCCTAATCCTAATCCTAAATTTAACCCTATCCCTAACCCTAACCCTCAAAGTCAGCCTCAACCTAGCCCTCACCCTAACCCTAATCCTAACCCTAAACCTCATCCTAACCCTCACCCAAACCCTAACCCTAACCCTCACCCTAACCCTAAACCTAACCCTAACACTAATCCTTACTCTAACCCTAAACCTCACCCTCACCCTAACCCTAACTCTTACCCTAACCCTAAACCTAAACCTCATCCTAACCCTAACCCTCACACACACCCTAACCATTACCCTAATCCTAATCCTATCACTAAGCCTAACCCTCACCCACACCCTAACCCTCAACCTAACCCTAACTCTAACACTAACTTTAACCCTCAACCTCACCCTCAGCCTCACCCTAACCCTAACTCTAAACCTAAACCTCAACCTCACCCTAAACCTAAGCCTAAACCTAACGCTAAACTTCACCCTAACACTAACCCTAAAACTCACCCTCACATTAGCCATCACCCTAACCCTAAACCTAACCCTAAAGCTCATCGAAACACTCCCCATAACCCTAACCCTAGCCTCCCAACCTAACCCTAACCCTCAACTTCACCCTCACCCTCAGCCTAACCCTAAGCCTAAACCTAACCCTCACCCTAACCCTCACACTCACCCTCACCCTAACCATAATCCTAAACCATATCCTATCCCTAAAACTCACCCTCACCCTAAACCTAACACTAACCCTAACCCTAAACCTCACCCTAACCCTAACTCTAACCCTAAACCTCAGCCACACCCTAACACAAAACCTAACCCTAAACCGCACCCTAACCCTAACCCTAAACCGCACCCACGCCCTCACCCTCACTGTAACTCTAACCCAACCCTAACAATAACACTAACCCCAATCCTAACCATCACCCTAACCGTAATCTTCACCCCCACCCTCAGCCTCAGCCTAACCCTAAGCCTAAGACTAACCCTCACCCTAACCCTCACACTCACCCTCACCCTAAACCTAATCCTAAACCTAGCCCTATCCATAAACCTCAACCTAAACCTCAACCTCACCATAACCCTAACATTAATCCTAACCCTAAACCTCTACCTAAACCTCCCCCTAACCCTAACTCTAACCCAAACCTCACACTCACCCTCAACCTAAACTTAACCCTAACGCTAAACCTCACCCTAAACCTCACCTTAACTGTAGCCCTCACTCGCACCCTCAACCTCACCGTGACCCTAACCCAAACCCTAAAATTAACACTAAACCTAACCCTCACCCTCAGCCTCACCCTCACCTATAACTTAACCCTAACCATAACGTTAACAATAACCCTAACCCTAATCCTCACCCCCAAACTCACCCTCAGCCTAACACTAGACCTAAGTGTAACCTTAACCCTAACCATAACCCTCACTGTAATCCTAACCCTAACCCTAAACCTAAACCTAACCCTTATCTTCAGCCTCACTCTCACCCTAACCAAACCCCAACCCTAACCCTCACACTAACCCTCAGCCTAAGCCTAACCCTAACGCTCAACCTCACCGTAACCTTAACCCTAAACCTAACCCTAACAATAACCCTATCCCTAATCCTAAACCTCACCCTAACCATAATCCTCACCGTAAACCAAACTTTCACCCTAACACTTAACCTCACCCTAACACTAACCCTAACCCTAACACTAACCCTTACACTAACCCTAACCGTTACCCTAACCCTAAACCTCAAGTAACCCTCACCCTCACCCTAACCCTAACACTAACCCTAACCCTAAAAATAACACTAACCCTAACTCGAATCATCACTCTCACCTTAGTCGTCAACCCCACCCTCTCCCTGATCCTAACCCTAAGCCTAAGCCTAACCCTCACCCTAACCCTCACACTCACCCTCACCCTAACACTAATCCTAAACCTAACCCTATCCCTAAACCTCAACTTAACCCTCACCCTCACCCTAACCCTAACCCTAACAGTAACACTAACGCTAACCCTAAACCTAACCCTCACACTAAGCCTCCCCCTAACACTATATCTAACCCTAAACCTCACCCTCACCCTAAACCTAACCCTTAACCCCACCTTAAAACTAACCCTAAACCTCACCTGCACCCTCACTCTCACCGTAACACTAACCCTAACCCTAACAATAACACTAACCCCAACCCTCACCCTAACCCTAACACTCACCCTCACCCTCACCCTCAGACTAAACCTAAGCCTAACCCTAACCCTGACACTAACCCTAACACTCACTCTAACCCTTACCCTAATCCTAATCCTAACCCTAAGTCTAACCCTCACTCTCATACTAACCCTCACCCTAAACCTAACTCTAACATTAACCCTAACGATAACCCTCACCCTCAGCCTCACACTAACCCTAACTCTAACCCTAAACCTCACATTCACCCTGACCCTAACCCTAAACCACACCCTAAACCTAACAATAAACCTCATCCTCACCCTAGCCCGCACCCTAACACTAATCCTAAACCTAAACCTCATCCTATCCCTCACCCTCACACTAACCCTAACCCTCACTCTCACCCTAACCCTAAACCAAACACTAAAGCTCAACCTAACCCTAACCCTCACCCTCAACATAACTCTTAACCTAACCCTCACCCTAACCCTATACTTAAACCTCACCCCCACCCTCACCCTCACCGTAACTCTAACCCTAACCCTAACAATAACACTAACTCTAACCCTAACCATCACCCTAACCCTAATCCTCAACCACACCCTCATCCTCAGCCTAACCCTAAGCCTAAGCCTAACACTCACCCTAACCCTCACACTCACCCTCAACCTAACCCTAATCCTAAAGCTAGCCCTATCCCTAAACCTCAACCTAAACCTCACCCTCACCCTAACCCTAACACTAACCCTAAACTTCACCCTAACCCTCCCCATAACCCTAACTCTAACCCTAAACCTCACACTCACCCTCACCCTAACCCTAACCCCAACACTAAACCTCACACTAAACCTCACTCTAACCATAACCCTCACCGCACTCTCAACCTCACCCTAACTCTAACACTAACCCTAACGATAACACTAACCCTAACCATTACCCTAACCCTAATCCTCACCCCCACCCTCACCCTCAGCATAACCCTAACCCTAAGCCTAACCCTAAACCTAACCCTCACATACCCTAACCCTAACCGTAACCCTAAATCTCAACCTAACCCTCACCATAACCTTGACCCTAACACAAACCCTAACCCTTACCCTTGACCTTCCCTCCCCCTAACCGTAAATATAATCCTAAAACTCACACTCAGCCTTATCTATATCCTAACCCTAACCCTCCCCCTAAACCTAACCCTCACCCTCACTGTGACCCTAACACATGTCCTAACCGTCACCCTAACCCTAACCCTAAACCTCACCCAAACACTAATCCTAACCCTCACACTCACCCTAGCCCTCACCCAAACCCTAATTCTAACCCTAATTCTCATCCTAACCCTCACCCTAACACTTACATTAACATTCACCCTAATCCTAAGCCAAACCCTAACCCTCAACCTAACCCTAACCCTCAACCTCACTGTAACCCTAAACCTAACCATCACCCTAACCCTAAATTTAACCCGAACCCTAACTCTCACCCTAACTCTACCCATAACTCTCATCCTAACCCTAAGCCTCACCCTCACCCTCACACTAAGCTTAACCCTAAGCCTAACCCTAACCCTAACCCTAACCCTCACACTAATCCTAACACATACCCTAATCCTAATCCTAACACTAAGCCTTACCCTCAACCTCACCCTAACCCTCACCGTAACGCTTACTCTAACACTAACCCTAAACCTAACCCTCACCCTCAGCCTCACCCTAACCCTAACTCTAACCCTAAACCTCACGCTCACCCTAAACCTAACCCTAAACCTCACCCTAACCCTAACCCTTAACCTCACCCTCACCCTAGCCTTCACCCTAACCCTAATCCTAACCCTAACCCTCATCGGAACGCTCAACCTAACAGTAACCCTAACCCTCACCCTCACCCTCAACCTAACCCTAACCCAAAACCTAACCGTAACCCTCAACCTAACCCTAAACCTCATCCTCAATGTAACCCTTACCCTAACACTCACCCTAACCCTAAACTTAACCTGAATCCTAACTCTCACCCTAACCCTAACCCTAAACCTCACACTCACCCTAACCCTAACCCTAATACTAATGCTAACACTAACCCTAACCCTCACCCTCACTCTCACCCTCACCTTAAGCCTAAACCTAAAATTAATCCTAACCCTAACCCTAACCCTAAACCTCACCCTCACCATAAAACTCACGGTAACCCTAACACTAATCCTCAATCTAACCCTCATCCTCACCCTCACCCTAGCCCTCACCCTAAACTTAACCCTCATCATCACCCTAAACCTCACATTAACCCTAACACTAATCCTCAATCTAACCCTCAGCCTAACTCTCACCTTTACCCTTACCGTCACCACACCCTAACCCTCACCCTAACCCTACCCCTCACCCTGACCCTAACCCTACCCCTAAACCTCACCCTCACCCTAACCCTCACTGTAACCCTAACCCTAACATTAAACCTCACCCTATCCCTAACCCTAACCCTCACCCTCAACCACATGTTCAGCCTAATCCTAAGCCTAAGCTTAACCCTTACCCTAAACCTCACACTCACCCTAGCCTTCACCCTCAGACTTACCCTAACCCTAACTCTAACCCTAAAACTCACCCTCATCCTAACCCTAACCCTAAACCTAACCCTAAACCTCAGCCTAACCCAAACCCTAAACCTTACCCTCAGCCTAGCCCTCACCCTAAACCTAATCCTAAAACTAACCCTCATCCTAACCATCACCCTAACACTAACCCGAACCCGAACCCTCATGCTCACCCTAATCCTAAACCTAACCCGAACACTCAACCAAATCCTAACCCTCACCCTCACTGTAACCGTTACCCTAATCCTCACCCTAAACCTAAAATTAACCCGAACCCTCACTCTCAGCCTAACCCTAAGCTTAAGCCTAACCCTAACTCTAACACTAAGCCTAAACCTAATTCTCAACCTCATCCTCAATCTAACTCTAACTCTAACCCTAAACCTCACTCTCACGCTAACCCTAACTCTAACCCTATCCCAAACACTAAAACTCACCCTAAACCTAACCCGAACCCTCACCCTCATTGTAAATCTAACCCTAACCCTAACAATAACCCTAACCCTAACCCTCACCCTAACCATAATCCTCACCCTAATATTAACCCTCACCCTAACTCTTACCCTCACCCTAACACTAACCCTAACCCTAACACTAACCCTCACAATAACCCTAACCCTCATCCTAATCCTAAACCTCAACCTAACCCTAACCCTAACTCTAACCCTCACCCTCACCCTAGCCCTCACCCTAACCCTAACCCTAACGCTCATCCTCACCCTAAACCTCACACTAACCCTAACCCTAACCCCAAACCTCAATCTAAACCTAACCCTAACAGTCACCCTTATCTTATATCTCACCCTCAGCCTAAACCTCAACTTTACCCTTACCATCATCCTCACCCTAACCCTAAAACTCATCCTAACCCTCACCATAACCTTAAACCTAACCATCACCCTAACCCTAACCCTCAACCTCAACCTCATGCTTAGCTTAACCCTAAGCCTTAACCTTACTCTAATGCTCACCCTCAACCTAGCCCTCACCCTAATCCTAATCCTAAGCCTATCCCTCATCCTAACCCTCACCCTAACCCTAACCCTAAAAATCACCCTAACCCTAATCCTCACCCCCACCCTCATCCTCCACATAACCCTAATCCTAAGCTTAACCCTAACACTAACCCTCACATACCCTCACGCTAACCCTAATCCTAACCCTAACCCTAAACCTAAACCTCAACCTAACCCTCACCCTAACCTTAACCCTAACACTGACCATAACCATAAGCCTCGACCTAACCCTCCGCCTAACCCTAAATCTAACCCTAAAACTCACCCTCACCCTAACCCAAATCCTAACCCTAACCCTGAACCTAACCTAACCATCACCCTCACTGTAACGCTCACCCTGATCCTAACTCTCACCCTAACCGTCACACTAACCCTAAATCTCACCTGAATACTAACCCTAACCCTCCCCCTCCCCCTAGCCCTCACCCTAACCCTAAACCTAACCCTAATGCTCAACCTAAACCTCACCCTAACCTTAACACTAACCCTGACCCTAAACGTAAGCCTAACCCTAATCCTCAACCTAACCCTAACCCTCACGCTCACCATAACCATAACCCTCACCCAAACCCTAAACTTAACCCGAACCCTAACTTTCACCCTAATCCGACCCCTAACTCTCACCCTAACCCTATCCCTCACCCTCACCCTCACCCTTAGCCTAACCATAAGCTAACCCTAACCCTAACCCTAACCCTCACACTCACGCTAACCTGTACCCTAATCCTAATCCTAACACCTAGCCTAAACCTCACCCTCACTCTAACCCTCACTGTAACCTTAAATCTAACACTCACCCTAACCCTAACCCTCACCCTCAGCCTCACCCTAACCTTAACTCTAACCCTAAACCTGACCCTCACACTAACCCTAACCCTAAACCTCACCCTCACCCTAGCTCTCACCCTAACCCTTATCCTAAACCTAACCCTCATCCTAACCCTCACCTTCACCCTCACTTTCACCCTAACCCTAACCCTAACCCTAACCCTAACCCTCAACCTAACCCTAACCCTAACTCTCACCCTAACCCTAAACCTAAACCTCACCCTCACCCTAACCCTCACACTCACCCTCACCTTCAGCCTAACACTAAGCCTAAAACTAACCCTAACCCTAACCCTCACACTCACCCAAAAACTAACCCTAATCCTAATCCTAACACTAACCCTAAACCTCACCCTCACCCTAACCCTCACCTTAAGCCTAACCCTAACATTAATCCTAATCCTAACCCTAAACCTCACACTTACCCTCACCCTTACCTGAATCCTAATCCTAACACTAAGCCTAACACTCATTCTCATCCTAACCCTCACTGTAACCATAACTCTAACACTAACCCTAACACTAACCCTCACCCTCTGCCTCACCCTAACCCTAACGCTAAACCTAACCCTACACCTCACCCTAACCCAAACCCTAAACCTCACCCTAACCCTAGCCCTCACCCTAACCATAAAACTAACCCTCATCCTAACCCTCAGAATAACAATAACCCTAACCCTCACCTTCACCCTCACCCTAACCCTAAACCTAACCCTAAGCCTCCACCTAACCCCAACCCTCACCCTCACTGTAACAGTTACCCTTACCCTAACCCTAAACTTACCCCGAACCCTAACTCTCACCCTAACCCTAACCCTAACCCTCACCCTAACCCTAACCCTCAACCTAACCCTCACCCTCAACCTAACCCTAAGCCTAAACCTATCCCTAACCCTACCCTCATCCAATCCCTCACCCTAACCTAACCCTCATCCTATACCTAACCCTCACCCTTACCCTCACCCTCACCCTCACCGTAACTCTAACCCTAACCCTTACAATAACACTAAACCTAACCCTAAGCCTAACCCTCAACCTAAACCTCAACCTAAACCTCACCCTCACCCTAACCCTAACACTAACCCTAACCCTAACCCTCCCCCTAA
This sequence comes from Dipodomys merriami, assembly GCF_024711535.1. Lineage (NCBI taxonomy): Eukaryota > Metazoa > Chordata > Mammalia > Rodentia > Heteromyidae > Dipodomys > Dipodomys merriami. The sequence continues at coordinate 76,909 of NW_027206293.1, read as the reverse complement.
ACCTAACTCTAACCCTATACCTCACATTCACCCTAACCCTAATCCTTACCCTAACCCTAAACCTCACCCTACACCTAACCCTAATTCTCACTCTTACCCTCACCCTCACCCTCATCGTAACTCTAACCCTAAACCTAACAATAACACTAAATCTAACCCTAAACCTAACCCTTACACTAATCCTACCCCTAACCCTAACACTCAGCCTCAACCTAACTGCAAACTTAATCATAACCATAACACTAACAAGAATCCTAACCCTAACCCTAATCCTAACCCTCACCCTCACCCTAAAACTCATCCTTTCCCTAACCCTCAACCTAACCTTAACCCTGACCCTCACCATAACCCTAAGCCACATCCTAACCCTCACCCTCACCCTAACCCTAACCCTAAACCTCACCCTAACACTAACCACAACCCTCACCTTCACCCTAGCCCTCATGCTAACCCTAATCCTAACCCTAATCCTCAACCTAACATTGACCCTAACCCTAACCCTAACACTCAACCTAACCCTAATCCTAACCCTCAACCTCAACCTAACCCTAACTCTCACCCTTACTATAACCCGAACCCAAAACCTCACCCAAACCCTAAACTTAAACCTCATCCTAAACCTCACCCTAACCCTAACCGTAACCCTCACACTAACCCGCACCCTAACCCTAACTGTAACCCTAAACGACACCCTCACCCTCACCCTTATCCAAACCATAACCCTAAACCTCACCCTCAACCTAACCCTCAACCTCACCCTCACCGTAACTCTAACCCTAAACCTAACAATAACACTAACACTAAACCTAACCCTAACCCTCACCTTCACCATAACCTTAACCCTAACCCAAACCCTCAGCCTAACCTTAACCCTAACCCTAATCCTAAACCTCACCCTAACCCTAACCCTAACCCTAACCCTCACCCTCACCGTAACAGTAACCTAACCCTAAACGAAACAATATCCCTAACTCTAACCCTAACCCTCACCCAAATCATAACCCTCACCCTAAAATTAACCCTCACCCTAACACTTAACCTCACCATAACACTAACACTAACCCTAACACTAACGCTCACACTAACCCTAACCGTAAACCTAGACATCACCTTAACCCTAACCCTCACCCTCAACCTCAAGCTCAGCATAAACCTAAGCCTAAGCCTAACCCTTACTGTAAGCCTCACCCTCACCCTAGCCCTCAACCTAACCCTAACACTAACCATCACCAAACCCTAATCCTCACCCCCAACCTCACCCTCAGCCTAACCCTAATACTAAGCCTAACCCTAACCCTCACCCTCAGAAACCCTCACCCTTACCCTAATTCTAACCCTAACCCTAACCCTAAACCTCAACCTAACCCTCCCCCTAACCTTATCACTAACACTAACCCTAACGCTAACCCTCGACCTAACCTTCCCCCAACACTAAATCTAACCCGAAAACTCACACTCACCCTAGCCCAAATCCTAACCCTAAACCTCACCCTTACCCTAACCCTCAGCCTCATTGTAACCCTAACCCTCATCCTAACCGTCACCCTAACCCGAACCCTAACCCTAAACCTCACCCAAACACTCGACCTAACCCTACAACTAACCCTAAATCTAACCTTAAATCTCCCCCATATCCTAACCTTAATCCTAAGCCTAACCCTAAAGCTCACCCTAACCCTAACCCTCACCCTCACCTTCACCCTGACCATAACTCTAACCCTAACCCTAACAATAACACTAATCCTAACCCTAAACCTAACCCTAACCCTAACCCTAATCCTAACACTCACCCTCACCCTAAACATAATCTTAAACCTAATCCTCAACCTCACCCTAACCCTCAACCACACTGTAACCATAACACTCATCCTAACCTTAAACCTAACCCTAACCCTAACCCTAAACCATACCCTAACACTAACTCTAACACTCACCCTTACCCTAGCCCTCACCATAACCCTAATCCTAACCCTAACCCTCACCCTAAACTCAACGCTCACCCTCACCCTCACACTCAGCCTAACCCTAAACCTAAGCCTAACCCTAACCCTAACCATCACACTCACCCTAAATTTACCCTAATCCTAATCCTAAGCCTAAGCCAAAGCCTAACCCTCACCATCACCCTCACCCTAACCCTAACCATCACCCTAACCCTAACTCTAACACTAACCCTAACCCTAACCCTCAACCTCAGCCTCACGCTTACCCTAACACTAAAAATAAACCTCAACCTCATCCTAACTCTAAAATTAACCCTAAACCTAAACCTCACCCTAACCCTAACCAAAAACCTCACCCTCAACCTAGCCTTCACCCTAACCTTAATCCTAACCCTAACCCTCATACTACCCCTCCCCATAACCCTAACCCTAAAACTCACCTTCAACCTAACCCTCACCCTAACCTTAACCCTAAAACTAACCCTAACATTAACGCTCGACCAAGCCCTCCAACTAAACCTAAATCTACCACTAAACCTCACCTTCACCCTAATCCTAAACCTAAGCCTAACCCTAAACCTCACCCTAACCCTAACCCTAATCCTCACCCTCACTCTCACCATAACTCTAACCCTAACCCTAACAATAACACTAATCCTAAACTTAAACCTAACCCTAACTCTAACCCTAATCCTAACTCTCACCCTCACCCTAACCATAATCTTAAACCTAACCATCAACGTAACCCTAAACCTCACCCTCACCTTAACCCTAACCTCATCCTAACGCTAACCCAAACCCTAACCCTAAATATAAACCTTACCCTAACACTAACCGTAACCCTCACCTCACCTAGCCTTCACCCTCACCATAAACCTAAACCTAACCCTCACCCTAACCCTAAACTTAACTGAACCCTAACTCTCACCCTAACACTAACCCTCACCCTAACCCTAACCCTCTCCCTCACCCTCACTCTCAGCCTAACATTAAGCCTAAGCCTAACCCTAACCCTAACCCTCACACTCACCCAAACTCTTCCACTAATGCTAATCTTAACCCTAAGCCTAACCCTCACCCTCACCCTCACCCTCACACTAACCCTCACCCTAACCCTAACTCTAACACTAACCATAAACCTAACCCTCAACCTCAGCCTCAACCTTAACCTAACTCTAACCCTAAACCTCACCCTCACCGTAACCCTAACTCTAAACCTAACCCTAACACTAAACCTCACCCTAAACCTAACCCTCACCCTCACAGTAACTGTAACCCTAACCCTAACCCTAACAATAACCCTAAACCTAACCCTAACCCTAACCCTAACCCTAATCCTAACTCTCACCCTCACCCTAACCATAATCTTAAACCTAACCATCAACGTAACCCTAAACCTCACCCTCACCGTAACCCTAACCCTCATCCTAACCCTAACCCAAACCCTAACCCTAAATCTAAACCTTACCCTAACACTAACCCTAACCCTCACCTCACCTAGCCTTCACCCTCACCCTAAACCTAAACCTAACCCTCACCCTAACCCTAAACTTAACTGAACCCTAGCTCTCAACCTAACACTAACCCTCACCCTAACCCTAACCCTCACCCTCACCCTCACTCTCAGCCTAATCCTAAGCCTAAGCCTAACCCTAACCCTAACCCTCACACTCACCCAAACCCTTACACTAATGCTAATCATAACCCTAATCCTAACCCTCACCCTCACCCTCACCCTCACCCTAACCCTCACCCTAACCCTAACTCTAACACTAAACATAAACCTAACCCTCAACCTCAGCCTCAACCTTAACCTAACTCTAACCCTAAACCTCACCCTCACCGTAACCCTAACTCTAAACCTAACCCTAACACTAAAACTCACCCTAAACCTAACCCTCACCCTCACAGTAACTGTAACCCTAACATTAACCCTAACAATAACCCTAAACCTAACCCTAAATCTCACCCTAACCATAACCCTCACCCTAACATTAACCCTCACCTTAACACTTACCTTCACCCTAACACTAACCCTAACCCTAACACTAAATCTCACACTACCCTAATCCTCACCCTAATCCTAAATCTCACCCTAACCCTAACCTTAAATCTAACCCTCACCCTCACCCTAGCCCTCACCCTAACCCTAATTCTAACCCACACCCTCACACTCACCCTAAACCTCATCCTCACCCTAAACCTCACACTAACCCGAACCCTAACCCTAATCCTCAATCTAACCCTCACCCTAAACCTAACCCTAACCATAAACCTAACCTTAACCCTCATCCATATCTTAACCCTCAAACTCAGCCTAAAACTCACGTTTACCCTTACCATCATCCTCACCCTAACCCTCACCCTAACCATAAACCTCATCCTAACCCTCACCCTAACCTTAAACCTAAACATGGCCCTAACCTGAAACCTCACCCTCAACATCATGCTCAGCCTAACCCTAAGCCTAAACCTAACACTTTCTCTAAATTTCACCCTCACCCTAGCCCTCACCCTAACCCTAATCCTAACCCTAACCCTCATCCTAACTCTCACCCTAACCCTAAACCTAACCGTCACCCTAACCCTAATCCTCACCCCACCCTCACGCTCAGCATAACCCTAACTCTAAGCCTAACTGTAACCCTAACCCTCACATACCCTAAACCTAACGCTAATCCTAAGCCTACCCCTAAACATTAACCTAACCATCACCCTAACCTTAACCCTAACACTAATCCTAATCCTAACCCTCGACTGAACCCACCCCCTAACCCTAAATCTAACCCTAAAACTCACGATCACCCTAACCCAAATCCTAACCATAACCCTCAATCTTACTCTAACCCTCACCCTCACTATAACGCTCACTCTCATCCTAACCATCACCCTAAGCTTAATCCTAACCCTAAACCTCACCCAAACACTAACCCTAACCTTCATAGCCTTCACCCTAACCATCACCAAACCCTAATCCTAACCCCCAACCTCACCCTAAGCCTAACCCTAATCCTAAGAGTAACCCTAACCCTCACCGTCACAAACCCTCACCCTTACCCTAATTCTAACCCTAACACTAACCCTAAACCTCAACCTAACCCTCACCCTAACCTTATCACTAACACTAACCCTAACCCTAACCCTAGACCTAACCTTCCCCCGAACACTAAATCTAACCCGAAAACTCACCCTCACCCTAACCCAAATCCTAACCCAAACCCTCACACTTTCCCTAACACTCACCCTCATTGTAACCCTAACCCTCATCCTAACCGTCACCTCCTAACCCTAAACCTCATCCTAACCCTCACCCTAACACTAATCCTAACCTTCACCCTAATCCTAAGCCTAACCCTAACCCTCAACCTAACCCTAACCCTCAACCTCACTGTAAACCTAACCCTAACCCTCACCCTAAGCCTAAACTTAACCCGAACCCTAACTATCACACTAACCCTACCCCTAAACCTCACCCTAACCCTAACCCTAACCCTAAACCTCACCCAAACTCTAACCCTAACCCTCACCCTCACCCTAGCCCTCAACCCTAACCCTAATCCTAAACCTAATCCTCATCCTAAAACTCACCCTAACCCTAACCCTAAACCTCACCTTAATCCTAAGCCTAACCCTAACCCTCAACCTAACCTTAACCCTCAAACTCACTGTAACCCTAACCCTAACCCTCACCCTAACCCTAAACTTAACACGAACCCTAACTCTCACCCTAAACCTACCCCTAACTCTCACCCTAACCCTAACCCTCACACTCACCCTCACCCTCAGCCTAACATTAAGCCTAAGCCTAACCCTAAACCTAACCCTCACAGTCACCCTAACCCTTACCCTAATCCTAATCCTAACACTAAGGCTAACCCTTACCCTCACCCTATCCTTCACGGTAACCCTAACTCTAACACTGACCCTAACACTAACCCTCACCCTCAGCCTCACCCTAAACTTAACTCTAACCTTCAACCTCACCCTCACCCTAACCCTAACCCTAAACCTTAACCCTAAACCTCACCCTAACCCTAAACCTAAACCTCACCCACACCCTCGCCCTCACACTAACCCTAATCCTAACTGTAACGCTCATCCTAAGCCTCACCCTAACACTAACCCTAACTGTCACCTTCACCATCACCCTAACCCTAACCTAACCCTCAAACTAACCCAATCCCTAACTCTCACCCTAACCCTAAACCTAACCCTCACCCTAACCCTAAACCTCAACCTCACCCTTACTCTCAGGCTAACCCTAAGCCTAAGCCTAACCCTAAACCTAAACTTCACACTCACCCTAAACCTTACCCTAATCCTAATCCTAACCCTAAGCCTAACCCTCACCCTCACCCTCACCCTCACCCTCACCCAAACCCTTAACCTAACCCGAACTCTAACACTAACTCTACACCTAAACCTCAACCTCCGCCTCACGTTTTCCCTAACTCTAACCCTAATCCTCACCCTCAGCCTAACCCTAACTCTAAACCTAACCCTAACACTGAACCTCACCCTACCCCTAACCTTAAACCTCATCCTAACCGTAACCTAACCCTAACCCAAACAATAACCCTAACCCTAAACCTAACACTAACCCTCACCCTCACCATAAAAGTCACCCTAACATTAACCCTCACCCTAAAACTTACCCTCACTCTAACACTAACCCTAAATCTAACATTAACCCTCACACTAATCCTAAACCTCACCCTAACCCTAACCCTAAATATAACCCTCACCCTCACCCTTGCCCTCACCCTAACCCTAATTATAACCCTCACCCTCACCCTACCCCTAACCCTCATCCTCACCCTAACGCTCACACTAACCCTCACCCTAACCCTAATCCTCAATCTAACCTTCACCGTAACCTTAACCCTAACCCTTAAACTAACCTTAACCCTCACGCTCACCGTAACCCTAACCCTAAACCTCACCGTAACCCAAAACTTAACCCGAACACTAATTCTCACCCTAACCCTCACCCAAACCCTACCCCTAATTCTCACCCTAACCCTAACCCTCATACTCAGCCTAACCCTAAGCCTAAGCCTAAACCTAACCCTAACACTCACCCTCACCCTCACCCTTACCCGAATCCTAATCCTAACACTAAGACTAACACTCACCCTCACCCTAACCCTCACTGTAACCCTAATTCTAAGACTAACCCTAACCCTAACCCTCAGCCTCAGACTCACCAGAACCCTAACTCTAACCCTAAACCTCACTCTAAACCTAACCCTAACACTAAAACTCTCCCTAAACCACACCCTAACCTTTACCCAAATCCTAATCCTAACACTAAGCCTAACACTCACCCTCACCCTAACCCTCACTATAACCCTAAGCTAACACTAACTCTAACCCTAAACCTAACCCTAAACCTCACCCTAACCCAAACCCTAAACCTCACCCTCACCCTAGCCCTCACCCTAACCCTAATCCTAAAACTAACCCTCATCCTAACCCTCACCCTAACACTAAACCTAACCCTCACCCTCACCCTCACCCTAACCCTAACCCTAACCCTCAACCTAACCCTAAACCTCACCCTCACTGTAACCGTTACCCTTACCCTCACCCTAACCCTAAACAAAACCCGAACACTTACTCTCACCCTAACCCTAACCCTATCCCTCACCCTAACCCTAACCCTCATCCTAACCCTCACCCTCAGCCTAAGGCTAAGCCTAACCCTATGCCTAACCCTCATCCTATCCCTCACCCTCAGCCTAAACCTCACCTAAATCATAACCGTAACCCTCACCCTTACCCTCACCCTCACCCTCACCGTAACTCTAACCCTAACCCTAAGAATAACACTGAACCGAACCCTAAACCTAACCATAACACTAATCCTACCCCTAACCCTCACCCTCAGCCTCAAATTCAATGCAAACTTAACCATAACGATAACACTAACAATAATCCTAAACCTAACCCTAATCTTAACCCTCACCCTCACCCTAACCCTAATCCTAACCCTAATCCTCAACCTAACACACACCCTAACCCTACCCCTAACCCTAATCCTCACCCTAACACTAACCCTAACCCTAACCTTCAACCTCACCCTAACTGTAACCTAACCCTAACCCAAAAAATAACCCTAACCCTCACCCTAACCATAACACTCACCCTAACATTAACCCTCACCCTAACACTTACCCTCACCCTAACACTAACCCTAACCCTATCATTAACCCTCACACTAACCCTAACCCTCACCCTAACCATAAACCTAGCCATCTCCCTAACCCTAACCCTCACCCTCAACCTCACGCTCAGGCTATCCCTAAGCCTAAGCCTAACCCTTACTCTAACCCTCACTCTCACCCTAGCCCTCACCCTAACCCTAATCCTAACCTTATCCCTCATCCTAAAACTCACCCTAACCCTAACCACCACCCTAACCCTAATACTCACCCCCACCCTCACCCTCAGACTAACTCTAACCCTAAGCCTAACCCTAACCCTAACCCTTACATACCCTCACCCATACCCTAACCCTAACCCTAAACCTAACCCTAAACCTCAACCTAACCCTCACCCTAACCTTATCACTAACACTAACCCTAACCCTAACCCTCGACCTAACCTTCCCCCTAAAACTGAATCTAAACCGAAAACTCACCCTCACCCTAACCATAATCTTATCCCTACTCCTCAACCTAACCCTATCCCTCACCCTCACTGTAACCCTAAACTCATCGTAACCCTAACCCTAACCCTAACCCTACCCATAAACCATACCCTAACACTAAACCTAAAACTCACCCTCCCCCTAGCCCTCACCCTAACCCTAATCTTAACCCTACCCCTCATCCTAACACTTAAGCTCACCCTCACCCTCACTATCAGCCTAACCCTAAGCTTAAGCCTAACCCTAACCTTAACCATCACACTCACCCTAAACTTACCCTAATCCTAATCCTAACCCTAAGCCTAAGCCTAAACCTCACCCTCACCATCACCCTAAGCCTAACCCTAACCCTAAACCTCAACCTCAGCCTCACGCTTACCCTAACTGTAAACCTAAACCTCAACCTCACCCTAACCCTCACACTAACTATAAACCTAAACCTCACCCTCAACCTAGCTCTCACCCTAACCTTAATCCTAACCCTAACCCTCATCCTAACCCTCCTGATAACCCTAACCCTCAAACTCACCCTCAAGCTAACACTCACCCTAACGTTAACCCTAACCTTAACACTAACCATAACCCTAACCCTCAAACTAATCCTCAGCCTAACCCTATTCCTAATCCTAACACTAACTCTATGCCTCACCCTCACCCTAACCCTCACCTTAAGCCGAACCCTAACATTAATCCTAAACCTAACCCTAACCCTAAATCTCATCCTCACCCTAAACCTCACACTAAACCTAACACTAGTCCTCAAACTTACCCTCACCCACACCCTCACACTAACCCTAACCCTCATTCTCACCCTAAACCTCACACTAACCTTAACACTAAGCCTTAATCTAAATCTCACCCTCACCCTAACCTTAACTCTAACCCTCATCCTAAACCTAACCCCCACCCATTCCATAACCCTCACCCTCAGCCTAACCCTCACCCTTAAACTTCACGTCACCCCCACCCTAACCCTCACCCGAACCCTAACCCTCACCCTGACACTAACCCTACCCCTAAAACTCACCCTCACCCGAACCCTAACTCTAACCCAAACCCTAACACTAAACCTCACCTGAACCCTAACCCTAAACCTCACCCTCAACTTCATGCTCAGTCTAAGCCTAAGCCTAAGCCTAACCCTTACCCTAACCCTCACCCTCACCCTAGCCATTACCCTACAGGTAAGCCTAACCCTAACCCTCATCCTAACCCTCACCCTAACCTGAACCCTAACCATCACCGTAAACCTAATCCTCACCCCCAACCTCACCCTCAGCCTAACCCTAACCCTAACCCTCACCCTCACCCTAAGCCTCACCCTCAACATAACTCTAACCATTACCCTAACAATAACACTAATCCTAACCCTAAAACTAACCCTAACCCTAAACCTAACCCTAACACACACCCTCACACTAACCATAATATTAACCCTAACCCTCATCCTAACCCTAATACAAAACCTACCCCTAATCGTAAACCTTACCCTAACACTAACCCTAAACCTCACCCTCACCCTAGCCCTCACCCTAACCCTAATCCTAACCCTAACCCTCACCCTTGCCCTCACCCTAACCCTAATCCTAACCCTAACCCTCACCATAACCCTAAACTTAACCGAACCTTAACTCTCACCCTAACCCTAAACCTAACCCTCACCCTAACCCTAACCCTCACCTTCACCCTCACTCTCAGCCTAACCCTAAGCCTAAGCCTAACCCTAAAACTCACACTCACCCTAACCCTTACCCTAATCCTAATCCTAACCCTAATCCTAAACCTAACCCTCAACCTCAGCCTCACCCTTACCCTAACTCTAACACTAAAACTCGCCATCACCCTAAACCTAACTCTAACCCTAACCCTAACAGTAAACCTCACCCTAACCCTAACCCTAATACTAAACCTCACCCTATCCCTAACACTAACCCTCACCCTCAACTTCACGCTCAGACTAACCCTAAGCCAAAGGCTAACCCTTGACCTAACTCTCACACTCACCCTATCCCTCACCCTAAATCTAAGCCTAACCCTAACCCTAACCCTATACCTCAACTTAACCCTCACCCTAACTTTAACCCAAACACTAATCCTAACCCTAACCCTCGACCTAACCCTCCCCATAACCCTAAATCTAACCCTAAAACTCACCATCACCCTAACATAAATACTAAACCTAACCCTAACACTAACCCTAACCCTCACCCTCACTGTAACCCTAACCCTCAACCTAACCCTCACCCTAACCCAAACCATAACCTAAACCTCACCCAAACACTAACCCTAATCACCACCCTCAAACGAGCCCTCACCATAACCCTACCCTAACCCTCACCCTAATCCTAAGCCTTAGCCTCACTCTAACAATAACTCTAACGCTAACACTAACCCTCACAATAACCCTAACCCTCCCCCTAATCGTAAATGTCACCCTAACCCTAACCCTAACTTAACCCTCACCCTCACCCTAGCCCTCACCTAACCCTAATTATAACCCTCACCCTCACCCTAACCCTAACCATCATCCTCACACTAAACCTCACACTAACCCTAGCCCTAACCCTAATCCTCAATCTAACCCTCACCCAAACCCTAACCATAACCCAAAACCTAACCCTAGCCCTCACCCTTATCTTAAACCTCAACCTCAGCCTACACCTCACCTTTACCCTTACCATCATCCTCACCCTAACCCTCACCCTAATCCTAAAACTCATCCTAACCCTCACCCTAAACGTAAACCTAACCATCACCCAACCCTAACCCTCACTCTCAACCTCACCCTCAGCCTAACTCTAAGCCTAAGCCTAGCCCTTACTCTAACCCTCACCCTCACCCTAGCCCTCACCCTAACAATAATCCTAACCCTATCCCTCATCCTAACCCTCAACCTAACCTTAACCCTAACCATCACCCTAATCCTAATCCTCCCCACAACTTCACGCTCAGCCTAACCATAAGCCTAAGCCTAACCCTAACCCTAACCCTCACATACCCTCACCCTAACCCTAAACCTAACCCTAAATCTCAACCTAACCCTCACCCTAAACTTAACCCTAACACTAACCCTAATCCTAATCCTCGACCTAACCTTCACCCTAACCATAAATCTAACCCTAAAACTCACCCTCACCCTAACCCAAAACCCAACCCTAACACTCACCCTTACCCTAACCCTCTCCCACACTGTAACCCTAACCCTCAATCTAACCCTCACCCTAACCCTAACCCTAAACCAAAACCTCCCCCAAACACTAACCCTAACCCTCACCCTGACCCTAGCCCTCACCCTAACCCTAACCCTAACCCTAATCTTCATACTAACACTCACCCTAAGTCTTTCCCTAACACTCACCCTAATCCTAAGCCTAACCCTAAACCTCAACCTAACCCTAACGCTAACGCTCACCATAACCCTAACCCTAACCCTCACCCTAACACTAAACTTAACCCGAACCCTAACTCTCACCCTAACCCTAACCCTAATCCTCACCCTCACTCTCAGCCTAACCCTAAGCCTAAGCCTAACCCTAAACCTAACCCTCACACTCACCCTAACCCTTACCCTAATCCTAATCCTAAACCTAAGCCTAACCCTCACCCTCCCCCTCAGCCAAAACCTCAACCTAACCCTAACTCTAACACTAACCCTACACCTAACCCTCAACCTCAGCCTCACCCTTACCCTAACTCTAACCCTAAACCTCACCCTCACCGTAACCCTAAATCAAACAATATCCCTAACACTGAACCTCACCCTAACCCTTACCCTAACCCTCACCCTCATCATAACCGTAACCCTAACCTTAACCCTAACAATAACCCTAACAGTAAACCTCACCCTCACCCTAACCATAACCCTTACCCTAACATTAACACTCACCCTAACCCTTACTGTCTCTGTAACACTAACCCTAACCCTAACACTAACCCTCACACTAACCCTAACCCTCACCCTAATCCTAAAATTCACCCTAACCCTAACCCTAACTCTAACCCTCACCCTCACCCTAGCCCTCACCCTAACCCTTATTCTAACCCTCACTCTCACCCTAACCCTAACCATCATCCTCACCCTAAACCTCACACTAACCCTAACCCTAACCCTAATCCTGAATCTAACCCTCACCCTAAACCTAAACCTAACCCTAAACCTAACCCTAACCCTCACCCTTTTCTTAACCCTCACCCTCAGCCTAAACTTCAATTTTACCCTTACCAACATCCTCACCCTAACCATCACCCTAACCCAAAACCTCAACCCAACCCTCACCCGAACCGTAATCCTAACCATCACCCTAACCCTAAACCTCACCCTCAGCCTCTCGCTCAGCCTAACCCTAAGCCTAAGCCTAGCCCTAACCCTAACTCTCACAATCACCCTAACACTAATCCTAACCCTAACCCTCATCCTAACCCTCACCCTAACACTAACCTTCACCCTCACCTTCACCCTAAACCTAACCCTAACCCTAACCCTCAACTTTACCCTAACCCTAACTCTCACCCTAACCCTAACCCTAACCCTCACCCTCAACCTAACCCTCACCCTCACCCTCACCTTCAGCCTAACACTAAGCCTCACCCTAACCCTAACCCTAAGCCTCACACTCACCCTAACCCTAACCCTAATCCTAATCCTAACACTAACCCTAAATATCACCCTCAGCCTAACCCTCACCTTAAGCCTAAATCTAAAATTAATCCTAACCCTAATCCTAACCCTAAACCTCATCGTCACCCTAAACCTCACACTAACCCTAACACTAGTCCTCAATCTAACCCTCACCCTCACCCTCACCCTAGCCCTCACCCTAACCCTAACCCTCATCCTCACCCTAAACGTCACACTAACCTTAACACTAATCCTCAATCTAACCCTCACCCTCACCCTAACACTAATCCTAACCCTCATTCTAAACCGAACCCTCACCCTTACCATAACCCTCAACCTCAGCCTAATCCTCAACTTTACCCTTACTGTCACCCCCACCCTAACCCTCACCTGAACCCTAACCCTCACGCTGACGCTAACCCTACCCCTAAACCTCACCCTCATCCTAACCCTAACTCTAACCGTAACCCTAACACTAAACCTCACCCTATACCTAACCTTAACCCTCACCCTCAACCTCATGCTCAGCCTAAACCTAAGCCTAAGCCTAACACTTACCCTAACCCTCACCCTCACCCTAGCCCTCACCCTAACCCTAAGCCTGACCCTAACCCTCATCCTAACCCTCACCTTAACCCTAACCCTAACCATCACCCTAACCCTAATCCTAACTCACACCCTCACCCTCAGCCTTACCCTCAGCCTAAGCCTAAGCCTAACCCTAACCCTCACACTCACCTCACGCTAACCCTAATCCAAACCCTAACCCTAACCCTAAACCTCAACCTAACCCTCACCCTAACCTTAACCCTAACACGAACCCTAATATTAACGTTCAACATAACCCTCCAACTAACCCTAAATCTAACCCTAAACTTAACCCTCACCCTAAACCTAATCCTAACCCTAACCTTAAACCTCACCCTAACCCTAACCCTAACCCTCACGCTCAACCTCACCATAACACTTACACTAACCCTAACCATAACACTAATCCTAAACCTAAACCTAACCCTAATCCTAACCCTAATCCTAACACTCACGCTCACCCTAACCATAATCTTAACCCTAACCCACAACCTAACCCTAAACCTCACCCTCACCGTAACACTAAACCTCAAACTAACCCTAACCGAAACCCTAACCCTAACCCTAAACCTAACCCTAAACCTCACCCTAACCATAAACTTAACCGAACCCTAAGTCTCACCCTAACAATAACCCTAACCCTAACTCTCACCCGCACCGTCACTCTCAGCCTAACCCTAAGCCTAAGCCTAAGCCTAACCCTAACCCTCACACTCACCCAAACCCTTACACTATTCCTAATCCTAACCCTAAGCCTAACCCTCACCCTCACCCTCACGCTGACCCTAACCCTCACCCTAACCCTAACTCTAACACTAACACTAAACCTTACCCTCCACCTCTGCCTCACCCTTACCGTAACTCTAACCCTAAACCTCACCCTCACCCTAACCCAAACTCTAACCATAACCCTAACACTAAACCTCACATTTACCTTAACCGTAACCCTCACCCTCACAGTAACCGTAACGGTAACCCTAACCCTAACAATAACCCTAACCCTAACACTAACACTAACCCTCACCCTAAACATAAACCTCACCCTAACATTAACCCTAACCCTAACACTAAATTTCACACTAACCCTTTCCCTCACCCTAGTCCTAAACCTCATCCTAACCCTAACCCAAACTCTAACCCTCACCCTCTCCCTAGCCCTCACCCTAACCATAATTCTAACCCTCACTCTCACCATAACCCTAACCCTCATCCTCACCCTATACCTCACACTAACCCTAACAGTACCCTAATACTCAATTTAACCATCACCCTAACCCTAACCCTAATCATAAACCTAACCATAACCCTCAACCTTATCTTAACCCTCAACCTCAGCCTAAACTTTTCCCTTACCATCATCCTCACCCTAACCCTCACCCTAACCCTAAACCTCATCCTAACCCTCACCCTAACCTGAAACCTAACCATCACCCTAACCCTAATCCTCACCCTGAACCTCATTCTCAGCCTATCCCTAAGCCTAAGCCTAACCCTTACTCTAACCGTCACCCTCAACCTAGCCCTCAACCTAACCCTAATCCTAACCCTATCCCTCATCCTAACCCTCACCGTAACCCTAACCCTAACCCTAAACCTCACCCAAACACTAACCCTAACAATCACCCACACCCTAGCCCTCACCCTAACCTAATCCTAACCCTAATCCTCATCCTAACCCTCACCCTAAGCCTAACCCTAACCCTCAACCTAATCCTACCCTTCATGCTCACTGTAACCCTAACCCTAACCATCAACCTAACCCTAAATTTAAACCCAACCCTAACCCTCACCCTAACCTTACCCCTAAATCTCACCCTAACCCTAACCCTCACCCTCACCCTCACCCTCACCCTCAGCGTAACCCTAAGCCTAACCCTCACCCTAACCCTCAACCTAACCTTCACTCTCACCCTAACACTTACCCTAATCGTATTCCTAACACTAAGCCTAACCCTCACCCTCACCCTAACCCTTATCCTATACCTTACCCTTATCCTAATCCTAACACTAAAACTCATCCTAACCCTCACCCTAACCCTAACCCTAATGCTCACTCTAAACCGAACCCTAACCCTCACCCTCATTCTCGGCCTAAGCCTAATCCTACCCGTACCCCTAACCCTAACCCTAACACTGACCCTAAGTCTTTCCCTAAATCTCACCCTCACCCTAACGCTAAACCTCACCCTAACCCTAAACCTAAACCTCACCCTCACCCTAACCCTAATCCTAACCCTAACCCTCATCCTAACCCTCACCCTAACACTAATTCTTACCCTCACCCACACCCTCACACTAACCCTAAACCTAACCCTAACCCTCAACCTAACCCTAACGCTTACCCTCACTGTAACTGTTACCCTAACCCCCACCCTAACCCTAAACTTAACTCGAACCCTCACCCTCACCCTAACCATATCCCTAACTCTCACCCTAACACTAACATTCACCCTATACCTCACCCTCACCCCTAAACCAAAGACTAAAACTCACCCTAACCCTAACACTAACCTTAACCCACATCCTCACAATAAACCTCACCCTATACCTTACCCTCTCCCTAACACTAACCCTAACCATAATCCTCAACCTCAACCTCACCTTCACCTGCACCCGAACCGTCACCCGCACCCGCACCCTCATAATTAACCCAACCCTCAACCTTTCCCTAAACAACACCCAAACCCTAACCCTCAACCTAACCCTAACCCTAACCCTCACCCTCATGCTAATCCTCACCATAACCCTAACCCTGACCGAAAAGAAACTCTCAACCCAAACCTCACACTAACCCTCACCCTCACCCTAGCCCTCACCCTAAACCTAACCCAAACCCTAACCCTCACCTTCACCCTAACCCTCACCCTAACCCTTACCGTCATCCTAACCCTAACCCTAACCCTAATCATAACCCTCACACTAACCATAAACCTCACCCAAACCATAATGCTAACCCTAACCCTAAGCTTCACCCTCACACTGACCCTCACCCTCACCCTAACGCTAAACCTATTCCTAATCCTAAACCTCACAATCACCCTCAACCTAAACCTAACCCTAACACTTACCCTCACCCTCACCGAACACTCACCGTCACCCTAAACATTACCCTAACCCTAACCATCACCCTAACCTTAACCTCAGCTTAACCCTCACCCTAACCCTAACCCTAACCATAACACTTACCCACACCCTAAACCTCATCCTCATCCTCACTCTAACCCTAATCCTTACCATAATCCTAACCCTAATTGTCACCCTAAACCTCTCCCTAATCCTAACTGTAAACCTAAACCTCACCCTCATCCTAACCCTTATGCTCACCCGAACACTCACCCTCATCCTAAACCATACTCTCACAATAAACATCACCCTATCCCTAACCCTCAACCTAACCCTAACCCTAACCCCCACACTAACCCTAAACCTCACGCTAACCCTCACCCAAACCCTTACCCACAACATAATCCTATCCCTCACTCTCACCCTTACCATCACCCTAACACTTACCCTCACCCTAACCCTCATCCTAACCCTCACCCTAACCCTCACGCTAACCCTAACCCTCACCCTCGCCCTAACACTCACACTAACCTTTACCCTCACCCTCACCCTAAACCTCATCCTAACCTTTACACTGACCCAAACCCTAACCTAACCTTAAACCTAACCCTCACACTAACCCTAAACCTAACCCTCAACCTAACCCTGATCCTAACCCTAAAACTAAACCTAACCGTCGCCCTAACCCTAACTCTAAACCTCACACTAACCCTAAACCTATCCCTCACCCTAACCATAACCCTACCCTTAAAACTCACCCTAACCCTAACCCTCACCCTCACCCTCAGGCTAACTCTTTTACTAACCCTAACCCTAACCCTCAACCTAACTCTGACCCTAACCCTCACCCTCACCCTCAACCTATCCCTAAACCTATCGCTAACCCTCACCCTAACCCTAACCCAAACCCTATACCTCACCGTCACCATAACCCTAACCCTAATTCTCACACTAAACCTCACCCTAACCCTTACCCTCAACATAAACCTAACTCTAACCCTAATCTTCAACCTTAACCTAACACTCACCCGCACCCTATCCCTGACCCTCACCGCAACCCTCACCCACACCCTAACACTCACACTAACCCTAACTCTAACCCTATTCCTAAACCTATGCCTCACCATAAACTCACTTTACCCTACACCTAACACTAACCCTCACCCAAACCCTCACCCTAACCATCACCCTCACCCTAAACCTCACCCTAACCCTAACCCTACCCTTCACCCTAACCCTCAGACTAACCCTCATAACCCTCACCCTCACACTAACCCTAAAGCTAACACTAACACTCAACCTAACTCTAATCCTCACCCACACCCTGTCCCTCACCCTCACCTTAACACTCACCCTCACCCTAGCTCTCACCCTAATCCTAACCCTAACCCTAAACCTCACCCTCACCCTAAACCTCACTCTAACCCTTAACCTTAAACTAACCCTAACCCTAACTATAACCATAACCCTCACAGTAACCATTACCCTCATTTCAAACCTAAACCTAACACTAACCCTAACCCTGACCCTCAATTTAACCTTACCCATAACCCTAACTCTAACCCTAAAACTCAACCTCAACCTAACCCTAACCCTAATCCTAACACTAACCTTAACCCACACCCTAACCCTAACCCTAACCCTCACCATAACCCTAACCTCAGCTTAACCCTAACCTGCTGGAAAGGAAACCCTCACCCTCAACCTCACTCTAATCCTCACCCTAACCCTAACCCTGACATAAACGAAACCCTCACCCTCACCCTCACACTCCCCCTCACCCACACCCTAACCCTCACCCTAACCCTAACCCACACCCTTACCTTTACCCTCACCCTAACCCTAACCCTCACCGAAACTTTACCCTGACCCTAAACCTAACCCTCACACTAACAGTAAACCTAACCCTCAATGTAACCCTTATCCTAATCCTAAACCTAACCCCAACCCTCACCCTAACCTTAACCCTAATCCTAAGCTTAACCCTCACACTAACCCTAACCCTAACCCTCAGCCTAACGCTCATCCTAACCCTAACCCTAACCCCAACCCTCACCCTAAACCTAACCCTAACCCTAACACTCACCCTAAACCTAACCCTCACCCTCAACCTCAGGCTAACTCTATTATTAACCCTAATACTAACCCTCACCGTCACCCTAACTCTAACCCTAAACCTAACCCTAACACTCACCCTCAACCTCACCCTAACCCTAAACCTATCCCTAACCCTCACGCTAACCCTAACCCAAACCCTATACCTCACCCTCACCCTCACCCTAACCCCAACCCTAACCCTAAGCCTCACACTAAACCTCACCCTAATCCTTACCCTCACCATAAACCTGACTCTAAGGCTAAACCTCAACCTAAACCTAACCCTCACCCATACACCCATACACTTACTCTGACACTCACCAACACCCTAACACTCTTCCTAACCCTAAACCTTACCCAACCCTTCACCCAAACAATCATACTAAGCCTAACCCCAATCCTAACCATCAACCTAACCCTAACCCTAGCCCTAACCCTCACCCTCACACTAACCCTAAACCTAATGCTAACACTCAACCTAACACTAATCCTCACCCACACCCTAACTCTTACCCTCACTCGAACCCTCACTCTCACTGGAAACCTCATCCTCACCCTAACCCTCACCCTCATGCTAAACATCACCTAAACCATAACCCTCACTCTAACCCTTGCCCTAACCCTCACCCTAACCCTAACCCTCACCCTCAACCTAATCCTCACCATAACAATGAAGCCTGGCTAAAAGAACCCCTCACCCTTACCCTCACACTAACCCTCACCCTCACCCTAATCCTAACCCTAACCCTAAAACTCACTGTCACCCTAAACCTCATTCGAACCGTTCCCCTCACCCTAACCCTAACCATAACCATAACCATAACCCTCACAGTAACCGTAATCTTCACCCTAACCCTAAACCTAACCTTAACCCAAACCCTCACCCTCACCCTCAACTTCAGCCTAACCTTAACCCTAACCCTATTCCCAATCCTAACCCTCAGCCTCACCATATCCCTCACCCTCGCCCTAAACATCACCTAACACTAAACCTCACCCTAACCCTAAACCTAACCCTCACCCTAACCCTAACCTCAGATTAACCCTATCCTTGACGTAAATGAAAACTTCACCCTCACCCTCATCCTCACCCTAACCATAACCTTAACCTTCACCCCAACCCTAACCCTCGCCCGAACACTAACCCTCATCCTCATCCTCACCCTAATACTAACCGTATCTCTAATCCTAAACCTCACCCTCACCTTAACCTTCACACTAACCCTCACACTCACCCTCACGCTAACCCTAATCCTAACCGTCACAGGAACCCTAACCCTCACCCTAACCCTAACCCTCACCTTAACCCTCAACCTCACCCTAATCTTCACCCTAACCTAACCTTAACACTTACCTAAACTAACCCCTCACTCTCACCCTCACCCTAACCCTCACCCTCAGCCTAGCCCAAACCCTAACCCTAACCCTAAACCTAACCTCACACTAACACTAACACTAACCCTCAGCCTAAACCTTATCCTAACCCTAAATCTAAAACTAACCTTCACTCTAACCAAATCCTAAACCTAACCTTAACCCTAAACCTCACACTAACCCTAACACTAACCCTCAGCCTAATGCTGATCCTAACCCTAAACCTAACATTAATCCTCACCCTAAAACTAACCCTAACCCTAACAATCACCCTAACCCTAAACCTCACCCTCAACCTCACCCTCACCCTTGGCCTAAACCTAGTACTAACCCTAATCCTAACCCTCACCCTCAACCTAACTCTAACCCTAAACCAAACTCTCCCCCTCCCTCTCAACCTTAATCTAATCCTCACTCTAACCCTAATCTAACTCTAACCCTCAACCTCAACCTCAACCTCAGCCTAACCCTAGTCCTTAACCTAATCCTAACCCTTAACCTACCCCTGACCCTAACCCTAACCCTAACACTAACCCTAACCCTCACCCTCACCATAGTCCACACCCTAACCCTAACCCTAAACCTAACCCTCACACTACCCTAACCCTAACCCTCAGCCTAATGCTCATCCGAACCCTAAACCTAAAACTAACCTTCACCCTAACCAAACCCTAACCCTAACCCTAACCCTCACACTAACCCTAATCCTAACCCTCAGCCTAATGCTCACCCTAACCACAACCCTAACCCTAAACTTCAACCTAAACCTCATCCTAAGCCTAATCCTAACACTAACCCTAACCCTGACCCTCAATTTAACCCTACCCATAACCCTAACTCTAACCCTAAACCTCAACCTCACCCTAACCCTAATCCTAACACTAACCCTAAACCTCACATTAATTCTCACCCTCACCCTCACCCTCATCTTAAACATCACCCTAACCTTAACCCACACCCTAAACCTAACCCTAACCCTCACCGTAACCATAACCTCAGCTTAACCCTAACCTGATGTAAAGGAAACCCTCACTCTCAACCTCACCCTAATCCTCACCCTAACCCTAACCCTGACATAAACGAAACCCTCACCCTCACACTAAACCTCACCCTCACCCTAGCCCTCACCCTCACCCTTACAGTAAACATCAACCTCACCCTCAACCTCACCCTCAGCCTAAACTTAACTCTACCCTAACCCTAACCCTCACCCTCACCCGCACCCTCACCCGCACCCTAACCCTAACAATAACCCTAACCCTCACCCTAAAACTAAACCTCAACCTCACCCTAACCCTAATGTTAACCCTAACTCTAATCCTAACCCTCACCCTCACCCTAACCCTTACCCTAACCTTTACACTCACCTTCACCTAACCTTCACACTAACACGAAACCTCACCCTAACCATAACACTAACCCTAACCCTTACCCTCACAATCACCCTAACCCTAAGCCTTACCCTCACCCTCACCCTAACCCTAACAGTAACCCTATCCCTAAACCTAGTCCTCACACTAACCCTAACCCTCACCCACACCTTAACCCGAACTCTCACCCGAACCCTCACCCTAACACTAACCCTAAACCTAACCCTTACACTCCCACTAAACCTAACCCTCACCCCAACTGTATCCCTACCAATCAGCCTAAACCTCACCCTAACCCTAAAGCTAACCCTAATACTCATCCTATCCATAAACCGAACCCTCACTCTCACACTCAACCTAGCCCTCACCTAACCCTATCCCACAACCTAACCCTAACCCTGACATTAACCATAACATTCACCCTAACCCTAAACCCCACCCTCACACTCACCCTCAGCCTAACCCTAACCCTAACACTAATCCTAAACCTAACCCTCACCCACACCCTCACCCTAACTCTAACCCGACCCCAAAACATAACCCTCCCCCTCACGCTCACCCTCAACTGAAGCCTCACTCTCACCCTAATGCTCTGCCTCACCTTAACCCTAACACTAACCTTCACCGTAACCCTAACCCTAACCCTCACCCTCAACCTCACACTAACCTTAACCCTCACCATCACCCTAACCCTAACCCTAACCCTAACCATAACCATAACCCTCACGCTAATCCTAACCCTAACCTTCCCCTCACTCGAAACTTAACACTCACCCTCACCCTAAACATCACCCTAACAATAACCCTCACCCTAATCCTAACCCTAACGCTCACATTAACCATAACCCTCAACTTAACCCTCAACCTCATCCTAATCCTCACCCTAATCTTACCCTAACCCTTACTTAAACTAAACCCTCTCCCTCACCCTAACCCTAACCCTAAACCTAACCCTCACAGTAACCGAAACCCTAACCCTCAGCCTAACGCTCATCCTAACCCTAACCCTAACCCTAATCCATACCCTAACCCTAACCATAACCCAAATCCTCATCCTAACCCTAACCATAACCCTAACCCTCACCCTAATCCTAACCCTCACCCTCACCCTCACTGTAAGCCTAAGCCTAACCCTAACCCTAATCCTAAAGCTAACCCTCACCCTCACCCTAAACCTAATCCTAATCGTAACCCTCACCCTCACCCTCACCCCAACCCTCAACCTAAACCTAAACCGCAACCTCACCCTAAACCTAACACTAACCATCACCCTCATCCTCACCCTCATGCTTACCCTAACCCTAATCCTCATACTAACCCTCACCCTCACCCTAACCCTAAACCTAATCCAAACACTAAACCTAACCCTCACCCTCACCCTAACTCTAACCCTAACCCTAACCCTACCCCTAACCTTCACGCTAACCCTAACCCTAATGCTCCCACTCACCCGAACCTTCACCCTCACCCTCACCCTAAACATCACCCTAACATTAACCTAAACCTAATCTTAAACCTAACGCTCACCCTAACCCTAACCCTCACCTTAACCCTCAACCTCACCCTAATACTCACTGTAACCAAACCTTAACGCTTACCTCAACTAAACCCTCAACCTAACCCTCACCCTCACCTTAGCCCACACCCTAACGCTTACGCTAAACATAACCCTCACACTAACCCTAAACTTATCCCTCAGCCTAAACCTTATCCTAACCCTAAACCTAAAACTAACCTTCACCCTAAACAAACCCTAACCCTACACCTAACCCTCACCGTCAACCCCAACCTCACCCTCAGCCTAAACCTAGTCCTAACCCTAATCCTAACCCTCACCCTCACCCTTACTCTAACACTAAACCTAATATTCACCCTCTGCCTCCCACTCACCATAACCCTCACCCTAACCCTAAACCTCACCCTCAACCTCACCCTCAAACTTAGCCTAACCCTAGTCCTAACCCTCACCCTATACCTCACCCTCAACCTAACTCTAAACCTAACCCTAACCCTCACCCTCACCCTCACCCTCACCTCACCATAACCCTATCCCTCACCATCAACCTACACCTGACCCTAACACTTGCCCTCACCCTAACCCTCACCCTAACCCTAACCGTGATCCTAACCGTCACCCAAATGCTCACCCTAACCCTAACACTAAACCTATCCCTCACCCACAGTCTAACCCTCACACTAACGCTTACCCTCACACTAAACCTAATCCTCACACGAACCCTATACCTAACCATAACCCTAACCCTCAACTTAACCCTCACCTTAATCCTAACCCTGAACCTAACCGTCACCCTAACTCTAACACTAAACCTAAACCTCACCCTCACCTAACCCTCACCGTCACCGTAACCCTCACCCTAAACTTAACCCTCACCCACACCCTAAACCTCACCCTCGCCCTCACCCTTACCCTAAACCCAAACCTAACCCTCAGCCTAATCCTAACCCTCACCCTAACCCTCACACTCCCCCTCACCCTAACCCTAATGATAACCCTAACCTTCACCCTAAACCTCACCCTAAACCTAACCCTAACCCTAACCCACACCCTAAACCTATCCCAAACCCTAAACCTCATGCTCACCCTAACCTTCACCCTCACACGAAACCTCACCCTCAACCTAACTCCCGCCCTCACCCTAAACATCTCCCTAACCCTAACTCTCACCCTAACCCTAAACATAGCCCTCACACTCACCCAAACCCTAACCCTCACCCTAACCCTCACCCTCAAACTCATGTTAACCCTAAAGCTCACTCTTAACCTAAACCTCACCCTAACCCTTAACCTTAACCTAAACCTAACACTAAACATAACCCTCACACTAAACCTAACCCTTACCCTAATCCTAACACTTACCCTAACCCTAACCATAAACCTAACCCTCACCCTCACCCTCACCCTAACCCTAACCCTAACCCTCACCTTCACCCTAGCCCTCACCCTTACCGTAATCCTAACACTTACCCTAACCCAAACCATAAACCTAACCCTCGCCCTCACCCTCACCCTAAACCTAACCCTAACCCTACCCCTCACCTTCACCCTAACCCTAACCCTAACCCTCACCTTAACCCTCCCCCTAATCCTAAACCTTATCTAACCATCACCCTAAAGCTAATACTAAACCTAAACCTCACCCTCACCCTAACCCTCACTGTCACCCTAACCCTCACCCAAACCCGAACCCTCACCTCAACCTAACCCTCACTCTCACCCTAACCCTAAACCTAACCCTAATCCTCTCCCTCACCCTCACCCTCACCCTCAACCCCACCCAAAGCCTAACCCTAAACCTAATCCTAATCCTAACCCTCACCCTCACCATAAACCTAACCCAAAACCTAATCCTAAACCGAACTCTCACCTTCACCATAACCTAACACTAACCATCACCCTCACACTCACCCTTACTCTAACCCCAACCCTAAGCCTTACCCTAATCCTAACCCTCACCCTAACCCTAACCATAACCCTCACCCTCATCTTCACCCTAACCCTAACAATAACCCTATCCCTCACCCTAACACTTATCCTCACACTTACCCTAAACCTAACCCTAAACCTCACATTATCCCTAAACCTCACCCTAACCCTGACCCTAACCCTCACCCTAAACCTCACCCTAATCCTAATCCTAACCCTAACCCACATCCTAAACCTAACCCTAACCCTCACCCTCACCCAAACCCTCATCCACACCCTAATCCGAACCCTCAAACGAACCCTCACAGTCACATTAACACTCACCTCACCCTAAAAATAACCCTAACCCTAACAAGCACCCTAACCCTAAACATAACCCTCACCTTCACCCCAACCCTAATCCTAACTCTTAAAACGAACCCTCACCCTAACCCTCACACTCACGCTAAACCTAACCCTCATTCTCATCCTAATCTTCACCCTAACCCTTACCCTAAACCTACCCCTCACAATAACACTTATCCTAACCCTAACACTCATCCAAATGCTCAACCTAACCCTAACACTAAAGCTTACACTCACCCTATCCCTAACCGTCACACTAAACCTAACCCTCACCCTAACCAAAACAATAATCCTCACCCTATCCCTCATCCTAACCTTAAACCTAACCCTCAACCTAAACCTAACCCTAAACATTACCCTAACCCTAACCCTCACACTGACACTCACCCTCAACCTCAGCCTAACCCTAACCCTAACCCTAATCCTAAACCTAACACTCACCCTTAAATTCACCCTAACTCGAACCCTAACCGTAAACCTAACCATCACCCTAACCATAAACCTATCCCTAACCCACACCCTAACCCTTAACATCACCCTAACCCTAACGCTAACCCTCACCCTCACCCTAACCCTAACTCTCAACCTAACCCTCACCTTAACCCTAACACTAACACTAACCCTCACCCTAACCCTAACCCTCACCCAAACCCTCACCATAACCCTCACCCTAACCCAAACCCTCAAACCGACCCTAAATCTTACCATAAACATTGCGCTCACCCTAACCATAACCCTAACCCTAAGCCTCACACTAACCCTAACTCTAACCCTCAGCCTAACCCTCAACCTAAACCTAACACTAACACTAATCCTAACACTAACCCTTACACTCACCCTCACCCTCACCCTAAACATAACCCTAACCCTAACCCTCATGTTAACCCTCACCCTCCCTCTCACCCTAAAACTAACATTAACAATAAAACTAAGCCTAACCCTAACGAACACCCTTACCCTCACCCTAACCCTAACCCTAACACTAAACCTAAACCTAACCCTAATCCTTAACCTCATCCTAAACCTAACCCTAACCGTTACCCTCACACTCACTATCGCCCTCACCCTAACGTTCACGCTCAACCTCACCCTCACCCTAACCCTCACCGTCACCCTAAAAATCACCCTAACCCTCAACCTAACCCTAACCCTTACCTTAACCATAACCCTAACCCTTACCATAACCCTAACCCTAACCCTCACCCTCACCCTAACCTTAATGCTAACCCTAACCCTCCACCTCACCCTAAACCTCACGGTAAACCTTATCCTCACACTAACCCTAAACCTAACCCTCAGTCTCACCCTCACCCTAACGCTAACCCTAAACCTAACACTCACTCTAACCCTAACCCTTACCCTAAACCTAACCCAAACCTAACCCAAACCCTCACCCTAACCGTAACAATAACATTAACCCTCACCCTCACCCGCATCTGAAACCTAAGCCTAAACATAACCCTCACCCTAACCATAACCCTTACCCTAACCCTAACCCTAACCCTCACCCTAAACATCACCCTCACCCAAACCCTAACCCTGACCCTCATCCTAAACCTAACCCTAACGCTAACCCTAAACCTAACGCTACCCCTAACCCTAACACTTACCCTAAACCTAAACCTAAACCTAACCCAAAACTTAACTCTAAACCTAAACCTCACCCTAACCCTCACCCTAAACTTTATCCTCATAGTCAGCCTAACTCTAACCCTAAACCTAACCCTCACACAAACCCTAACTCTCTCCCTAATCTTAACCCTCCCTCTCACCGTAACCCTCACCCTAACCCTTATCCTAACCCTCACTCTCACCCTAAACCTCAGGGTCACCGTAACCCTCACCCTAAACTGAACCCTAACCCTCACCCTCACCTGAACCCGAACCCTCACACGAAACCTCACCCTCAACCTAACCCTCACACTAACCCTAACCCTAACCCTCAAACTAATGCTAACCATAACCCTAAGCCCCACCATAACCCTCACCCTAACCCTAACCCTAACCCTAACCCTCACTCTCACCCTAATACTTAACCTCACCCTAACCCTAACCCTTACCTTTACCCTAACCCTCACCCTAATCCTAACATTCAGCCTAACCCTAACCCTACCCCTTTCCCAAACACTCATCCTAACCATAACCCTAACCCTCACCCTCACCCTAACCATAACCCTCAAAAACACCCTAACCTTCACCCTCACCCTGATCCTATCCATAACCCTAACCCTAATCCTAACCTTCACCCTCACCCTCATCCTCACTGTAACTCTAACACCCAGCCTCACCCTAACGCTAACCCTCATCCTAAACTTAAACATAAACCTAATGCTAACCCTAAACCTCATGCGCACCCTAAAACTCACCATAACTCTTACCCTCACCATAACCCTAACCCTAACCCTCACAGTAAACCTAACCCTCACCCTAACCCTAACCCTACCAGTCAGCCTAACCCTCACCCTATACCTAACCCTAACCCTAATCCTCACCCTATCCCTAAACTTAACACTAATCCTCATCCTAACCCTCACCCTCACCCTAACCCTAATGCTAACACTAACCCTCCCCCTCCCCCTAACACTAACCTCACCCTAACCCTCACTCTTAACACTTACCCACACCATAACCGTCACCCTAACAATAAACCTAAACCTAACCTTCCCCTTACCCTCACTCAAACCTTAACAATAACCCTAATCCTAACTCTAACCCAAACCCTCAACATAACTCTAACCTCACACTCTCCCTAACCCTCACCCTAACCTTTACCCTCAACCTAACCCAAACCCTAACCCTAAACCTAACACTCATACTAACCCTAATCCTTAACTTCAGCCTAAACCATATACTAAACCTAAACCTAACAGTAACCCTCACCCTAACCCTAACCCTCAACCTAGCCCTCCCCCTAACACTAACCCTCACCCTAACCTTAAACCTCACACTCACCGTCACCCTAACCCTAAACCTAACACTAACCCTGACCCTAACCCTAACCCTCACACTAAGCCTCACCCTCACCCTAACCCTAACCCTACCTCTCAGAATAACCCTCACTTTAACCCTACCTCTAACCCTCACCCTAACCCTCACCATAACCTTAACACTCACCCTAAACTAACCCTAACCGTAGTCCTCACCATAACACTTACCCTCACACTCACCCTAACCCTAACCCTCAACCTCATCCTAACCCTCACCCTAAGCCTTACCCTCAGCCTAACTCTAATCCTAACCCTAACCTTCACCCTCACCCACACCCTAATGCTAACCCTAACCCTCAGACTCATCTTAACCCTCACCCTAAAACCTACCCTCACCCTAACCCTAACCCTAAACTTAACATTGATGCTAACCTCACCCTCACCCAAAACCTCACCCTAACACTTACCCACACCCTTACCATCACCCTAACCCTAACCCTAAACCTAAACTTGACCCTAACACTCACCCTAACCCTAAACCTCACCCTCACCCTAACGTTTACCCTCACCCTAACTCTTACACTTACCCTAAACCTAACCTGCAAACTAACCCTAACCCTAACAGTCAGCCTAACACTTATCCTAACCCTAATCTTAGCCCTAAACCTCACCCTAACCCTAACCCTCAGCCTAACACTCATCCTAACCCTAACCCTAATCCTAACCCTCACCCTAACCCTAACACTCACCCTCACCCTCCCCATCACCCTCAGCCTAACCCTAATCCTAACCTAATCATAACCCTCACCCTAACCCTCACCCTAACTCTAACCCTAAACCTAATCCTAACATTCACCCTCACCCTTACCCTAACCCTAACACTATCCCTAACTCTCAACCTAACCCTAACCCTCATCCTAATCCTAAACCTAACCCTCACCCTCACCCTCACCCTAAATCTAACCATAAACCTAGCCCTAACATTCACCCTCACCCTTACCCTAACCCTCACCCTAACCATAACCCTCACCTTAAACGTCACCCTCATCCTAATCCTCACCGTAAACTTAACCCTAAACCTTTCTTTTTTTTAATTTAATTTTATTTTATTTGAGAACATACTGTACAGAGGGGCTACAATTACATGGGCAGGATAATGCATACATTTCTTTTTTTTTTTTTTGTCGGTTGTGGGGCTTGAACTCTGGGCCTGGGCGCTGTCCCTCAGCTCTTCAGCTCAAGGCGAGCGCTCTACCACTTGAGCTACAGCGCCACTTCCGGTTTTCTGGTGGTTTATTGGAGATAGGAGTCTCACGGTCTCTCCTGCCCGGGCTGGCTTTGAACCGCGATCCTCAGATCTCAGCCTCCTGAGTAGCTAGGATTACAGGCGTGAGCCACCAGCGCCCGGCCAATGCATACATTTCTTACCAAGCATTGCAGCCTCCTCCTTTGTTTACCCTTCACCTCCCTTCCCAGCCTCCCCCCTCCCCCCACCCAATTATACCCCCCTCCCCCCCACACTGACATTGTAAAGTTGGTTTTGACATGACATTTTGTACTTCTCATTGTTGCAACAGGTCCACCTGAATGCTTAAACGACTTGTTTGTCCCCATCTCCTCCACATGTTATACTGACATCAAATATAGTGAAAGCGGGGGTTACACTGTGGGGGAGGGACATACAAAGCAACAAAGAAATAATCTTATAAATGCGTTAGAAACACATGCATGAAAGAAACGAGAACATTAAAATACATATTTAAGGGTTCATTTTCCTAACATCACATTATCTGACCTTTTCCGCTTGACTCATACCTATACTAGATATTGCAAATAAGGGAAACCATGGGACCTATGCTTCTTTGGGCCTGGCTTACTTCACTTAATATAATTTTTTCCAAACCTTTCCATTTCCTAACAAATGCGGAAATGTCATTCTTTCTGATGGAGGCATAGAATTCCATTGTGTATATATACCACATTTTCTTGATCCATTCATCTATTGAGGGGCATCTGGGTTGGTTCAATATCTTAGCTATGGTAAATAATGCTGCAATAAACATAGTTGTGCTGGTAGCTTTAGTGTCGTCTTGTTTGTAAACATTTGGGTAAATGCCCAAAAGTGGGATTGCTGGATCATAGGGGAGATCTATGTGAAGTCTTTTGAGGAACCTCCATATTGCTTTCCAAAGTAGTTGAACAAGTTTACATTCCCACCAACAATGAAGTAAGGTTCCTTTCTGTCCACATCCCTTCCAGCATCTGTTGTTGTTAGAGTTCTTGATTTTTGCTGTTCTAACTGGAGTGAGGTGATATCTTAATGTTGTTTTGATTTGCATTTCTTTTATGGCTAGGGATGTTGAACATTTCTTCATGTGTCTATTGGCCATCCTTCTTTCTTCTTCAGAGAAGCTTCTCTTTAAGTCTTTCGCCCACTTATTTATTGGGCAGTTGTTTCTTTGAGGATTTGTTGTTGGGTGGTTTAATTTTTTGAGTTCCAAGTATATTTTAGATATGAGACCCTTGTCCGTTGTATGGCTAGTAAAGATCTTCTCCCAATTGGTGGGCTTTCTATTGATCTTGCTAGCTATGTCATTTGCCCTGCAGAAGCGCTGCAACCCTATGCTATCCCATTTGTCCAACCTTTCTTTGATTTGTTGTGTTTCCGGGTCTCTATTCAGAAAATTTGGGCCTGAGCCAAGGAGACCTAGGGTTTCTCCTATTCCATCCTGTAATGTTTTCAGAGTGTCTGCTTTGAGTTCAAGGTCTTTGATCCATTTGGAGTTGATTCTGGTGCAGGGTGATATATAAGGATCTAGCTTAAGTTTTCTACATGTAGTTAACCAATTTTGCCAGCACCATTTACTGAAGAGGCTGTATTTCTTCCATTCTATTGTTTTAGCTTCCTTATCGATGATTAGATGGCAATAGGTCTGTAGGTTCATTTCTGGGTTTTCAATTCTATTCCATTGGTCCTGAGGTCTGTTCTTATGCCAATACCAAGCTGTTTTGATTACTATGGCTTTATAGTAGAGTTTGAAATTTGGTATTGATATTCCTCCAGCAGTGTTCTTTCCGTTGAGGAGCGTTTTTGCTATTCGGGGTCTTTTATTGTTCCATATGAATTTTTGGATTGCCTCTTCTATTTCCTTGAAGAATGAGGGTGGAATTTTGATAGGTATCGCGTTGAATTTGTAGATAGCCTTGGGAAGTATTGCCATTTTCACGATGTTAATCTTGCAATCCAGGAGCATGGGAGGTTTTGCCATGATCAAACAGGATTCATTTCAGGGATGCAAAGCTGGTTCAATATACGCAAAACAATTAATATTATTCATCACATCAACAGGAGCAAGAATAAGAACCTAAACCTTTCTTAACCAAAAATATCAACCTCACTCTAGCCCTTACCCTAAACCTAACCGTAACCTTAACCCTCACCCTCACCCTCACACTCAGACTCAGCCCTCAGGCTCACCCTAACCCTAAACCTAAGGCTAATCCTTACCCTGAACCTCACACTCACTGTCACCCTAACCCTAACCTACACCCTAACCCAAACCCTAATCCTAACCCTAACACTCAACCTTACCCTAACCCTCACCCTAATGCTAAACCTAATCCTCACCCTCACCCTAACCCTAAACCTAATGCTAACCCTAACCCTCACCCTCACCCTAAACCTAACCCTAACCCTTACCCTTTCCATAACTCTATCATTCACCTTCAACCTAACACTTACACTCACCCTAACCCTCACCCAAACCTAACCCAAAAACTGACCCTCACCCTAACCCCCACCCTAACCTTCACCCTAATCCTATCGCTAACCCTAACCCAAATTCTCAACCTAAACCTCACCCTAACACTTATCCTCACACTAACCCTAACCCTAACCGTAACCCTCACACTAAACCTAACCCTCATCCTAACCCTAAACCAACCTCTCACCCTAACCCTCACACTAATCCTAAACCTAACACTAAAGCTCAATCTAAACCTAACCCTCACCCTCACCCTAATCCTCACCCTAAACCTAACCCTAACCCTTACCTAACCGAAACTCTCACCCTCAACCTCACGCTCTCCCTCACACTCAGGCTAAACCTTATACTAACCCTATTCCTAACCCTAACTCTTACACTAAACCTAACCCTAACCCTTAACCCTCACCGTCACCCTCCCACTCACCCTCACCCTCACCCTAACCATCACGCTCAACCTCACCCTCACCCTAACCCTCACCATCACCCTAACCCTAACCCTAACCCTAATCCTCACGCAAACCCTAACCCTTACCCTAAACCTAACCCTAAACCTAACCCTAACCCTAACCCTAACCTTAAACCTAACCCTCACCCTAACGCTAACACTAACCCTAACCATAAGCCTAACCCTAACTCTTAGGCTAAACCTAACTCTAACGCTAACCCTCTCCCTAAATCTTTTGCTAAACCTAACACTTACCCTCACCGTAATCCTCACCCTATCCCTTATCCTCACACTAACCCTAACCCTATCCCTCAGCATCAACCTCACAATAACCCTAAACCTAAAACTAACCCTCACCATAAACCTAACCCTTACCCTAATCCTAAACCTAACCCTCACCCTTACCCTAAGCCTAATCCTCACCCTCACCCTCACCCTAACCCTAACCCTAAACCAAACCCTCACCCTAACTCTAAACCTTACCATAACCCCTAAACCTACCCCTCAACCTAACCCTCACCCTCACCCTAATCCTAACCCTAACCCTCACCCTAAACCTAACCCAAAACCTGACCTTCACCCTAACCCGAAACCTAACCATCTACTTAACCCTAAACCATAGCCTAAACCTAACCCTAATGCTATCCCTAAACCTAACCCTAACCCTCACCCTCACCCTCACCCTCAACCCAACCCTAACCCTCAAACTAACCCTAACCCGAATCCTAACCCTAACCCTCACCGTCACCATCACCTGCACCCTAACCCTCAACCTCAAACTCACCATCACCCTAACCTTCAAACTAACCCTAACCCTCACCCTAACCATAACCCTCTCCCTAAGCCTAACCCTACCCATCACCCGAACCCTCACCCTAACCTAACCCTCACTCTAACCCTAATCCTAACCCTCATCCTCACGCAAACCCTCACCGTCACACTAAAACTCACCCTAAACCTAAACCTAACCCACACCCTAAACTTCACCCTCACCCTCACCCTCACCCTCAACCTCACCCGAACCTTCAGCCTCACCCTAACCCTCAGCCTCACCCTAACCCTCACCCTAACCCTAACCCTCAACCTAAACCTCACGCTCACCATAATCCTCACCCTAATCCTAACCTCACCCTTAACTAAACGAAAACCTCACCCTCACCCACACACTCACCCTATCCTCACACTCACTGTAGCCCTCACCCTAAACCTAAACCTCACCCTAAGCCTAACCCTCACCCAAACCCACACCCTAACCCTAATCCTAACCATAACCCTAACCTTCACCCTAACTCTAACCCTTACACAAACCCTAAGCCTAACCCTAAACCTCACGCTAACCCTAACCCTAACCCTCATCCTCACCCTAACCCTTGCCCTAGCCCTAACCCTCACCATAATCCTAACACTTATCCTATACCTAAACCTCATCCTCAACTTAACCCTAACCCTAACCCTCACTGTAACCCTAACCCTCACCCTAAACCTCAGCCTCACCCTAACCCTCACCCTAAAACTTACCCTCAGCCTAAACCTCACCCTCACCCTAATCCTCACCCTAATCCTAACCTTAACTCTTACCTAACCAAAACCCTCAACCTCACCCTCACACTCTCCCTATCCCTCACTCTCACCATAGCCCTCACCCTAAACCTAACACTCACCCTAACACTCACCCTCACCCTCAACTTAACCCTTACACTAACCCTAATCCTAACCCTAACCCTTATCCTCACCCTAAACCTAACTCTAACCGTCACCCTCACACTCACCCTCACACTCACCCTAACCCTCATGCTCAATCTCACCCTCACTCTAACCCTCACCGTCACCCTAAATATCACCCTAATCCTAACCCTCACCCTAACCCTAACCCTTACCCTAACCCTAACTCTAACCCTTACCCTAACCCTAACCCTCACCCTAACCTTAAGGCTAACCCTAACCCTCAACCTCAGCCTAAACCTCACCCTAGCCCTTATCCTCACACTAAACCTAACCCTAACCCTCAGCCTCACACTCACCCTAACCTTAACCCTAAACATAACCCTCAGTCTAAACCTAACCCTTACCCTAAGCTTGAACTTAACCTTAACCATCACCCTAACCATAACCGTAACCCTAACCCTCACTCTCACCGAAAACCTAACCCTAAATATAACACTTACCCTCACCCTATCCCTTACACTCACCCTAACCCTACCCCTCACCCTAAACCTCACCGTCACCTAAACCCTAACCCTGACCCTCACCCTAAACCTAACCCTCACCCTAACCCTAACACTTACCCTAAACCTAACCCTAACAGAAATTCTACCCTTAACCCTAACCCTGACACTAACCCTCACCCTAACCCTCACCTTAACCTTTATCCTCATACTAACCCTAACTCTAACCCTAACCCTAACCCTCACACCAACCCTAACCCTCTCCCTAACCTTAAACCTACCCCTCACCCTAACCCACACCCTAACCCTAAACCTCACCTTAACCCTTATCCTAAACCTCACCCTCACCGTAAACTTCACCATCACCCTAACCCTCACCTTAAACCGAAACTTAACCCACACCCTGACCCTCACCCTCACGCTCACCCTCACCCTCACCCTAACCCTAACCCTAACTCTCATCCTAACACTAACCCTCACCCTCACCCTAACCCACAACCTCACCGTAACCCTCAACCTAACCCTAAACCTAAACCTTAGCTAACAGAAAACCTCAACCTCACCCAAACCCTAACCCTCAACCTAGCCCTCCCCCTAACGCTAACCCTCACCCTAACCCTAACCCTCACCCTCACACTCACCATCACCCTAACCCTAAACCTAACCCTAACCCTCACCTTAACCCTAACACTCACACTAAGCCTAACCCTCACCCTAAACCTCACCCTAACCTTTATCCTCATACTAAACCTATCCCTAACCCTAACCCTAACCCTCACACAAACTCTAACCCTCTCCCTAAGCTTAACCCTCACCATCAACCTAACCCTCACCCTAACCCTAACCCTCACCCTAAACCTAACCCTCAACCTAAACCTAACCCTCAGCCTGACCCTCACCCTAAACCTAACCCTAAGACTAACCTTCACCATAACCCTTACTTTAACGCTAAAACTCACCTTAAACCTAATGCTCACCCTAACACTAACACTCAAACTAACCCTAACCCTAGCCCTCACCCTCAACCTCATCCTAAACCTAACCCTAACATTCATCCTTACCCTAACCCTAAACATAAACCTCACACTAAACCTATACCACAGCCTAACCCTAATCCTCAAACTAAACCTAACAGTCACACAATCCCTAACCCTACCCCTCAGCCTAACTCTCACCCTAAACCTAACCCTAACCCTAATTCTACCCTATCCCTAAACATAAACGTAACCCTCACCCTACCCCTCACCCTCACCCTAACCCTAATGCTACCCCTAACCCTCACCCTCACCCTATCCCTCAACCAAACCCTTACCCTCACCCTAACCCTAACCCTCAACCTCGCCCTAACCCTCACCCTAACACTTCCCCACACTCACCCTAATCATAACCCTAACTGTAGTCCTCACCCTAAAACTTACCCTCACCCTCACCCTAACCCTAATCCTCAACCTCACCCTAACCCTCACCCTAAGCCTTACCCACACCCTAACTCTAATCCTAACCCTAACCTTCACCCTCACCCTCACCCTAATGCTAACCCTAACCCTCAGACTCACCCTAAACCTCACCCTAACACTTACCCTCACCCTAACCCTCACCCTAAACCTAACCTTGATGCTAACCCTCACCTTCACCCTAAAATTTACCCTAACACTTTCCCACATCCTTACCCTCACCCTAACACTAACCCTAAACCTAAAGTTGACCATATCCCTCACCCTAACCCTAAACCTCACCCTCACCCTAACTCTCTCCCTAACCTTTACACTCACCCTAACTCTAACCCTAACCCTAAACCTAACCCTCACACTAACCCTAACCCAAACCCTCAGCCTAACCCTTATCCTAACCCTAAACCTAGCCCTAAACCTCACCCTAACCTTAATCTTAACCCTCAGCCTAACCCTCATCCTAACCCTATCCCTAATCCTAACCCTCTCCCTAACCCTAACCGTAAACCTAAACACGACCCTAACCCTAACCCTCACTCTCACCCTCCCCAACACTCTCAGCCGAACCCTAATCCTAAGCTAATCGTAAATCTCACCCTCACCCTCACACTAAATCTAACCCTAAACCTAACCCTAACACTCAACCTCACCCTTACCCTAACCCTAATCCTAACCCTAATACTTAACCTCACCCTAAACCTAAACCTAACCCTAACCCTAACCCTCCCACTTATCCTCGCCTTCACCCTAACCCTCAAAGTCACCCCAAACATCACACTAACCCTAACCCTCACGCTAACCCTAACCCTTACCCTAACCCTAACCCTAACTCTAACCCTCACCCTAGCCGTAACCCTAAGCCTAACCCTCAACCTAACCGTAACCCTAACCATAACACTAAGCTTAACGCTAGCCCTTACCCTAACCCTAAACCTTACCCTAACCCTAACACTCACGCTAAACCTTATGCTAACACTAACCCTCAACCAAAACCCAAAACTAAAACTAAACGTCACCCTAAACCTAACCCTAACACTAAACCTCATCCTCACTCTCACCCTAACCTTAACCCTAACCCTCACCCTAACCCTAACCCTTACCCTATCCCTAACCCTACCCCTCAACCTAACCCTCACCCTCACCCTAATCCTAACCCTAACCCTCACCCTAAACCTAACCCAAACCCTAACCCTCACCCGAAACCTAAACCTAAACATCACCCTAACCCTAACCCTTTCCCTAAATCTAACTCGAATCCTAAACCTAACCCTAACCCTCACCCTCACCCTCACCCTCACCCTCACCCTAACCCTAACCCTAACACTCACCCTAACCCTAACCCGAATCATAACCCTAACCCTCACCATCACCATCACCCACACCCTAACCCTCAACCTCAAACTCACTTTCACCCTAACCCTCAAACTAACCCTAACAGTCACCCGAAACCTAACCCTCACCCTAACCCTAACACTACACCTCACCCTAACCCTCACCCTAAACCTAACTCTCACCCTAAACCTAATCCTAACCCTCACCCTCATCCTAACCGTCAACGTTACCCTAAACCTCCCCCTAAACGTAACCCTAACCCACACCCTAACATTCACCCTCACCCTCACCCTCACCCTCACCTGAATCCTCACGCCCACCCTAAACCTCAGCCTCAGCCTAACCCTCACTCTAACCTAACCCTCAACCTAAACCTCACCTTCACCCTAATCCTCACCCTAACCCTAACCTTAACCCTTACCTAACTGAAACTCTCACCCTCACGCTCACACTCACCCTAACCCTCACCCTCACTGTAGCCCTCACACTAAACCTAAACCTCACCTAACCTACCCCCACCTTCACCCTCAACCTAACCCTAACCCTCAAAAATACCCTAACCCTCACCCTCACAGTGATCCTATCCCTAAACCTAACTCTAATCCTAACTTTCATCCTCACCCTCACTGTAACTCTAAAGCCCACCCTAACCCTAACCTTCAACCTCACCCTAATCCTAACCCTCACCCTTAAACTAACACTGACCCTAACACTCAACACTCACCCTAACACTCACCCTAAACCTAATGCTCACCCTAACCCTCACCGTCATCCTAGCGCTCAACATAACCCTAACTCTAATCCTAAACCTAACCCTAAACCACACCTTCACCCTCACCCTCACCCTCACCCTCAGCCTAATCCTAACCCTAACCCTAATAGTAACCCTAGAACTAACCCTAACCCTACATCTACCGCTAACCCTAGGCCTCACCCTCATTCATACCCTCAACCTCAGCCTAACCTTAACCCTACCCCTAATCCTAAACCTAACCCTCACACTCACACTCACCCTAACCCTAACCCTATCCCTCACCCTCACCCAAAGGCTAACCCTAACTCTCAGCCTCACCTTCACCCTAACCCTTAACCTCACCCTAACCCTCACCCTAACGCTAACCCTCACCCTAACCCTAAAACTACCCCTCAGCCTAACCCTAACCCACACTATCAACCCAAACCTGATGCTAACACAAATGCTCACTGTGAACCTAAGCCTCAGCCTAACACTTAACCTCACCATAACCCTATCCCTCACCCTCTCCCTAAAACTCACCCTACCCCTTCCCCTCACCCTAACCCTCACCCTAAACCTAACCTTCACACTAAGCCTCACCCTAACCATCACCCTAACCCTAAACCTAACCCTAACCCTCACCCTCACTGTAACTGTCATCCTAACCCTTACCCTCACCCTAACCCTAACCCTAGCCCGAACCCGAACCCGAACCCGAACCCGAACCCTCGCTCTACCCTTCAACGTCACCCTAAACATCACCCTAACTCTAATCCTCAACCTAACCCTAACCCTAACACTCACCCTAACCCTAACCCTCACCTTAAACCTCACCCTCACACTAGCCGTCACCCTAAAACTAACCCTAATCTTAACCCTCACCCTCACCCTCAGCCTCACCCTCAGCTTCACCCTAAACCTAAACCTAATCCTAACACTAACCCTCACCCTCACCCTCACTGTAACCCTAACCCTAACCCTAACACTCAACCTAACCCTCACCCAACCCTAACCCGAACCCTAACCCTCACTCTAACCCCCAACCTAACCTTCAGCCTAACCCTAACGCTAACCCTAACCATCAGTCTCAACTTAACCCTCACCCTAAGCCTTATCCTCACACTAACCCTAACCCTAACCTTAACACTCACACTAACCCAAACCCTCAACCTAACCCTAATCCTCACCCTCACCTTAATCGTCACCCTAAATATAATCCTAAACCTTACCTAACCGAAACGCTCACCCTGAACCTCACCCTCACCCTCACCCTCAGCCTAAACCTTACCCTCACCCTAATAGTAACCCTAACTCTTACCCTCACCCTAAACCTAACCCTAACCCTAAACCTCACTGTCACCCTCCCACTCACGCTCACCCTCACCCTAACCGTGAGGGTTAGGCTCAACCTCACCCTCACCCTAACCCTCACCATCACCCTAAACATCACCCTAACCCTAACCCTCACGCTAACCGTAACCCTTACCCTAAACCTGAACTTAACCCTAACCCTAAACCTAACCCTTACCCTAACCCTAACCCTAACCCTCACCCTAAAACTTATGCTAACACTAACCCTCACCCTCACACTAAACTTAACCCTAACCCTTTTCCACACACTCACCCTAACCCTCACCATCACCCAGGCGCTCACCTTGAACCTAACCCTCACCTATACCCTTACCCTCACCCTCACCCTCACCCTCACCTTAAACATCACCCTAACCCTAACCCTCCGTCTAACCCTAACCCTAACCCTCACCTTAACCCTAAACCTCACCTTCAACGTCACCCTCACCCTCACTCTAATCCTCAACCTCACCGTAGACCTCAACCTAAACCTAACCCTAACCCTAAACCTCACCCTCAACCTCATCCTCAACCTCAGCCTCACCCTAACCCTAAACCTAATCCTAACCCTCACCCTCACCCTCACTATAACCCTAACCCTAAACCTAATGCTAACCCTAAACCTCACCCTCACCTTAACCCTAATCATAACCCTCACTCTAAACCTAACCCTAACCCTAATGCTGTACATAACCCTAACCCTCACCCTAAGACTAATGCTAAGAATAATACTCAACCTCCCCCTAAACCTCACCGTAAAACTTACCCTCAGCCCACCCCTCACCCTAACCTTAAACCTAAACCTAACCCTCACCAAACACTCACCCTAACACTTACACTAAACCTATCTCTCACCCTCACCCTAACCCTCACCCTAACCCTTATCCTAACAGTAACCATAACCCTAACCCTTAACCACACACTAACCCTAACCTTCACCCTAAACCTAACCCTACATCTCACCCTAACCCTAACCCTAAACTCAACCCTAATCATAACACTCAAATACCCTAAACCAAACCCTCAC
Organism: Dipodomys merriami; assembly: GCF_024711535.1. NCBI lineage: Eukaryota > Metazoa > Chordata > Mammalia > Rodentia > Heteromyidae > Dipodomys > Dipodomys merriami. The sequence continues at coordinate 36,214 of NW_027206293.1, read as the reverse complement.
CCAAACGCTCACACTAACCCTAACACTAAACCTATCCCTCACCCTCACCCTAAACCTCACCTTAACGCTTACCCTCACACTAACACTAACCATCACACTAAACCTAACCCTCACGCTAACCCTAACCATAATCCTCACCCTAACCCTAACCCTAACCCTCAACCTAACCCTAATCCTAAACATTACCCTAACCCTAACCCTCACCCTCAACCTCACCCGCACCCTCAGCCTAACACTAACCCTAACCCTAATCCTAACCCTAACGCTCACCCTCACACTCAGCCTAACTTGAACCCTAACCGTAAACCTATCCCTCGCCCTAACCATAACCCTCACCCTAACTCTCACCTTCGCCCTAAAACTAACCCTAACCCTCACCCTAATCCTAAACCTCACCCTAACCCATAACCTCACCATAAACCTAAGGGTAACCCTAACCCTAATCCTCACACTCACCCTAAACGTAACCCTCACAATATCGCTCACCCTAACACTAACTCTCATCCTCACTCTGACCCTCACTGTCACCTGAACCCTCAGGGAAACCCTAACCCACACCCTAACACTCAAACTCACTAGAACCTGAACCCGAACCCTCACCCTAACCCTAACCCTAAACTTCACCCCAACCCTAACTCTCACGCTAACCCTAACTTTAACCCTCACACTCACCCTAACTGTAACCCTAACCCTTACCCTAATCCTCAACCTAACCCTTAATCTAACCCTAGCCCTCACTCTCACCCTAAACCTCAACTTAACCCTAACCGTAACCCTCACCCTAACCCTAACCCTAATCCTAACCCGAACCCTAACCCTCAACATCACCCTAACCGTCGCCCTAACCCTTACCCTCACCTTAAGCCTATCCCTCAACCTCAACCTAACCATCACCCTAAGCCTTACGTTCACCCTAACCCTCACCCAACCCTAACCCTATCCCTAACCCTCACCCTAACCCCTACCCTAACCTTCACCCTAACCCAAAGGCTAACCTTAACCCTCCTTCTCAACCTATGCCTCACCCTAACCCTTATCCTCACACTAACCCTAACCTTAACCCTCACTCTAAGCCTAGCCCTCATCCTCAACCTAACCCTACCTCTCACCCTAACACTCACCCTAAGCCTCACCCTCACCCTAAACATCAACCTAACACCCTAACCCTAACCCACACCCTCACCCACACCCTAACCCTCACTCTCACCCCAAACCTCTCACACTCTCTAACTTTCACCTTCACCTTAAACATCACCCTAACCCTCACTCTCACACTAACCCTCACTCTAACACTTACCTTCACACTAAAACTAACCCTAACCATCACATTAAACCTAAACCTCACCCTAACTCTAACCCTAAAACTACCCCTCACTCTAACCCTAGCCCTGAGGGCTAGGGTAAGCCTCACTCATACCCTCAAACTCAGCCTAACCCTAACCCTAACCCTAATCCTAAACCTAACCCTCACACTCACACTCACCCTAACCCTAACCCTAACCCTCACCCTCACCCTAAGGCTAACACTAACCCTCACCCTCACCTTCACCCTCACCCTAACCCTTAACCTCACCCAAACCCTAACCCTAGCTCTAACCCTAACCCTCAGCCTAACCCTAACCCTCATAATCAACCCAACACTGATGCTAACACAAATGTTCACTCTCAACATAAGCGTAGGCCTAACCCTTACCCTCACCATAACCCTAAACCTCACCCTGTCCCTAACCCTCACCCTACCCCTTCCCCTCACCTTAACCCTCACCCTAACGCAAACCCTAACCCTAATCTTAAACTTCACCCTAACACTCATCCTAACCCGAACCCGAACCCGAACCCTAACCCTAACCCTAACCCTAACACTCACCCTCACCCTGTCATCCTAACCCTTACCCTCACCCTAAACCTAACCCGAACCCTAACCCTCATCCTACCCCTAACCCTCACCTTCACCCTCACTCTCAACTTCACCCTCACCCTAAACATCACCCTAACCCTAACCCTCACCCTACCCTAACCTTAAACTACACCCTAACCCTAACCCTCAACTTAAACATCACTCACACCCTAATCCTCACCCTAAACCTAACCCTAAACCTTTCCTAAACAAAAATATCACCCTCACCTTAGCCCTCATCCTAAACCTAAACCTAACCTTAACCCTCACCCTCACCCTCACACTCACCCTCACCCTAAGCCTCACCCTAACCCTAAACCTAATTCTAACCATAACCCTGACCCTCACCCTCACTGTAACCTTAACCCGAAACTGCAACCTAACCCTAACCCTAACCCTAACCCTAACACTCAACCTTACCGTAATCCCAACCCTAACCCTAATGCTAACCCTAAACCTCACCCTAACCCTGACCCTAACTCTTATCCTTACCCTCAGCCTCACTCTCACCCTAACCCTAACCCTTTACCTCACCATAACCCTATCCCTCACCCTCAACCTAACCCTGACCCTAACCCTTACCCACACCCTAACCCTCACCCAACACTAACCACAACCTTAACCCTCAACCTAACCCACACCCGAACCTTCACCCTAACCCTAACGCTTACCCTAACCCTAAGACTCAACCTAACCATCACCAAAACCCTTATCCTCACACTAACCCTAACCCTAACCGTAACCCTCATACTAAGCCTAACCCTCATCCTAAACCTAAACCGACTTCTCACCCTAACCCTCACCCTCACCCTAACCCTAACCCTAATGCTCAACCTAACCCTAACCCTCACCCTCAACCTAATCCTCACACTAAACCTAACCCTAACCCTGCCCTAACCAAAGCCCTCACCCTCAACCTCACCCTTTCCCTCACCCTCAGCCTAACCCTTACCCTAACCCTAATACTAACCCTAACTCTTACCCTCAACCTAAACCTAATCCTAACCCTAACCCTCACCGTCACCCTCCCACTCACCCTCACCCTCACGCTAACCTTCACTCTCACCCTAAACATCACCTTAACCCTAACACTCATGCAAACCCTAAACCTTACCCAAAGCCTAACACTAACACTCACCCTAACCGTAACCCTAAGCCTAACCCTCACCCTAACCCTAAACCTAACCCTAACACTAAGCCTAACCCTATAACCCTTACCCTAACCCTAACCCTTACATTAACCCTAACCCTAACCCTAACCCTCACCCTAACCCTAACACTCACCCTCATCCTAATCCTCACCCGAACCCTTAACCTCACACTAAACCTAAACCTATCCCTCAGCATCACCCTCACCCTAAGCCTAAAAGTAAAACTAACCCTCACCCTAAACCTAACCCTAACACTAACCCTCACCCTCACCCTAACCCTAACTCTAACCCTAACCCTCAATCTAACCTTAACCTTTACCCTATCCCTAACCCTACCACTCAACCTAACCCTCACCCTCAACCTAATCTTAAACCTAACCCTCACCCTAACCCTAATCCATACCCTAACCCTAAACCTCACCCTAAACCTCACACTCACCCTCACCCTCACTGTAACTCTAACCCTAACCCTAACAATAACACTAATCCAAACCCTAACCTTAACCATAACCATAACCATAACCCTAATCCTAACACTCACATTCACCCTAACCCTTATTCTAACCCTAACCCTCACCCTAACCCTAACCCTCACATCACTGTAACCTAACTCTCATGCTAACCCTCACCCTAACCCTATCCCTAACCCTCACCCTAACCCTAAACTTAACCCGAAACCGAACTCTCACCGTAACCCTAACCCTAAACCTCACCCTAACCCTAACCCGCACACTCACCGTAACTGTAAACCTAACCCTAACAATAACCCTAACCCTAAACCTCACACTCACCCTAACCCTTATCCTAATACTAATTCTAACTCTAAGCCTAACCCTCAACCTCACCCTAACCTTCACCCTAACTCTAAATCTAACACTAACCCTACCCTTAACCCTAACCCTCACCCTCACCCTCACCCTAACCCTAACACTCAACTTAACCCTATTCTTCACCCTCAACATAACCCTTAACCTAACCCTCAAAGTAACCTTAAACTTAACCCGAACCCTAACCCTCACCCTAACCCTAAACCTCACCCTCAACCTCACCCTCAGCCTAATCCTAAGCCTAATCCTAAACCTAACCCTAACACACACACTCACCCTCAGCCTAACCGTAAGAGTAACCCGAACGCTAACCTAACACTCCCGCAAATTCTCACCGTAACCCTAAGCCTAACACTAACCCTAAGCCTAACCCTCAACTTAACCTTCACCCTAACCCTAAATCTAACACTAAACCTCACCCTGACCCTAATCCTCAGTCTAGCCCTAACCCAAACCATAAACCTCAGCCTAACCCTAACCCTTACCCTCACCCTCACCCTCGCCATAACCAAAACACTAAACCTAACCCTAACAATAACTCTAACACTAATCCTAACCCCCACCCTAACCATAAACCTCACCTAACCCAAACACTCACCTCAACATTTACCTTCACCCTAACACTAACCCTCACACTAAACCTAACCTTACCCCTAACCCTAAACTTCAACCTACCCTCACACTCACCATAACCCTAACACTAACCCTCACACTAAACCTAACCTTACCCCTAACCCTAAACTTCAACCTACCCTCACACTCACCATAACCCTAACACTAACCCTAACCCTAACCCTCCCCCTAACCCTCCCCCTAATCCTATATCTAACCTCACCCTCACCCTAACCCTAACCCTAAACCCCACACTAACCCTAATCTTAATCCTCACCCGCACCCTCATCCTCACTATAACTCTAACCCTAACCCTAATAATAACACTAATCCTAACCCGAGCTATCACCCTAATCCTATTCCTCACACCCACCCTCACCCTCAGGCTAACCCTAAGCCTAAGACTAAACCTTAACCTAAGCCTTCCACTCACCCTCCCCCTAAAACTAAAACTAACCCTAAACCTATCCCTAAACCTCATCCTCACCCTCACCCTCACCCTAACCCGAATACAAACCCTAACCCTAAACATCACTCTAACCCTCCCCCTAACACTAACTCTAATCCTAAACTTCACCCCCGCCCTAACGCTAACCCTAAACCTAACCCTAAACCTCACCCTAAACCTCACCTTAAGACTAACTCTCACCCTCACCCTCAACCTCACCGTAACTCTAAACCTAACCCTAACAATAGAACTAACCCTAGCCCTAACCATAAGCCTCACCCTCAGCCTAACCCTCACCACAAACATAACCCTAACCATAACACTAACAATAACCCTAACACTTTTCCTAACCCTAATCCTCAGCCTCACCTGCACCCTATCCCAAACCCTAATCCTAACCCTAACCCTAAGCCTAATCCTAAGCCTAACCCTAACCCTCACAATGATCCTCACCCTAACACTAATCCTAAACCTAATCTTATCCCTAACCCTAACCCTAATCCTAACCCTCACCCTCGCCCTAAAACTAACCCTAATCCTAACACTAAACCTCATCCTAACCCTCACCCTAACCCTAAACCTAACCCTCACCCTCATGCTCCACCTAAGCCTAAGCCTAACCCCAATCCTAACGTTCACCCTAACCCAAACACTAACACTAATGCTAACTCTAACCCTAAACCTCACTCTTATCCTAACCCTAAATCTAACCCTAACCCTAAAACTAAACCTCATCCGAACCCTAACCCTAACCCTCACACTCTCCCTCACCATAACCGTAAACTTAACCCTAACAATAACCCTAACCCTAACCCTCACACTCACCCTAACCCTTACCCTAATCCTAAACCTAACTCTAACCCTAACCCTCAACCTCACCCTAACCCTCACCCTAACCCTAAATCTAACACTAACCCTAAACCTAAACCTCAACCTAACCCTAAACCTCACCCTAAACCTAAACCTAAACCTCACCGTGACAATAGCCCTCACCCTAAACCTCATCATACCCCTAACACTCATCCTAACCCTCCCCATAACCCTAAGCATAACACTCACCCTAAACCTAACTCTAACCCTAAACCTCACCCTCACCGTAAACCTAACTCTAACCCTAACCCAAACCATAAACCTCACCCTAACCCTAACCCTTACCCTCAGCCTCACCTTTGCCATAACCGTAACACTAAACCTAAACTTAACAATAACCCTAACCCTTATCCTAACCCCCACCCTAACCATAACCCTCACCCTAACCCAAAAACTCACCTTAACACTTACCTTCACCCTAACACTAACCTTCACACTAAAGCCAACCCTACCCCTAACCCTAAAACTCAACCTAAACCTCACCCTCACCCTCACACTAACACTAACCATATCCCTAACCCTCACCCTAACCCTCCCCCTAACCCTATATCTAACGCTAAACCTCACCCTCAACTTAACCCTAACCTTAACCCTAACTCTAAAACCTACCATAACCTTAAAACTAACCCTCACCCACACCCTCACCCTCACCATAACTCTAACCATAACACTAACAATAACACTAACCCTAACCCTTACCATCATCTTAAACCTAAACCTCATCCCCACCCTCAAACTCAGCCTAACCCTAAGCCTAAGCCTAACCCTAACCCTAACCCTCACACTCACCCTCAACCTCACCATAACCCTAACACTAACCCTAAAAATAAACCTCACCCTAACCCTCTCCCTAACCCTAAATCTAAACCTAAACCTCACCCTCACCCTAACCCGAACCCTAATCCTAAACCTATCCCTAAACCACATCCTAACCCTCACCCTCTCCCTAAACCTAACACTAATCCTAAACCTAAACTTCACCCTAACCCTCCCCCTAACCCTAACTCTAAGCCTAAACCTCACCCTCACCCTAACCCTAACCCTCACACTAACACTCCCCCTAACCCTAACTCTAACCCTAAACCTCACCCTCACCGTAATCCTAAGCCTAACCCCAAACCAAAACCTCACCCTAAACCTCACCCCAACCCTAACCCTAACCCTCACCTTAATCCTAAGCCTAACAATAACACTCAACTGAACCCTAACACTCACCCTCACCATAATCCTAACCCTAAACCTCACACTAACCCTAAACTTAATCCGAACAATAAATCTCACCCTAACCCTAAACCTAACCCTTAATGTAATACTCACGCTCAACATAACCCTCACCTTTACACTTACAATCATCCCCACCCTAACACTCACCCTAAGCCTAACACACACCCTAAACCTAACTCTACCCCTAAACCTCACCCTCACCCTAATCCTAACGCTAACCCTAACCCTAACACTAAATCTCACCCTAACCCTAACCCTCAAACTCATTCTCAGCCTAAAACTAAGCCTATGCCTAGTCCTTTCCCTAACCCTCACCCTCACCCTAGCCCTCACCCTAACCCTAATCCTAAACCTAACTCTCATCCTAACCCTCACCCTAACCCTAACCCTAACCATCACCCTAACCCTAATCCTCACCTCTAACCTCACCCTCAGCCTAAACCTAAGCCTAAGCCTAACCCTAACCCTAACCCTCACACTCACCCTCACCCTAACCCTAATCCTAACCCTAACCCTAACCCTAACCCTAAGCCTCAACCTAACCCTCACCCTAACATTAACCCTACACTAAACCTAACAAAACCGTCGACATAACCCTCCAACTAACCCTAAATTTGACCTCACCCTCACCCTAACCCTAATCCTAGCCCTAACCCTAAACCTGACACTAACCCTAACACTAATCCTCACCCTCACCCTCACCCTCAACCTCACCATAACTCTAACCCTAACCTTAACAAAAACACTAAACCTAACTCTAAACCTAACCCTAACCCTAATCCCAATACTTATCCTCACCCTAACCCTAATCCTAACCCTAACCCTAAACCTAACCCTAACCCTCATCCTAACCCTCACCCTAACCCTAAACCTTACCCTAACACTAACCCTAACCCTCATGCTCACCTTAGCCATCACCCTAAAACTAATCCTAACCCTAATCCTTACTCTGACCCTAAACTTAACTGAACCCTAACTCTCACAGTAACCCTAATCCTAAAACTCACCCTCACCCTAACTCTAACCCTCACCCTCACCCTAATCCTCACCCTCACCCTCACCCTAACCATAACACTAACGGTAACCCTAACCCTCAAACTCAGACTCACCGTAACCTTAACTCTAACACTAAACCTCACCCTCACCCTAAGCCTAACCCAAAACCTAACCCTAAACCTCACCCTAAACCTAACCCTATACCTCACCCTCACCCTAGCCCTTACCCTAACCCTAATTCTAAACCTAACCCTCATCCTAACACTCATCTTAACCTTAACCCTAATCCTCACCCTAACCTTAACACTAACTCTCAACCTCACCCTCAGCCTAACCCTAAGCATAAACCTAAACCTAACCTTAACACACACACTCAACCTCACCCTAACCCTAATCCTATCCCTGACCCTAACCCTAACCCTAATCCTAATCCTAACCTTCACCCTCACACTAACCCTAATCCTAACCTTCACCCTCTCCCTAGCCCTAAACCTCACCCTTACTGTAACCCTAACCCTCATACTAACCCTCACCCTAACACTAACCCTAACCCTAAACCTCACCCTAACACTAACCCTAACTCTCACCCTCAACCTAGCCCTCACCCTAACCCTAATCCTAACAATAATTCTCATCCTAACACTCACCCTAACCCTAACCCTAAACCTCACCTTAATCCTAACGCTCACCCTAACGCTAAACTTAACCTGAACACTAATTCTCACACTAACCCTAACCCTAACCCTCACCCTAACCCTCACCCTCACCCTCACACTCACCCGCACCCTCACCCTCACAGTAATTATAACACTAACCGAAACCCTTACCATAACCGTAAACCTCACCCTAACCTTAACCCTAAACCTCACCCTCACCTTAGCCCTCACCCTAACCCTAATTCTAATGCTAACCCTATCCTAACCCTAACCCTCACCCTAACCCTCACCCTAGCCCTCACCCTAAGCCTAAATATCACCCTAAATCTCATCCTAACCCTCACCCTAACCCTAACCCTAAACCTCACCCTAACCCGAAACCTAACCCTACCCCTCATGCTCGGCCTAAGCCTAAGCATAACCTGAAACCTCACTCTAACCCTAACCCTAACACTAACCCTAACTCTAACCCTAAAACTCACCCTCACGCTAACCCTAACTCTAAACCTGACCCCAAACCTAAATCTCATACTAATCCTAAATCTAACCCACACCCTCACCCTCACCGTAACCATATAACCCTAACCTTAACCCTAAAAATATCCCTAACCCTAGCTCTCACCCTAACCATAACCCTCACCCTAACATTAACTTTCACCCTAATATTTACCCTCACCCTCCCACTAACCCTAAAGCTAATACTAATGGTCACACTAACCCTAACACTAAACCTGACCCTAAAACTAACCCTAACCCTCAACCTCACCCTAGCACTCACCCAAACCCTAACCCTCATCCTCACCCTAAACCTCACACTAACCCTAACACTAATCCTAAATCTAACCCTCACCATCACCCTAACCCTAAACCTAAACCTACCCCTCACCCTAACCCTAACCCTCACCATCACCGTAACCCTAACCCTCACCCTAATCTTAACCCTAACCCTAACCCTCAACCTAACCCTAACCCTCACCCTCACTGTAACCCTTACCTTAATCCTCACTCTAACCCTAAACTTAACCCGAACCCTAACTCTCACAAAAACCCTAACCCTAACCCTCACCCTAACAATAACCCTAACCCTCACCATCACCCTCAGCCTAACCCTAAGCCTAACCCTAACCCTAACACTAAACCTCATACTCACCCTAACCTTAACCCTAATCCTAATTCTAATCCTAACCCTATACCTCACCCTCACCCTAACCCTCACCTTAAGCCTAACACTAACATTAATCCTAACCCTAACTCTAACACTACACCTCACCCTCACTCTAGGCCTCACCCTAACCATCAACCTAACCCTCATCCTCACCCTAAAACTCACACTAACCCTAACACTAATACTCAATCTAACCCACAACCTCAGGCTAAACCTAACCCTATCACTCCCCCTAATCCTAACACTAACCCTCAACGTAACCCTCAAATTCAACCTAACCCTCCCCTTTACCCTTACCATCACCTCCACCCTAACCCTCACCCTAAGCCCAAGATAACCCAAACCCTAACACTACCCCTAAAGCTCACCCTCACCCTAATCCTAACACTAACACTAACCCTAACACTAAATCTCACCCTAACCCTAACCCTCACCCTCAACCTCATGCTTATCCTAACCCTAACCCTAATCCTAACCCTAACCCTCATCCTAACCCTCACCCTAACCCTAAACCTAACCATCACCCTAACCCTAATCCTCAACCCCACCCTCACACTCAGCCTAACCCTGAGCCTAAGCCTAACCCTAACCCTAACCCTCACCCTCACACTCACCCTAACACTAATCCTCACCCTATCCCTAACCCTAACACTAAACCTCAACCTAACCCTAACCCTCAGCCTCAAATTAACCCTAACCCTCATTCTAACCCTCACCCTAAACCTAAACCTAACCTTAAACCTTACCCTAACACTAACCCTAATCCTCACCCTCATCCTAGCCTTCAATCTAAACATAATCTTAACCCTAATCCTCATGCTAACCCTAATCCTCACCCTAACCTTAATCCTAACCCTCACCCTATCGCTAACACTAACCCTCAACCCAACCCTAAACATAACCCTAAAATTAACCCTAACCCTAATCCTCACCCTAGCCCTAAATTTAACCTGAACCCTAAGTCTCAAGCTAGCCCTAATCCTAACACTCAACCTAAAGCTAACCCTCACCCTCGCCCTCTCCCTCAGCCTAACCATAAGCCAAAGCCTAACCCTAACCCTCACAATCACCCTAACCATTACCCTAATCCTAATCCTAACCCGAAGCCTAACCCTCACTCTCACCTTAACCCTCACCGTAACCCTAACTCTAACACTAACCCTAACCCTAACCCTCAACCTCAGCCTCACCCTTACCCTAACTCTAAACCGAAACCTCACCCTCACCCTAAACCTAACCCTAAACCTCACCCTAACCCTAAACCTAAACCTCACCCTCAGCCTAGCCCTTACCCTAACCCTAATCCTAACCCTCATCCTAACCCTCACCCAAACACTATCCCTAACCCTCACCCTCACAGTCACCCTAACCCTAATCCTAACCCTAACTCTCAACCTAACCCTAACCTTCACCCTCACAGTAACCCTTACACTAACCCTCACCCTAAACATAAACTTAACCCAAATCCTAACTCTCAGCCTAACCCTAACCCTAACACTCACCCTAGCCCTAATCCTAAATCTCCCCCTCACCCTAGCCCTCACCCTAACTCTAATCCTAACCCTAACCCTCATCCTAACCCTCCCCCTAACCCTTAGCCCAACCCTCACCCTAACCCTAACCCTCACCCCGAACCTCAACCTCACCCTAACCCTAAGCCTATCCCTAAATCTAACCCTAATACACACACTCACCCTCACCCTAAACCTAATCCTAACCCTTACCCACAGCCTCACCCTCACCCTCTTTGTAACCCTAAGCCTAATCCTAACCCTAACCCTAACCCTCACACTCACCCTAAACTTACCCTAATCCTAATCATAACCCTAAACCTCAGGCTCACCCTCAGCCTCACCTCAAGCCTAACTCTAACGCTAAAACTTAACCTCACCCTAACCCTAACCCTAACCCTAACCCTAAACCTCACCCTCACCCTAGCCCTCACCCTAACCCTAATCCTATCCCTTACCCTCATCCTATCCCGCCCCATAATCTTAAACCTAAGCCTCACCCTAACCCTAACCCTCACAATCACCCTCACCCTCAGCCTAACCCTAAGCCTAACCCTAATCCTAACCCTAACCCTAACCCTCACACTCACCCTAATCCTAACCCTAATCCTAACCCTAAACCTAACACTAACCCTAACCGTAACCATCGACCTCAACCCCAACCTAACCCTAACTCTAACCCTAAACCTCAGCCTCACCATAACCCCAAACCTAACCCTAACCCAAACCTCACCCTAAACCTAACCCTAACCCTAACTCTTACCCTAAACCTCACGCTCACCCTATCCCTAACCCTAACCCTAAAACTCACCCTAACCCTAACCTTCCACATCACCCTCATCCTCACTGTAACTCTAGTCCTAAACTTAACAATAACTCTAAACCTAAACCTAACCCTAACCCTCACCCTCAGCCTCACCCTCACTGCAAACTTAACCCTAACCATTACTCTAACAATAAACCTAACCCTAAGCCTAACCTTACCCCTAACTCTAATTCTCACCCCCACAGTCATCCTCAGCCTAACCTTAACCTTAACCCTAACCATAACCTCACCCTCACCGTAACCCTAAGCCTAACACCAGCAGTAACCCTAACCCTAACCCTAAACCTCATCCTAAACCTGACAATAACCATAAAACTAAACCGAACCCTAACCCGAACCCTCATGCTCTGCCTAAGCCTAAGCCTAAGCCTAACCCTAACCCTAACCCTCACCCTAACAATAATCCTAACACTAAACCTAACTCTAATCCTAAATCTCACCTTCACCCTAATCCTAACTCAAACCCTAACCCTAACCCTAACAATAACCCTAATCCTCACCCTAACAATAATCCTCACTCTAACCCTAAACCTCACCCTAACACTTACCCTCAACCTTCCACTAACCTTAACCCTAACACTAACGCTCACACAAACCCTAACCCTAACCTCACCCTAACCCTAACTATTACCATAACCCTCAACCTAACTCTAAACCTCACGCTCAATGTAACCCTAAACCTAACCCTGATGCTCACCCTAACCATAACCCTCACCCTAACCCTAACCCTCACCCTAACACTTACCCTCACCCTAACACTAACCCTAATCCTAATTCAAACCCTAACCCTAACCCTAACAAAAACCCTAACCCTAACCCTCACCCTAACCATTACCCTCAACCGAAACCTAACCCTCACCCTAACACTTACCCTCAGCTTAACACTAACCATAACCCGAACACTAAGTCTCACACTAAACCCAACCATCACCCTAAACCTCACCCTAACACTAACCCTAAACCTCAACCTAACCCTTGACCTAACCCTAAACCTAACACTCATCCTCACGGTAAACCTCACACTAACCCTAACAATAATCCTCAATCTAACCCTCACCCTCACCCTAACCTTCACCCTAAACCTTACCATAACCCTAACACTCACCCTTACCATAACCCTCACCCTCAGCCTAACCCTCACCTTATCCCCCACCCTAAACCTCACCCTAAGCCTAACACACACCCTAACACTAACTCTACCCCTAAAACTCACACTCACCATAATCCTAACTCTAACCCTAACCCAAACACTAAACCTCAAACTAACCCTAACCCTAACCCTCACCCTCAACCTCACGCTCATCATAACCCTAAGCCCAAGCCAAACCCTGACCCTAACCCTCAACCTCACCCTAGCCCTCACCCTAACACAAATGCTACCCCTAACCCTAACCCTCACCCTCACCGTAACCCTTAGCTTAACCCTTACCCTCACCTTCACCCTAAACCTAATTTTAACCCTAAACCTCAACCTAACCCTAAACCTCAACCTCACCGTAACCCTTACCCTAAACCTCACCCTAACCCTAAACTTAACCCGAATCCTATTCTCACCCTAAACCTAACCCTAACTCTCACCCTCACCCTAACTTTAAACCTCACCCTCACCCTAAACCTCACCCTCAACCTAACCCTAACCCTAACCCTAAAACTCACCCTAAACCTAAACTTCACCTCACCCTCAACCTCACCGTAACTCTAGCCCTAACCCTAACAATAACACTAACCCTAACCCTAACCCTAACTCTAATTCTCAACTCCAAAGTCAACCACAGCCTAACCCTAAGCCTAAGCCTAACACTAAGCCTAACCCTCACCTTAACCCTAACCCTAACACTAACACTAACACTAACCCTAAACCTAACCCTAAATCTAACCCTAATCCTAACCCTAATCCTCAACCTCACCTGCACCCTAAACCAAACCCTAACCCTAACGCTCACCTTAACTCTAAGACTAAACCTAACCCTAACCTTAAGCCTCAAACTCACCCTCAGCCTAACCCTAATCCTAAACCTAACCCTATCCCTAACCGTAACCCTCACCCTAACCCTCAACCTAGCCCTCAACCTAACCCTAACCCTAACCCTAAACCTCATCGTAAACCTGAAACTAACCCTAACCCTAAACCTCACCATAACCCGAACCCTAAACCTCACCATCATGCTCGGCCTAAGCCTAAGCCTAAGCCGAAGCCGAAACCTAACCCTCACACTAACAATAACCCTAACACTAACCCTAAATCTAACCCTAAACCTCACCCTCACCCTAACCATATCTCTAACCCTAACCCTACCCTAACAATAACCTAACCCTCACCCTAACCATAATCCTCACCCTAACACTAAACCTCACCCTAACACTTACCCTCACCCTAACACTAACCTGAACGCTAAAACTAACCCTCAAAATAACCCTAACCCTAGCCTCACCCTAACCCTAAAGCTCAACCTAACCTAAACCCTCACGCTCAACATTACCTTAACCCTAACCCTGACCCTCACCCTAACACTTACCCTCACCCTAACACTAACCCTAATCCTAACCCTAACCCTCACCCTCACTGCAACCATAATCCTAACCCCAACCCTAACAAAAACCCTAACCCTAACCCTAACCCTCACCCTAACCATTACCCTCACCCTAAACCTAACCCTCACCCTAACACTTACCCTCACCTTAACACTAACTGTAACCCGAACACTAAGCCTCAAACTAACCCTAACCATCACCCTAACCCTTATCCTCACCCTAACACTAATCCTAAACCTCAACCCAACCCTAGCCCTAACCCTATTACTCATCCTCACAGTAAACCTCACACTAAACCGAACACTAATCCTCAACCTAACCCTCACACTCACCCTAACCCTATCCCTAACCCTCACCCTAACCATAACCCTCACCCTTACCGTAACCCTCACCCTCAGCCTAAACCTTACCTTACCCTTACTTTCACCCCCACCCTAACCCTCACCCTAAGCCTAACCTTCACCCTAACCCTAACTCTACCCATAAACCTCAACCTCACCCTAATCCTAACTCTAACCCTAACCCTTACAGTAAACCTAACACTAACCCTAAACTTAACCCTCACCCTCACCCTCACCGTAAACCTTACCCTAACCATAACCCTCACCCGCACCCTAACCATAATCTTAACCCTAAACCTCAACCTAACCCTACCCCTCAACCTCACCGTAAACCTTACCCTAACCCTCACCGTAACCGTAAACTTAACCAGAATCCTACTCTCATCCTAACCCTAACCCTAACTCTGACAGTAACCCAAACATTAAAACTCACCCTCAACCTAGCCCTCAACATAATCCTAATCCTAACCCTAACCCACATCCTAACCCTCCCCCTAACCCTTAACCTAACACACACACTAACCCTAAACCTCACCATCAGACTAACCCTAAGCCTAACCCTAAACCTAACTCTAACACACACTCACACTCACACTCACGCTAAACCTAACCCTCACCCTCACCCTCACCCTCAGTGTAACAATAAGCCAAAACACACCTTAAACCTAACACTCACAATCACCCTAAACCTTACCCTAATCCTAATCCTAACCCTTACCCTAACCCTCACCCTCAGCCTCAACTTAACCCGAACTCTAACCCTAAACCTCACCCTCACCCGAAACCTAAACCTAAACCTAACCCTAAACCTCACCCTAACCCTAACCCTAAACATCACCCTCACCCTAGAGCTCACCCTAAACCTAATCCTAACCTAAACTTCAACCTGACACTCCCCATAACCCTAAACCTAACCCTCACCCTAACGCTAACAATCACCCTCACCCTAACCCTCAGCCTAACCCTAAGCCTAACCCTAACCCTAATGCTAACCCTAACCCTCACACTCACCCTAACCCTAACCCTAATCCTAATTCTAACTCTAAACCTAACCCTCACCCTCAGCCTAACCCTCACCCTAAACCTAACCCTAAACCTAACACTAACCCTAACATTAACCCTCAATCTCAGCCTCACCCTAACCCTAACTCTAACCCTAAACCTCACCCTCACCCTCACCCTAACCCTACCCCTAAACTTCACCCTAACACTAACCATAAACCTCACACTCACCCTAGCCCTTACCCTAACCCAAATCCTTACCCTAAAACTCATCCTAACCATAACCCTCACCCTCAGCATAACCCTAAGCCTAACCCTAATACACACACTCACCCTCATCCTAAACCTAATCCTATCCCTAACCCTAACCCTAACCCTAATCCACCTCATAACTCTCACCCTAACCTTAACCCTAACCCTCACCCTCACTCTCACCATCACCATAACCCTAACCCTAACCCTCACCCTAACCCTAACCCTCACCCTCACCCTAACCCTAATCCTAAACCTCACCCTAACCATAACCCTCCTCTTAACCCATACCCTCACGCTAACACTTACCCTCACCCTAACACTAACCCTAACCATAACACTAACCCTCACACTACCCCTAGCCCTAACCCTAACTCTAAACCTCAACCTAACCCTTACTCTCAACCTAACCCTAACACTAACACTAACGCTAACTCTCACCCTAACACTCCCCCTAATACTATATCTAACCCTCACCCTTACCCTCACCCTAACACAAACCCTAACCCTTACACTAAACCACACCCTAACCCTAAACCTAACCCTCACCCGCAACATCATCCTCAGTGTAACTCTAAACCTAACCCTAACAATTACACTAACCCTAACCTGAACTATCACCCTAACCCTAATCCTCACAAGCACCATCACCCTCAGCCTAACACTAAGCCTAAGCCTAACCCTCACCCTAACCCTCACACTCACCCGTACCCTAACCCTAATCCTAAACATAACACTTTCCTTAACCTCAACCTAAGCCTCACCCTCACCCTAAACTTAACACTAACCCTAACCCAAAACCTCACCCTAACCCTCCCCCAACCCTAACTCTAACCTTAATCCTCACCCTAACCCTAACTCTAACCCTAAAACTCACCCTAAAACTAACCTTCACCCTCACCCTCAACCTCACCGTAAATCTAACCCTAACCCTAACAATATTACTAACCCTAACCCTAAACCTAACCCTAACCCTCACCCTCAGCCTTACCCTCACAACAAACTTATCCCTAACCAAGCCTAACCCTAACCCTAATTCTAATCCTCACCCCCACAGTCACCCTCAGCCTAACCCTAAACCTAACCCTAACCCTAACACTATCCCTAACCCTAAACCTAACCCTAAATCTAAACCTAAACCTAACCCTAATCCTCAGCCTTACCTGCACCTTAACCCAAACTCTAACCCTAACCCTCAACCCTAATTCTACGCGTAATCCTAACCCTAACCCTAAGCCTCACACTTACCCTCACCCTAACACTAATCCTAAACCTAACCCTATCCCTAACCCTAATGCTCACCCTAACCCTCACCCTAGAACTCAGCCTAACCCTAACCCTAACCCTAAACCTCATCCTAAACCTGACACTAACCATAACCGTAACCCTCACCTTAACTCGAACCCTAACCCTCACCCTCATGCTCAACCTAAGCCTAACCCTAACCCTAACCCTAACCCTAACCCATACCCTAACCATAACATTAACCCTAACCCTAACCCTAAATCTCACCCACAACCTAACCCTAACTCTAACCCTAACCCTAACAATAACCCTAACCCTCACCCTAACCATAAACCTCACCCTAAACCTAAACCTCACCCTAAAAATTACCCTCACGCTACCACTAACCCTAACCCTAACACTAACCCTCATACTAACCCTAAACATAACCTCAGCCTAACCCTAACCCTAACCCTCAACCTAAACCTAACACTCACGCTCAATGTAACCCTCACCCTAACCCTAACCCAAACCATCACCCAAACCGAATCCTCACCCACACTCTCACCCTCAGCCTAAACCTAAGCCTAACCCTAAACGTCACTCTGACCCTCCCCTAAACCTAACTCTGACCCTAAATCTCACCCTCTCCCTAACAATAATCCTATTCCTAAACCTCACCCTAACCCTAAACTTCACCCTTATCCTCAACCTCACCGTAACTCTAACCCTAACCCTAACAATAACACTAGCCCTAATCCTAACCCTAACCCTCACCCTCAGCCTCACCATCAGAGAAAACTTAACCATAACCATAACACTAAAAATAACCCTAACCCTAAATGTAAGCCTAACCCTAACCCTAATCCTAATCCTAACCCCCACCCTCACCCTCACCCTCAGCCTAAGCCTAAGCCTAACCCTAACCCTAACCCTAACCCTCACCATAACCCTAACCCTAACCCTAACACCAAACCTAACCCTAAACCTAGCCCTAAATCTAACCCTAAAACTATACCTAATACTCAGCCTCACACTCACCCTAACCCTAACCCTAACCCTCACCCTAACTCTCAGTCTAACCCTAAACCTCACACTCACCCTCAACCTAACCCTAATCCTAAACCTAACATTATCCCTAACCCTAACCCTCACCTTAACCCTCAACCTAGCCCTCACCCTAACCCTAATCCTAACCCTAAACCATATCCTAACACTCACCCTAACCCTAACCCTAACCCTAAGCCGAACCCGAAACCTAATCCTCACCATCATTCTCCGCCTAAGCCTAAGCATAAGCCTAAGCCTAACTCTAACCCTCCCTAAACCGAACCCTAACCCTAACCCTAACTCTAAACCTAAATCTCACCCTCACCCTAACCCTAACTCTAACGCTAACCCTAACCCTAACCCTAAACCTCACCCAAACCCTAACCCTCACCCTCACCCTCAACCTCCCCATAACTCTAAACCTAACCCTAACCCTAACTCTAATCCTCACCCACACACTCACCCTCAGCCTAACCCTAATCCTAACCCCAGCCCTAATTCTAACCCCTACTGTAACACTAAACCTAACCCTAACACTAACACTTACCCTCAACCTAACCCTAAAACTAAACCTAATCCTCAGCCTCACCCTCTCCCTAACCCAAAACCTAACCTAACCCTCAACCTAACTCTAAGCCTAACCCTGAACCTAACCCTAACCCTCACACTCACCCTCACCCTAACCCTAATCCTAAACCTAACCCTATCCTTAACCCTAACCCTCATCCTAACCCTCACCCTAGCCCTCACCCTTACCCTAATCCTAACCCTAAACCACATCCCAACCCTAACCCTAACCCGAACCTGAACCTGAACCCTAACCCGAAACCTAACCCTCACTCTCATGCTCGGCCTAATCCTAAGCTTAAGACTAAGCCTAACCCTAACACTAACCCTCACCCTAACCCTAAACCTAACACTAAACCTAACCCTATCCCTAAATCTAACCCTCACCCTAACCCTAAATCTAACCCTAACACTTAACCTAAACCTTTTCCTAACCCTAACCCTAACCTTAACCCTCACCCTAACCATAAATTTCACCCTAACCCTAACCTTCACCCTAAACCTAAACATCACCCTAACACTAACCCTAACCCTCACCCTCACCCTAGCCCTCACCCTAAACCTAAGACTCATCCTCACCCTAAACCTCACACTAACCCTAACACTAATTATAAATCTAACCCTCAGCCTCACCCTAAAAGTAACACTAACGCTCATCCTAACCCTAACCCTAACCCTTATTGTAAACCTCACCCTCAGCCTAACCCTCACCTTTCACCTTAGCTTCACCCCAACCCTAACCCGCACCAAAACCCTAACCTTCACCCTAACCCAAACCCTAACCCTAACTCTACCCCTAAAGCTCACCCTCATCCTAACCCTAACTCTAACCCTAAACCTAACACTAAACCTCACCCTAACCCTAACACTCACCCACACACTAACCCTAACCCTCAACCTAATCCTAAACATCACCCTAATCCTAAACCTAACCCTAATCCTCACCCTCACCCTAGCCCTCACCCTAACAGTAATTCGAAAGCTCACCTTCACCCTAACCCTAACCCTAATCCTCACCCTAAACCTCACACTTACCCTAACCCTAATCCTCAATCTAACCCTCACCCGAAGCCTAACCATAACCCTTACCCTAGGCCTAAACCTAACCTTAACCATCACCCTTATCCTAATCCTCACTCTTAGCCTAAACCTCACATTTACCCTTACCATCATCCTCACCCTAACCCTCACCCTAACCCTAAACCTCACCCTCAACCTCATGCTCAGCCTAAATATAAGCCTAAGCATAATCCTTACCCTAACCCTCACCATCACCATACCCTCACCCTAAACCTAATCCTAATCCTAACCCTAATCCTAACCCTCACCCTAACCCTAAGGATAAACATCACCCTAAACCTAATCCTCACCCCCACCCTCACCCTCAGCCTAACCCTAAGCCTAAGTCTAAGCCTAACTGTAACCCTAAATCTCACAATCACCCTCACCCTAACCCTAATCCTAACCCTAACTCTAACACTAACCCTAAACCTCAACCTAACCCTCACCCTACCCTTAACCCTAACACTAACCCTAACCCTAACCCTCGACCTAACCCTCCAACTAACGATAAATTTAACCCTAAACCTCACACTCACCCTAACCCTAATCCTAACCCTAACCCTAAACCTTAACCTAACCCTAACCCTAAACCTCACCCTCACCCTCACCATAACTCTAACCCTAACGCTAACAATAACACTAATCCTAACCCTAACCCTAAACCTAACCATAACACTAACCCTAACCCTAATCCTAACACTCACCCTCACCCTAACCCTAATCTTAACACTCACCCTCACCCTAACCCTAATCTTAACCGGAACCCTCACCCTCACCATAACCAAAACCCTCAACCTAACCCTCACACTAACCCTATCCCTAAACCTTAATCTAACACTAACCCTAACCCTCACCCTCACCCTAGCCCTCACCCTAACCCTAATCCTCATCCTTACCCTCATCCTAACCCTAAACCTAAAACCCAAACCCTAATGCTAACCCTAACCCTCAACCTAACCCTAACCCTCACACTCACAGTAACCCTAATCCTAAACCTCACCCTAACCATAAACTTAACTGAACCCTAACTGTCACCCTAACCCTAAACCTAACCCTCACCCTAACCCTAACCCTCACCCTCACCCTCAGAATAACCCTAACCCTAAACCTAACCCTAACCCTCACACTCACCCTAACCCTTACCCTAATGCTAATCCTAACCCTAAGCCTAACCCTCACCCTCAACCTAACCCTCACCCTAACCCTAACTCTAATACTAACCCTAAGCCTAAGCCTCAACCTCAGCCTCACCCTAACCCTAACTCAGACCCAAACCTAACCCTAACACTAACCCTAACCCTAAACAACACCTTAACCCTAACCCTAAACCTCACCCTCACCCTAGCCCTCACTCTAACCCTAATCCTAACCCTAACCCTCAACCTAATCCTAACCCTCATCCTCACCGTAACCCTTACCCTAACCCTCACCCTAACCCTAAACTTAACCCGAACCCTAACTCTCACACTAACCCTAACCCAAACTCTCACCTGAACCCTTACCCTCACCCTTACCGTAAACCCTCACCCTCATTTTAATCCTCACATTTACCATTACCATCACCCCCACCCTAACCCTCACCCTAACCCTAACACTCACCCTAACCCTAACTCTATCCCTAAGCCTCTACCTCACCCTAACCCTAATTCTTGCCTCGGTCCGGGTTCTGTCGGGACGACGGAGGATACCTAGGGGAGGAACCTGGAATAGGATGGGGAGGTGGCAAACAGACAACTCACACACATTAGGAGTGGATGCTGAGTGCGATTTAATGCAGGGGATAGCAAACTTTTATAACAGAAGTCTCAGGAGAAAGGGCAAAAGGTTACACAATCTTGCTGCATGTCTTCTTTCTTGGGTGGTCACCAGCTGGGCACCTGATTGGCATTTGTCCCCGGCTTATCTCTAAGGAATACAATGGGTTTGGGTTTCGATGTTTGTCACCAATTAACCATTTCCTATTTTTATAGAGGCCTTAACTTTCCCATAAGATCTTTCCTGTCTCTTCTTTAATAGTAAACTTTAAGGAGACCTAGTAATTCTCTTAGTAAATAGCAGGAAATTCTCTCTCCTAAATAATTATCTCAGCAATTGCCATACATTCTTTCTGTTTTAGCTGAGCCTACTGCTTCTTGTAAGTCCGTTACAAACAATTCCTTCTGCTGAAGTGACTTTGTGAAACCACCAATACTTTTATATTTACTTATAACTTGTCTCCTAGCCTCCATAAGAGGGGTTTCAGGTTAGCACTTAACTCTGGTGAGTCCGTCATATTTTTAAGACACTCATCAGATAGTGGAGTCGTCAACACTCTTAAGAAAGAGCTTTGAATAAGGGAACGTTGACAATGAGCAAGTACATAAAGCAGTAGAAGCAGTAAAAGATTAACAGGCACTCTTATGAGGGAAAGAAAGGCAGAAACACATCTTTTCCCAGGGGTTTGGCCAGCCTTTCAGGAGTAGGCCTCTTAGAAGCCCTATTCTCTGAGGTAGACTTCGGTAAAGTCCCAATACACAGAGATAGGTCTCTGAAGCCCCTATCTTAATTTGCCACGCCGACTCCAGTAGAGTCTGCTTAGCATGTGAAACCAACCCTAAACCTCACGCTCAACCTAACCCTAACACTAACCCTAACCATAACCCTACCCCTAACCCTCCCCCTAACTCTCAACCAAAACCTAAGCCTAACACTAACCCTAAACCTAAACCTCAACCTAACTTTAACCCTAACCCTAACCCTCACCATCACCCTCACCGTAACCGAAAATCTAAACATAACCCTAACAATAACCCTAACCCTAATCCTAAACCTCAACCTAACCATAACCCTCACCCTAACACAAACCCTCATCCTAACACTTACCCATAACCTAACACTAACCCTAACCCTAACACTAACCCTCACACTAACCCTAACCCTAACCCTAAACCTCAACCTAACCCTCACCCTCACCCTAAGACTAACACTAACACTAACCCTAAACCTCACCCTACCCCTCTGCCTAACCCTAACTCTAACCCTAAACCTCAAACTAACCCTAAACCTAACCCTAACCCTCAACCTCACCGTAACTCTAACCCTAACCCTAACAATAACACTAACCCTAACCCTAACCCTTACCCTAACTATAACCATATCCCTAACCCTCAGCCTCACCCTCACCACAAACCATAACTATAACCCTAATAATAACCCTAACTATAACCCTAATATTCACCCCCACCCTCACCTTCAGCCTAACACTATGTCTAACCCTAACCCTAACCATAAACCTCACCGTAACCCTAACTCTAACCCTAACCCTTAACTTAAACCTAACCCTAACCATAACCTAACCCTAATCCTCAGCCTCACCCTCACCCTAAACCAAACCCTAACCCTAACCCTCACCCTAACCCTAAGCCTATCCCTAACCCTAACCCTCACACTCACCCTCATCCTAACCCTAATCCTAAACCTAACCATTACCCTAACCCTCCCCCCATCGTAACCCTCACCCTCAGCCTAACCCTCTCGTTTAGCCCGACCATCACCCCCATCCTAATCCTTACCCTAACCCTAACCCTCACCCTAACCCTCACCCTAACCCTAACTCTACCCCTAAACCTCACTCTCACTCTCTCCCTAACTCTAACAATAAACCTAACACTAAACCTCAACCTAAACCTAAACCTAACCATCCCACTCACCCTCACCGTAACTGTAACCTTAACCATAAACCTAACAATAAACCTTACACTAACCCTAACCCTCACCCTAACCATAAACATAACCCTAACCCTAACCCTCACCCTAACCCTCATGCTAACTTAAACCTCACACTAACCCTAACCCTCACCCTCACACTAACCCTAATTGTAAGCCTAACCCTCACCCTAATCCTAACCCTCTCCCTTACCGTAACCCTAACCCTCAACCTAACCCTTACCCTAACCCTCACCCTAACCCTAAACTTCACCCTAACACTTACCCTAACCCTTTCCCACAACCTAGCCCTCACCCTATCCTTAACCCTAACCCTAATCCTCATCCTAACCCTCACCCTAAACCTAATGCTAACCCTCAACCTAACCCTAAACCTCACACTCAACTTAACCCTAACCCTAACCCTCACGCTAACCCTAAACTTAACCCAAACCCTGACTCTCAACCTATCCCTAACCCTAACCCTCACACTCACCGTAAACCTTATCATAACCCTAGTCCTAACCCTAACCTCACCCTCAGCCTCACCCTAACCCCAACTCTAAAGCTAAACCCGAGACTCACCATAACCCTAACCCTAACCCTAACCATAAACCTCACCCTAACAGTAACCCTAAAACTCAACCAAACCCTCACCCTAACCCTAACACTAACCCTAACCCTAACCCTCCCCTTAACCCTAAGTATAACCATAAATCGCACCCTCACCCTAACCCTAATCCTAACCCTAAACCTAACCCTAACCCTAACTCTAATATTAACACTCACCCTCACCCTAAACCTAATCCTAACCCTAACCCTCACACTAAACCTAACCCTCACCCTCACTGTAACCATAACCCTCATCCAAACCCTCACCCTAACCCTAAACCTAACCCTCATCCTAACCCTAACCCTCACGCTCAACCTCACCCTAAGCCTAACCCAAAGCCTAACTCTAAACCTAACCATAACACACAAACTCACACTCACCCTAACCCTAATCCTCACCCTAACCCTAACCCTAAACCGCCCCATAACTCTCAACCTAAACCTAACCCTAACATTAACCCTAACCCTAACCCTCAACATAACCCTCACCCTAACACTAACTCTAACCCTAAACCTAACCCTCACACTCACAGTCACCGTAAACGTAACCCTAACCCTAACCTAACCCTAACAATAACCCTAACCCAAAATCTAACCCTCACCCAAACCATAACCCTCACCCTAACCCTAACCCTCACCCTAACACTTACCCTCACCCTAACATTAACCCTAACCCTAACACTAGCCTTCAGACTAAACCTAACCCTCAACCTAATCCTAACCCTCACACTCACCCTAACCCTAACCATAACACTAACACGCTAACACTAACCCTAACCCTCACCCTCACCCTAGCCATCTCCCTAACCCTAATCCTAACCCTAATCTTCATCCTAACCCTCATCATTACCCTAAACCTAACCCTCACCCAAACCCTAACCCTAACCCCCAAACTAACCTTAACCATCACGCTCACTGTAACCCTAAACCTAACCCTCATCCTAACCCTAAACTTAACCCAAACCCTAACTCTCACCCTAAACCTAACCCTAACCCTCACCCTAACTTTAACCCTCACCCTCACCCTCAGCCTCACCCTAACCTTAACTCTAACACTAAACGTCACTCTTACCCTAAACCTAATCCTCACCCTCACCCTTAACCTCAACTTAATTCTAACCCTAAAGCTAACAATAACCCTAAGCCTAAACCAAACCCTACACTGCGCACTCACTGTAACTCTAACCCTAACCTTAACCTTAAAACTCACCCTAACGTTAACCATAAGACTCACCCTCACTCTAGCCCTCACCCTAAGCCTAATCCTAACCCTAAACCTCATCCTAACCCTCAACCTAACCCTAAAACCCTAACCCTCACCCTAACCCTAACCCTCAACCTCACCCTCATGCTTGGCCTAAGCCTAAGCCTAAGACTAAGACTAACCCTAACACTTATACTCACCCTCACCCTAAACCTAACTGTAACATAAACCCTAAACCTAACCCTCACAGTAGCCCTCAATCAAATGCTAAATGGAGCCCTAAACCTCACCCTCACCTGACCCTAACCCTCACGCTCACCCTCACACTCCGCCTAACACTAAGCCTAACGCTAACCCCAAACCTAGCCCTAACACTAACCCTAAACCTAACCCTCACCCTAACCCTCAACCTCACCCTAGCCCACACCCTAAACCTAAGACTAAGCCTAACCCTCACCCTAACCCTTAATCTAACACTAACTCCAACCCTCACCCTAAGCCTAACCCTCACCCTCACCCTCACCCTAACTCTAATCCTAACCCTAACCCTAACCCTAAACCTCACACTCACCCTCACCTTAACCCTAGTCCTAATCCTAACGTTAAACCTAACCCTCAACTTCACCCTAAACCTCACCCTAAACCTAAACATAACACTAACCCTAACCCTAACCCTAACCCTAACCCTAACTCTAACCCTAACCCTAAACCTAAACCTCAACCTAACCCTAATCCTAACCCTCACCCTCACCCTCACCGTAACCATAAACCTAACCGTAAACCTAACAATAACCCTAACCCTCATCCTAACCATAACCTTCACCCTAAACCTAACCCTCACCCTAATACTTACTGCCACCCTAAACTTAACATTAACACTCACACTCACCCTAACTCATACCCTAATCCTAATCCTAACCCTAAGCTTAATCCTCACCCTCACCCTAACCCTCACCCTAACTCTAACACTAACCCTAAACCTAACCCTCAACCTCAGCCTCACCCTAACCATAATTCCAACCCTAAACCTCACCCTCAAACTAACACTAACCCTAAACCTAAACCTCACCCTAAAGCTAACCCTAAGCCTCACTCTCACCCTAGCCCTAACACTAACCAGAACCCTAACCCTAACCCTCATCCTAAACCTCAGCCTAACCCTAACCCTAACCCTCACCCTCACCCTCACACTTACCCTAACACTAACCCTAACCCTCAACCTAACCTTAACTTTCACCCTCATCATAACACTTACCCTAACCATCACACTAATACTAAAGTTAACCCATACCCTAACTCTCACCCTAAGCCTAACTCTAACCCTAACCCTAAACCTAAACTTAACCCGAACCCTAACTCTCCCCCTAACCTTAACCCTAACCCTCACGCTACCCCTAACACTCACACTCACCCTCACCCTCAGCCTAACACTAAGCCTAACCCTCACCCTACCCCTAACCATTACCCTCACTGTAACCCTCACCCTAACCCTAAACCTAACCCTAAAACTCACGCTAAACCTAAGCCTAATCCTAATCCTAATCCTAACCTTAACCCTAACACTCACACTAACCCTCACCTTAACCCTAACCCTAGCACTAAACCTAACCCTAACCCTTCCCATCAGCCTCATCTTAACCCTAATTCTACCGCTAAAACTCACTCTCACACTAACCCTAACCCTAACCCTAAACCTAAACCTCATCCTAACCCTATCCCTAACAGTAAACCTCACCCTCAACCTAGCCCTCACCCTAACCCTAATCCTAACCCTAACCATCATCCTAACCCTCACCCTAACACTAACCCTAACCCTAACCCTAACCCTCACCATAATCCTAATTATTACCCTCATCCTCAACATCACAGTAACCATAACCGTAACCCTAACCATAACAATAACCTTAACCCAAAACCTAACCCTCACCCTAACCATAACCCTCACCCTAACCCTAACCCTCACCCTAACACTTGCCCTCACCCTAACACTAAACCTAACCCTAACACTAACCCTCACACTAACCCTAACCCTCACCCTAATCCTAAACCTCACCCTAACCCTAACCCAAACTCTCAATCTCACCCTAGCCTTCACCCTAACCCTAATTCTAATCCTCATCCTCACCCTAAACCTAAACCTCACCCTAACCCTAACCCTAACCCTAACCCTAACACTAACGCTCACACTAACCCTAACCCTAAACCTAACCCTTAGCCTAAACCAAAACCTAACCCTAAACCTCACACTTATCTTAACCCTCACCTTCAGCCTAAACCTCACATTTACCCTTACCATCATCCTCAACCTAACCCTCACCCTTAAACCTCAACCTAAACCTCACACTCACCCGAAGCCTAAGCCTAAGCCTAAGCCTTACCATAACCCTCAAGCTCACCCTAGCCCTCACACTAACCCTAATCCTAACCCTAACCCTCAAACTAACCCTCAACCTAACCCTAACCCTAACCATCACCCTAGCCCTAATCCTCACCCCCACCCTCACCATCAGCCTAACCCTAAGCCTAAGACTAAGCCTAACCCTAACCCTCACATTCACCCTCACCCGCACCCTAATCCTAACCGTTACCCTAACTCTACCCTAAACCTCAACCGAAACCTCACTCTAACCTTAACACTAACACTATCCATAACCCTAACCCTCGACATAACCCTCCCCCTAACCCTAAATCTAACTCTAAACCTCACCCTCAACATAACCGTAATCCTAAACATAAACCTAAACCTCACCTTAAAGCAAACCCTAACCCTCACCCTCACCCTCACCCTCAGACTCTAACTCACCCTCAGACTCAGTAACTCTAACCCTAACCCTAACAATAACATTAATCCTAGTCCTAATTGTAACACAAACCCTAATCCAAACACTCACCCTCATCCTAACCCTAACACTCACACTAACGCTAAACCCCACCCTCACCGTAACCCTAAACCTCATCCTAACCCTCACCCTCACCCTAACCCTAACCCTAAACCTCACGCTAACACTAACCCTAACACTCACCCTAACCTTAGCCGTCACTAATCCTAACCCTAATCCTCATCCTAACCCTCACCCTAACCCTAACCCTAACCCTCAACCTAACCCTAACCCTAACCTTAACCCCCAACCTAACCCTAACCCTCATGCTCACCATAACCCTAAACCTTACCCTTATCCTAAAACTAAACTTAACCCAAACCCTAACTCTCACCCTAAACCTAACCCTAACCCTAACCGTAACCCTCACCCTCACCCTCAGCCTAACCCTAAGCCAAACCCTAAACCTAACCCTAACCCTCAAACTCACCCTAACCCTTACCCTAATCCTAATCCTAACCCTAAACCTAACCCTCACCCTCACCCTAACTCTCACCCTAACCCTAAATCTAAAACTAACCCTAACCCTCACCCCCTGCCTCACCCTAAACCTAATCCTAATCCTAATCCTCACCCTAACACTAACCCTAATGCTCACCCTCAACCTGAACCTAACCCTAACCCTAACCCTAACCATCAACCTAACCCTAACCCTCAACCTCACGGTAACTCTTACCCAAACCCTCATCCTAACCATAAACAGAACCCGAACCATAACTCTCACACTAACCCAAACACTAACCCTAACCGTAACTGTAACTCTCACCCTCACCCTCACCCTCAGCCTAAGCCTAAGCCTAACCCAAAACCTAACCCAAACACATACACTTACCCTCAGCCTAACCCTAAGCCAAACCCTACACCTAACACTAACCCACACACTCACATTCTCCCTAACCCTAATCCTAACCCTAACCCTAACCCTATCCCTCCCCCTAACTCTCACCAAAATCAAAACCCTAACACTCACCCTAACCCTACCCCTCAACCTAACCCTCACCCAAACCCTGACTCTAAACCTAAACCTCAACCTCATCCTAACCCTAACTCTAACCCTAACCAAACCCTAAACCTCAGCTTAAACCTAACTCTAAACCTCACCCTCACCATACCGTAAACATAAACCTTACCCTAACAAGAACCCTAACCCTAATCCTAAGCCTCACCCTAACCCTAATTCTAACCCTAAACCTCACCCTCACCCTCACCCTAACACTAACCCTAACCCTAACACTAAACCTCACCATAAACCTATCCCTCACCCTCACCCTCACCCTCACAGTAACTCTAACCCTAGCCCTAAATATAACACTAACCCTAACCATCACCCTAATCGTAATCCTAACCCCCACACTCACCCTCAGCCTTACCCTAAGCCTAAGCCTAAGCCTAACCCTAACCCTCACACTCAGCCTCACCCTAACCCTAATCCTAACCCTAACCCTATCCCTAAACGTCAACCTAACCCTCACCCTCACCATAACCCTAACACTGAACCTAACCCTAAGCCTCACCCTAACCCTCCCCCTAACCCTAACTCAAACACTAAAGCTTAACCTCACCCTAACCCTAACCCTAACACTAACCCTAAACCTCACCATAAACCTCACCCTAAACCTCAACATCACCCTCACCCTCAACCTCACTGTAACTCTAACCCTAACCCTAACAATAAGACTAACACTAATCCTAAACCTAACCCTAACCCTCAACCTCAGCCTCACCCTCACCGCAAACTTACCCCTAAACATAACACTAACAAAAACCCTAACCGTAACTCTAAACCTAACCCTAACACTAACCCTTACCTAATCCTCACCCCAACACTCAACCTCAGCCTAACCCTAAACCTAAGGCTAACCCTAACCCTCATCATAACCCAAACCCTAACCGTAACCTTAACCGTAACCAAAACCCTAACCCTAAACCCAAACCTAATCCTAAACCTAACCCTAACCCTAACCCTAATCTTCACCATCACAATAACCCTAACCCAAACAATAACCCTAGCCCTCACCCTAACCCTAAGCCTAACCCTAACCCTAACCTTAACCCTTACACTTACCCTCACACTAACCCTAATCCTAAACCTAAACCTATCCCTAACCCTAACCCTCACCCTAACCCTCAACCTAGCCCTCACCCTAACCCTAATCCTAACCCTAAACCTCATCCTAAACCTCACCCTAACCCTAACCCTAACCCTTACACTAAGCCTAACTCTAACCCTAAACCTCACCCTAACCCTAAACCTAATCCTCACCCTCAGCCTTACCCTCAATTTAACTCTAACCCTAACGTTAACAATAACCACAACCCTAAACCTAACCCTAAACTTCGCACTCACCTTAACTCTAACCCTAACCCTAAACCTCACCCTAACGCTAACCATAAGCCTCACCCTCACTCTAGCCCTCACCCTGACCTTAATCCTAAACCTAAACCTCACCCTAATCCTCAACCTAACCCTAAAACCCTAACCCTCACACTAACCCTAACCCTCATGCTTGGCCTAAGCCTAAGCCTAAGCCTAAGACTAACCCTAACCCTCACACTCATCCTCACCCTAAACCTAACTGTAAAATAAACCCTAACACTAACCCTCACACTAGCCCTCAATCTAATGCTAAATCTAACCGTAAACCGCACCCTCACCTAATCCTAACCCTCACCCTCTCCCTCACCATCCGTCTAACACTAAGGCTAACCCTAACCCCAACCCTAACCCTAACACCAACCCTAACCCTAACCCTCACCCTAACCCTCAACCTCACCTTAGTCCACACCCTAAACCTAAGCCTAAGCCTAACCCTCATCTTAACCCTCACTCTAACCCTAACCCTAAACCTCACCCTAAACCTAACCCTCAACCTAAACCTAAACCTCACCCTAACCCTAAACCTAACACTAACCCTAACCCTAACTCTAACCCGAACTCTAACCCGAACCCTAAACCTAAACCTCAAACTAACCCTAATCCTAACCCTCACCCTCACCGTCACCATAACCATAACCTAACCCTAACCCTAACAATAACCCTAAACCTAACCATAACCCTCAACCTAACCATATCCTTCACCGTAACCCTAACCCTCACCCTAATACATACTGTCACCCTAAACCTAACCCTAACCCTCACACTCACCCTAACCCTTACCCTAATCCTAATTCTAAACCTAAGCTTAACCATCACCCTAACACTAACCCTCACCCTAACCCTACCTCTAACACTAAACCTAACCCTAACCCTGAACCTCAGCCTCACCCTAAACCTAATTCTAACCCTAAACCTCACCCTCAACCTAACCCTAACCCTAACCCTAAACCTCACCCTAACCCTAACCCTAAACCTCACCCTCAACCTATCCCTCATCCTAACCCTAATCCTAAACCTAACCCTCAGCCGAACCCTAACCCTAACGCTCACCCTCACCCTCACCCTAACCCTAACCTTTACGCTCAACCTAACCCTAACCTTCACCCTCACCATAACCAGTACCCTAACCCTCACCCTAACCCTAAACTTAACCCGAACACAAACTCTCACACTAACCCCAACTCTAAACCTAACCCTAACCCTAACCCTCACAATCACCCTCACCCTCACCCTCACCCTAACCCTAACCCTAAACCGAAACCTAAACCTCATCCTAACCCTAACCCTAACCCTAAACCTCACCCTCACCCTAGCCCTCACCCTAACACTTATCCTAAACCTAACACTCATTCTAACCCTTCCCCTAACCCTAACCCTAACCCTCACACTAACCCTAACCCTTACCCTCAACCTCACCCTCAGCATAACCCTATGCCTAACCTTAAACCTCACCCAAACACACACTCACACTCACCCTTACCATAATCATAACCCTAAACCGAACCCTAACCCTAACCTTCCCCCTAACTCTCACCCTAACACTAACCCTAACCATAACACTAACCCTAACCCTGCCCTCACCCTAACGCTAACTCCAACCCTAAACTTCACCCTCACCCTAAACGTAACTCTAACCCTAACCCAAAACCTAAACGTCACCCTAACCTTAACCCTAACCCTCACCCTCACCCTCACCGTAAAGGTAACCCTAAACCTAACCCTAACAATAACCCTAACCCTAATCCTAACCCTCAACCTAACCAAACCCTAAACTTCACCCTAACCCTCACCCTCACCCTAAACCTAACACTAACCCTATCCCTAAACATCACCCTCCCCCTCCCCCTAACACTATATCTAACCGTAAACCTCACCCTCACATTCACCCTAACCCTAATCCTAAACCCCACCCTAACCCTAACCCTAACAATTACCCGCACGCTCACGCTCACTGTAACTCTAACCCTAACCGTAACAATAACATTAACCCTAACCCTAACCATCATCCTAACCCTAATCCTCACCTCAAAACTCACCCTCAGCCTAACCCTAAGCCTAAGCTTAACCCTCACCCTATCCCTCACACTCAACCTCACCCTAACCGTAATCCTAAACCTAACACTATCCCGAAACCTCAACCTAAACCTAACCATCACCCTAACCCTAAACCTCACCCTAACCCTCACCCTAACCCTAACTCTAACCCTAAACCTCACACTCACCCTAACCCTAATCCTCACCCTAACCCTAACCCTCACCCTCCACCTCACCGTTACTTGAACCCTAACCCAAACAATAACACTAAACCTAACAGTAACACTAACCCTTACCTTAACATTAAGCCTAAGGGTAACCATAAACCTCGCCCTCAGCCTCAGCCTCAGCCTAACCCTAACCCTAACCCTAACCCTAAACCTAACCCTCACCATAAACCTAACACTAACCCTAACCCTAACCCTATACCTAACCCTAACACTAAACCTAACCCTGACCCTAAACCTAACCCTAATCCTCAGCTTCACCTTCACCCTAAAGCAAACCGTAATCCGAACCCTCATCCTAACCCTAAGCCTAACCCTAACCCTAACCCTAACCTTCAAACAAACTCTACCCTAATCCTAATCGTAAACCTAACCTTATCCCTAAACCTAACCCTCACCGTAACCCTCACCCTAGCCCTCACCCTAACCCTAAAGCTAACCCTAAACCTCAACTTAACCCTAACCCTAACCCTAACCCTCACACTCATGCTCGGCCTAAGCCTAAGCCTAAGCCTAACCATAACCCTAACCCTCACCCTAACCCAAACTCTAACCCTAACTCTAACCTTAAACCTCACTCTCACACTAACCCTAACTCTAACCCTAACCCTAAACCTAAACCTCATCCTACCCTAACCCTAACCCTCTCCCTCAACCTATCCATAACCGTAACCCTAACCCTAACCCTAATAACACCCCTAACCCTAACACTAACCCTAACACTAACACTAACCCTCACACTAACCCTAACCATCACGCTAACCCTAAAACTCACCCTAACCCTAACACTAACCCTCACCCTCACCCACGCACTCACCATAAACCCTAACTCTCATCCTCACCCTAAACCTCACCCTAACCCTAACACTAATCCTCAATCTAACCGTCACCCTACCCCTAACCCTAACCCTAACCCTCACCCTTACCGTAACCCTCACCCTCAGCCTAACCCTCACGTTTAGCCTTACCATCACCCCCAACCTAAAACTCACCCTAACCCTAAACCTCACCCTAACCCTCACCCTAATTCTAACTCTACCCATAAACATCACCCTAACACTAACACTAACTCTATCACAAACCCTAACACTAAACGTCACCCTAACCCTAACCCTAACCCTCACACTAACCGTAACCCTCACCCTCACTCTCACCCTCAGCCTTACCCTAAGCCTAACCCTATCCCTAACCCTAACCCTCACACTAACCCTAACCTTAACACTAACCCTAACCCTCAACTTTAACCACACCCTCAGCCTAACCCTAAGCCGTACCCTAAACCTAACCCTAATACACACACTCATCCTCACCATAACCCTAATCGTAACCCTAACCCTAACCCTAACCTTCCCACTAACTCTCACCCTAACCCTAACCCTATCACTAACCCTAACCCTAACCCTCAACCTAACCCTCACCCTAACCCTACTCTAACCCTAAATCTCACACTCACCCTAACCCTAACCCTAACCCTAACCCAAACCCTAAACCTCACCCTAACGCTAACCCTAACCCGCAACCTCACCCTCACCCTAACCATAACCCTAAACCTAACCCTAACAATAACCCTAACACTTACCCTCACCCTAACACTAAACCTAACCCAAAAACTAACCCTCACACTAACCCAAACCCTAACCCTAACATTGAACCTCAACCTGACCCTCACCCTCACTCTAACCCCAACCCTAAACCCCACCCTAACCGTAACCCTAAACCTCACCCTCGTGCTCGGCCTAAGCCTAAGCCTAAGCCTAACCCTAACCCTAACAATAACACTAACCCTAAATCTAACCCTAAACCTCACCCTCATCTAACCCTAACTCTAACCATAACCCAAAACCTAAACCTCATCCTAACACTAACCCTCACCCTAACACTCACCCTCACACTAACCCTAAACATCACCCGAACCCTAAACCTCACCCTAAACCTAACTCTCATCCTGAACCTAGCCCTCAACCTAACCCCAAACCTAACCACCATTCTAAACCTAATCCTCATCCCCACATATGCCCTCAGCCTATCCCTAAGCCTAAGCCCAAACCTAACCCTAACCCTCAGACTCACCCTCACTGTAAACTTAATCCTAAACCTAACCCTAACCCTAACATTAAACCTCATCCTAACCCTCACCCTAACTCTAACACTAACACTGACCCTAACCCTCCTCCTAACCCTCCCCCTAACCCTCCCGCTAACCATAACTCTAACCCTAAACCTCACTCTCACCCTAACCATAAACCTAACCCTAAACCTCACCCTAACCCTGATCCTAACCCTAACACTCACCCTCACCCTCACTGTAAATCTAACCCTAACCCTAACTATAACACTAACTCTAACCCTAACCCAAACCCTGACCCTCACCGTAACTCTAACCCTAACCCAAACCTTCACCCGAACCCTAATCCTAACCTTCACCCTCACCCTAACCCTAACCCTAACCCTCAACCTAACCCTAACCCTCACCTTCACTGTAACCCTAACACTATACATAACCATAAACCTCACCCTAACGCTAACCCTAAACCTCACCCTAACTCTAGCCCTCATTCTCACCCTAATGCTAACCCTAAACCTTATCCTAAAACTCACCCTAACCCTAAAACCCTAACCTTAACCCCCAACCACAACCTCACACTTGGCCTAAGCCTAAGCTGAAGCCTAAGACTAACCCTGACACTCACACTGACCCTCAACCTAACCCTAACGATAACACTAACCCTAACCCTAACCCTCAGACTAACCCTCACCCTAATGCTAAATCTAACCCTAAACCTCACTCTCACCCTAACCCTAACCCTCACCCTCAGCCTCACCCTCCGCCTAACATTAAGCCTTACCCTAAAAACAACCCTAACCCTAACAGTAACCTACCCCTCACCCTACCCCATACCCTAACGCTCACCCACACCCTAGCCCATACCCAAACCCAAAGCCTAAGCCTAACCCTCAACTTAAATCTCACTCTAACCTAACCC